>NC_091947.1:25802114-26128364 GCF_041260155.1 Ptychodera flava | reverse complement strand
ACAAAATAACGGCCCAAGACTTCACAAATATTTATTTTCAAACCAGTAGCAACGCGAAGACAAATCTATCTTGTCCGCCATCCTTCATCGTGTGTCACGCCACTGTTTCAATGCTTTGGGCACGGCCCCTCCCTTTTGTGGAGGGACCGTGCTTTGGGCTAACGTACAGGCGTTGCATTGTACTGTCAGTCTCATGTATGATCTCCACACGCATGCTTCAGTGAAAAGGGAGTGATTGAGGAAAATACTTTCGACGATCCGGTGCACATGGTGAGGAATTTGCCTAGCGCGGTAAAATACCAAACATATTGAATATTTTGCACAAATTAATGGCACAAAAGGAAAAAGTCACGAAAAATCTTCCTTTATAGAGATCTAGAATGTATGGAAATCCGGTCACGACATGCGACCTGCGACTTCAAAACTGCGACCTGCGTCCTGCGTGTTTTTCAAACTGCAACCTGCGACTTCTGGGTGCTCTGACCTAGCTGCCACCTGCGAGTTTGAAACTGCGACCTGCGAGATCACTACCTGATCCATGATTTTAGGTATTTGGTGTTTACTGAGAGTATGGAAAGCAGTCACAAGTAATATCAGTGATAGGTGGTGTCATTTAGGAAAGAGATGAGCTTCGATGACATTGGCCTACGTGTTGTTCGGCTGCTTTCAAAGTCCGGTTTCAAAGGGACGATGCTCAACTAATCACCGGTTGGTTGTTGTACTTCGATTTGATGACCATGCACCCCACCCAGCCTTAATGCAAGATTAATCGAACGTGGCTAAAACAACAGGAAATGTCCAGTCACATCGCAAACACAGTTCGCCGCACGAATTACGCAACTAGAACACAAGCGAACAAACGAAGAAACAAAGAAAACACTAGTCTTCACAACGAAAACTATAGCAACAATATATATAAGAACACAAGCTATAAAGACAGCAATGTGCGAAAACTGGGAACACATAGACAAGGACGAAACACTATAGCCTGAATGGAATATTTCCACAACAACCGATCATCGCACACAAAAGAAATGATTAGCGATATACTGGTACAGGCCAAAGTCCACGGCATTTGGAACAATAAGGCAAGAAACAAATATACACAAAACGATCCAAACATACAGCGCTTGTCATTTTAGTGTGGAGTTTCAGGATTTGGCACACACGGATTTTTTGTTTGGCACAGCCAAGGTTTACAGTTCGACACAAAGAAATACCAGACGGAAATGCAACATTTTATCCAAGACAGACGACACGTTTTCATTTCTGTCTTCCTCAGAGAATGCCGCACAGTGCAGTGTTGTTGCATGCAAATTTAAGCGAGTTGTTTTAAGGGACTGGTCAGTTTCTTCGGCCTGGGGGGGGGGGCCGGTGGATTATTTTTTGCCGACGTCAAAAAGTGGCTGACCCCCCCTATGCCAAATTTTGAAAACAGGGTGACCCCCCCTATTCCAAATTTCGAAAACAAGGTGACCCCCCCCCCCGGCGCGCGACATAGGTAAAGCAAAAGGTGGACAAAAATTATATATATATATATATATATATATATATATATATATATATATATATATATATATATATATATATATATATATATATATTATATTTTACATTTTACATTTTACATATATTTATATTTTAAATAGTCATTCTATGTTTTAATGAAATTGTTGACATGTCAGTTGTAAGATAGGAATTCAAAGTGTCAATCTTAAAGTTTGAATACAGTACATTTTGAATGAGCTTTATTTTGAATGAGCTTTGAATGTATTTCACACTTTCTATGCTTAACCAGATGTCCTGAACTGTTGTACAGAAATGGATGTCAATCATTAATATCAAAGAGGAAAAAGCAGTGAATCAAAAACTTTGATGGGTGTAAAGACTTGCCAACCATCCAATTAAATCTCCTGAGGAGCCATAGAGAGCTTTTTTAGCCAAATCTGATGTGTACAGTGTCTGAGAGGACCTTTTCTTGTAACATTGAAACCATAAAAGCACAGCTAATAATGACAAAAACTGCCTTTTTAACTGTTATTTTGTTCATAAAAAAGCATCTTTCTACAGAAAACCTGTGACACAAAGGAAAATAATTGCATCAATGAGAAGGAAAGATATCTTGTCATTTTTCTATCTCTAAAATAAGTCACTGTATCAAATATATATTGTGAAATATTTGTGCATGTTGCTTTCTCATACTGAATTCTCATAGAGAGAACAGAAAAGTATCAGGAATTTTGTCATCCTTTTCATATGAAATGCAGATTTCATAATGGTACACTTTCACTTAGCAAACATCAAGATATCTCTGATTTTATTAAAGTATGGCGCCCGAAGGGCGCGCCGAAAAATATGAAACATCCTGATATCTCTGATATATATGCCTTGTATATTAAAGTTATGCACCTGAACGGCATGCTGAAAAATGTCTGATATATATTAAAGTAATGAGCTTGAAGAGCACGCTGAAAAATATTGAACATACAGATATCTCTGTTGTATGTATGCTTGATATGTTAAAGTTGGGTGTACTGAAAAATATGACTGATTATTAAAGTTACGCGCCCGAAGGGCGCGCCGAAAAATACAACTGAATAATGAAATTTGTGGCTGACACTAGCATTTTAGGCAATGATGAGCCTGTGTCAAAATTCAAAAACTCACTGACCCCCCTATTGGGCATTTCAAAAACAGGGTGACCCCCCCCATCACCAAAGTCAAAAACAGGGTGACCCCCCCATGAATCCACCGCCCCCCCCCCCCAGGCTGAAGAAACTGACCAGTCCCTAACGGTCACAACTGTCGGTCTGAACAGAAAAAGACCCACGTTTGATCGTCGTATCTTCGTATAGCTATCGCCTTGGAGTAATCTATCGAAATAATGCAAAATACACGGGGAAGAACCTACACCGTGGAAAGGCAACCAGCAGTGATCTCCGGCAATAAGTAGTTCACGAAATAGAGGAGATAGGTGGTGATAAGGCGACTGGTTTTGTACCTCGTGGATCATATGTACAAACAGCGAAGAAATTGCGATTGGCAGCAACGACCGTATTAAAAGAAGATTTGGGTACATTTTTGCAAGACCGTTCAGTAAATCCCCTAGAAACTATCGCCGTGGTCGACAGAGAGTGTTCCTGGACGTTGAAGTTGAGTTCATAGAAGCCATCAAATCTGAGAAGCCCTCCGTTAGGGACCGTTCAGTTTTTACGGCCTTAGGGGCCGGCAAAATCTTGTCGCCGGTGTTTAAAAAAATATAGACCCCCTGCATTTTTCGTGAAAAAAGATGACCCCCCCTTTGTCAGACGAAAAAATTGATGACCCCCCCCCCCCCCCTCCCGATGAAAAATAACCAAACACATATGTCAAATTTACCCGCACGGTTTGGATTTGAACTCCGGTACGCGGCGCACTTTATTCGTGTAGCAGAGATGCCAGTGCACAAACTTCTTAGCCACATCCATGCAAACGTCTGCTAATTAGGACTCGTGGTACGAGTCCAAAAGGGTTGTGTAAAATTGTCTGCGTTTTCCCCTGTATTGGACTTGGACTTGGTACTAGACTGAAATGCTAGTCTCATGCTTGTTTATTGCAATGAGTTCAATCTGTGCCTGCCTATCTGCGCCGCTGCTCTCAGAGAGCAAAGTTTGGCGGGAACAAGTTTTCATGTGCAAGTTTGATGAACACTGAATACACAGGTGGTTTCCGATATGGAAGTCAAACCTGGCTACACTGAGTGAGTGTTACCCTTCAGGGTACAATACAAATAAATGTTTAGTCAATTTCATAACAAATAGCTTCAATTTTTGCATTTATTTAATATTCCCGGTAAAAATCACGCCCTTTAGTGCAAATCACATCCCTTGATGTTAAATGGAATAGTCTTCCGGTGTGTTTGACCGAGACTCCGAAGGTTTGAACCAATCATACGCCTGTATCGGGAAAGATTACTGTCACTCTTAGGTAAAAGTTCTGCTACAGTGTTATAGCTCCGTAACATTCTGCATGATAAGAGAACGTGCGGCAATCGACACATCCTTTGATGTTTGTGTGTCGATGTACAACAACTTGTACGTTACAGTCAAGAAACCCGTGTGTGCCAAACCCTGAAACTCCACACTAAAAAGACAAGCGCTGTAATATTCTAGTTTCCCGGCTAGAAAAGCAAGAGATCAACATCATAGACACAATGTATAAAAATAAGAAAGAGATATACATAGGCGACTGAGGAAGAGACCGAACTGGTTTCGAAACGTGGGGTCAAAGGATCACGGTTGTCTAAGACACACTCGACTACGCCCACGTCTCGCCATGGCTTATTTTAAAATTAACGACTCGTTTGTTAATTTTCACACTATACCTGACAAACAGCCAAAGCACAACTCAGACACTAAACACACCAAAGCACATACAAGACGAGATGGCTGATGTGCGGCCACTTTCCCTTTATTACTATTTACATCGCAGTTGTGAAGTCGCAGGTCGCAGTTTAACAAACACGCAGGACGCAGGTCGCTGTTGTGAAGTCGCAGGTTACACCTAGGTCTAAATGCCGAAGTCGCAGGTCGCATGTTTCAAACTCGCAGGACGCAGGTCGCAGTTTTGAAGTCGCAGGTCGCATGTCGCATGTCGTAACCGGATTTCCATAATAATGGCTGAGCAAACAGCTTCGAATGAAATTTTACTCAGCGTACATAGCTACTTTCTCTCGTATGTGGTAGGCTTATACCGCGTAATTTGCTATCAATTCCTAATATCTACTTCGAAGTTATTACTGTCGCCTATTTTTTTCTCCATTGGAAAAGTCACTCATGCCAACGCTCTGCTCGCTGACACGATCGAAATCTGCATCAGGTTGGAGCAAACGCCATTGCTGTGTATGGCGGTACCCCAGCCTGCGGGTGAACTGCGTACCTTTGATGACGTAACAACATGGCGGCAGCATTATTGCGGAAGCAGTAAAAAATGCTCGCCGATACTGCATCTTAAAATGCGAATTTAATGCACAAGCAATGCACAAATGGCAAGGAAATTTGACAAGACGATAATAGATGGATTGTGCTACAGCTCAAATGGGTCAAAAAACGTTTTAATTTTCATGTCATAGGCCCTTTAAGGGTTCATTTGCATATTTGATGAAATTTGTAATTAGGTATATAACTCTGAAATTACGGCACCCAAGTCAGTGTAATCTGGTACAGTTATTGATCTGATAAATATC
This sequence comes from Ptychodera flava, assembly GCF_041260155.1. Classification (NCBI taxonomy): domain Eukaryota; kingdom Metazoa; phylum Hemichordata; class Enteropneusta; family Ptychoderidae; genus Ptychodera; species Ptychodera flava. The sequence continues at coordinate 26,123,140 of NC_091947.1, read as the reverse complement.
TAATTGTACTGACAAGCATTTGGCAGTGTCAAGTTAACAAAATAGCTCATTTGCATATTTTATGAAGTTATGTAATTTTTCATATAACTCCGAAATAACTGCACCAAATGTGATGAAATCTGCTGCAGACACTGATCTGATAGATATATCATTGTTGTATAAGCATTTAGATGTGTGGAGTTAATTATGGGTTCATTTGCATATTTAATGAACTTTGTAATTAGAGATATTACTAAAAAATTACAGCATTACATTTGTACTCGCTTCAGATATCGATCTGTACATATTTAATTGTACTGAGAAGCATTTGGCGTGTCAAGTTAATAATTAGCTTATTTACATATTCAATGACGTTTTGAAATTAGTGATTTAACTCTGCGAGTACTGTGCGAAAGTTGATGAAACCTGCTACATATAATGTTATAACAGATATCTGAGTGTTCTTATTACCGCCTCACACAAGCGTCGATTATATTGGTATGAATTTGCTTTATTGACAGAAATATTGAAAAACATAGTACAATAAATCCTCGTCAGAGATGCTTACTCTGGCAGTACACCGTATACACGGCTAGTCTTATCAGAAGTCTGTCTTCTACTCCGCGTCGTGTGCTCAATTGAACTGCTGTCAGAATGTCTGTCTTTGTTCTTGTGTTTTGGTTAGTGATTATCCTGAGATGTGCAAATGTTGCGTAACATCTCCTTGCTCGTTGTTTGTCAGTCACTTTAATATGAGACAGGTTAAAGGTACAATTGTTTTACACAACTTCATAACAGTAAAAAAATATGCAGTAATTCATGTCATAATGTGTTATTTCATGCGCCCAGTAGCGTCTGATAAATGTCAATACAAGTCAAGCCATCAGAAGTCAATTTCAATGCTTGATAACCAATTTTCGAATTTTGTCAAACTCAAAGTCATTTCTTCCATTCAGGGGTCACATTAGTAGGTCAAGTTGTTCTGTTGAGTAATGTTGAGTCTGTTTACTGGATATCAAACATTCTGCGAAGCGAACTACTATTAATGAAGCTGTTGTAAAACACGTTCGCACCTTCAGTTCATATCTGGTTATGTAACGCAAAATATCGCGCTTTATTGTTTGGCGAGTACCAGGCCAGTGCGACACTGGCGCTACGCCATTATTCTTTTGATTTATATATTGCAAAATATCGCTATATTGTTTTGCGCCAGTATACCAGGCTAGTGCGGCACCGGCGCTACACCAGTATTTTTTTTACATAAATGTAGTTCAGTGCACGTGTAAGATAACGCAACAATCATTTTAGATACACTGTCTCAATTTATTTCATTCTATTGGTTGCGTCATTGGCGAGTTGACGCTGAACAAAGATCGATTTTAGAGAGGGCGTATCCGTGATTTCATAGCGACGTAATTGCCGATTGTAGGTATGCTGATACAGAATGAGGCTCGGTTGGATTTTCGTGCCGCCAAATTTCGTTTAGAGGCGGGAGGGTTTGAGGCCGAACGCAATTAGTTACGTTTACCGTTCGCGCGTTTTCATTATCCACGGCCCCTTATTCTTACTAGTAAGTCCTCCTGACATCGATTAAACAAGGGACTATAGTTAAAGTATACGTTGCAGTAAAAGGGTGGTAATCTTAAGTGGTCAGCTACTCAACACTTGACGGGAACTTGAAAAAGTGTACAGTTGAGCCGTTCACATTATTGCCGCTGTCACAGCCACCAAAAGAACAACGTCTTCCCATAGTGATGGTGGACATTGTATTGATCATGTAAGCGGAAACCCTAGAAGATACCCCTCGTGGGGAGCTTACGGAGGTGTAAAATACTTACTTCCCGTTATGAGATACGGCGTCGGGCAAACTTCGGAAAGCCGAAAAAAGTCGACTGGAGAGGCTTGGGGGACACGCCCACATTGCATTTTTCTTTTGCCATATTTCATAATCGCGCGCTAAACGAAAAAAGAAATGAACATAACTGTTTTATAGACCATCAACTGTATTTCTGTGATTTTGCAACATGGGCGTTTCACCTTTAAAGTGTGACCCTTTTATCCTGTCTACGTATCCGTGTTTATAAGTGATATTGGGCGCAAGTAATCCGTCAGGGGAAAATGCAGTCAGATCATCTTACATTGACGCAATTATAATAAGCAACGACTTCTGCTTTTATAGAAATCGGATTCACTATACTTGTATCAGTGTTAGTGTGCGCGGGTTAGTTCAGCAGTAAATAGTAAATCCACAGAACACCTAAATGCATGATGGTATCGTGTAACTGTAACATTGTTTCAATGGGACTTGATGCAGACAGGCATGCGCACTTGTATTTTTATCGAGTAACAAGGGTTTCTTTTTTTCAATTATTGAAATTTATTCGAGTTTTCATGTGAATATAGCTAGGATGACATAAATAAATGTGACCGGTAGCGTGATGATTGGGCCATTCGATGACTCACAACCCGATAATGGTCAGTTATTATTGTCGAGAACATGAGAGGTTTCATATTTTAGAGATGGTCTTGATTGTGAATAGAGAATCTGATTGACCTGCGATTGAAATGTGGAAATTCCTGATGGTCATTGTTAAGTTCTTCATTGGTTTTCATATTCGTAGATATCTGTTCGGCAGATTTCATTTTCGAATGCTGCGTACGCTTAGGGTACACACTGCACTACAGTACACTCGATGATTGGCAAAGCCCGATAGAAAGGGTGAACGTTCGCAGCACGTGAAAAATATTTTGAATCCAAACTTAATTGAAGGAATTAATATATTAAATCTAGACTACGTAAAATTAATTCCGGCACATAAAAAGACATATAAATAATTTTAAATGTTAGCAAAATTAATTCTAGACTACATAAAATTAATTACAGCAAAGATAAGCAGAAATAATTAATTGGAACACATAAAATTAATTCTGCATGACTACACAAAATTAATTAAAGCATTGAAAAATTAATTAAAAGAAACATACAATAATTAATTCGAGGTGCTAGTCAATTAATTCCAGTCTACATAAAATTAATTCTAACATACTAAAATTAATAAAACATAATTTTGACCAGAACGGGCCCCCATACTGTGTTGCCTTAAAGGATGATCGAAATAAGTTGGTTCAGTAACATGATAAGGCGACTTGCGCATGAAGTCAAACAAGTACAGTCTCCTCCGGAATAAAAAGGGTGTGATGTGTTCTTCAGACTCAGTACGCCCAAGACATCGCGTGATCACTGTACATACAAACTCACATGGGTGCAATCGCGTATTGAAATACACGTAAGGCCAATTACTCAAAAATAAATGATTTTTCGTTTTTCATTCAATGTCGACATAGGATGCTTGGGAATGACTCCATTGGCATACGAAATCAAACTTCGACGGTAGCTCTAAGTTGGAAATACATGTAAATTCAACCAAATCACTGCATTTGTAGTATTGACAAATAATAGCCATGGTTACAATATCCCATACTTGACCCTATTTTCGTTATCAGCGAAGCCAGCGATAAAAGTGGGTCAGGCATCCAGACTATACACGTACTCCTGGTTTGACCTAAGGGATGGACCATTAGACCTTGGGAGGGGGGGATGGTCACAATGCAATTGTGAAAATTTTTTTTTACTATTGTAAATTTCTAAATTTTTTTTTCCAATTGAGATTAGCTGTGCACATTTTTTTTTTTCAGAGTAAATTTTCAGATTTATAATTTTTTTTGTAGTTCGTCGCTGTCTGAAGATAAAGAGGGAAAAGATGTGGTGCAGAGCACCACAAGCGGCCGCACAAGCGGTCACAGGGGGGGGGGGGGTCAGGAGGGGGTATCCCCTCCTGCTGTCGGAGCTTTTGAAAAATAGAGATTAAAATGGTGTTATTTGGTGGCACTTGGGGAGTATTTTTGCGGGGGAGATCAGGGGGGTGCCCCCCTCCTGCCGTCGGAGCTTTTGAAAAATAGAGATTAAAATGGTGTTATTTGGTGGCAGTTGTGGAGTATTTTTGCGGGGCAGGTCAGGAGGGGGTGTCCCCCTTCCTGCCGTTGGAGCTTTGAAAAATAGAGATTAAAATGGTGTTATTTGGTGGCACTTGGGGAGTATTTTTCGGGGGGGGGGGGAGGTCAGGAGGGGATGTCCCCCTTCCTACCGTTGGAGCTTTTGAAAAACAGAGATTAAAATGGTGTTATTTGGTGGCACTTGGGGAGCATTTTTTTCAGATTACACATCTTCCTCTGAAACATGGTCTTCTTGCTCCTCAGTAGCTTCCTATAGTTTTGAAAATGGACTATTGTGGTTTCCTTGCTTCCCTTTCTACTGCATGGTGAAATGCCTACATTCACCCACCAAACATCATGCATATCTCATGATTTACACTTGATTTTGACAAGCTGAGAAGCTGTTTGCAAAATATAGTGAAATTTGCATATTGTGTATTTAGAGCAATTGTTGCCCTTTTTTGATCAAAACATCTATTTCTCTGTAGCAGCATGTCCAAATTGATTGGATGTGTATAGATGTGGTGAAATTTCAATATTTGTCTTTTCAGGGCAATTTGTGCCATTCATGGTCAAAAAATCTGTATTCTTTGAAAGGGCTTGTCCAATTTCTTTGAAATTTGCTTAAGATTTGTTTAAATCATGCTCTTTTTTTGTGGTGGAAAAATTCTTCAGATGATTGTCATTCAGCATTTGTTACACACAAACGATTATTCATGCAGATTTATTCAGTATTTGCTATCGAGAAACTTTCAAAGTTCAACCCTTTTGTGTGTCTTTGTGTTGGGATTTGTTGGATAGATGGCATTCTACGTAGTGCATTGTTGAATGTTAAAAAATGTTTTGCTGTTGTTTTTTGAGGCTGTTTTTTGAGAAAAAAGAATTGAAAATGCCTTTTTAAAAGCAAAATAATACATAATGACTTGATATATTGTTTTATCATTATTGACATGTTTCTACTTGTTCACCCATTCTTGCATTCATCATTGCAATAAAATGCTGTGAAAAAAATGAACCTGATGTGGCCTGCATCTGTTTACCTTGATCTTAAAAGGCAAATACAACTTTCTGTCTTGACAACAATACCATAGTTTCAATGTTTTACCTAGTGTACCTGCTTGGTTTGTACGCAGGAAAGAAGTAGAAAACAGGCTCTATAATTTTATAATTTTCAAGTGATCAGAATACAAAAGTCCTGAAAAGATAAGATAATCACAACTTCCAGTATAAGGGATACAGTCACTCTAAATGTATAAATTAAAATTAAAAATGTGCCTGGAGGATGTACTAAAATATACAGAAAGTTGCTTCCTGTCGGTAAAATCTAAAACAATTCAAGATTTTAAAGACTTTTGCAGATTTTTTTACGCATTGTCTTCTATTTATTTTTTTTATTTTGCAAACTAGTTTGAAGATTTTTTTTTCCTTACTTCTGCTCTGAAATTTTTTTTTCTGTTTTTGACCACCCCCTCCCAAGATCTAATGGTCCGTCCCTAATATATTGCAAGGTTAACATCAAGTTGCCACTCTATTTAAATCAGCTTGATAATGAGGGAGTCTGAAAGGCAATAAACCAGTTCATAAATTTCAGCAGTGGACATTTGAATTAATGAGAAAATCTTGTGAAGCATTGGTAGTACGGTGGACGAAAACAACAAGCGCCGCGCTGTGCTAAAAGCGCCGCGCTGTGTTAAAAAAAAATGTCCGCGCTGTGCTAAAAGCGCCGCGCTGTGTTAAAAAAAAATGTCCGCGCTCACGGTAGTGTTATAGCCTTTTGTTATCCATTGAAATTGTAATCTTATAAGTAGATTTCCCTGCGAGACAAACTGACGCCGGCACAGGCCTTTAAGAATGGTTCAATAACCGTGCTAAGTTGTTACCAGTTTTGAGACCCCTCCTGTATCTGTATATAGAGTTCATGAAGCACTCACACACATACTCACCATCATGTATGGGACACAGTCAAACTCAATCAAAGCATTGAACACAGCGCTAAACTGGACACCAGATGAAATCCTGTCAGGAACATGAATATCTATTACAACTCGGCAAAGGGTTATGTCATTTTACCAAGCTGAACAGGATTAGGTTTGTCTTGTACTGGCTCTAGAAATGTAAAGTAAAGTAAGCCTTTATTGAAATCGTATCCCAGTTGGGATCTTGATCATAAAGTACAATAAAGGTTTTGCAAAAACAACAATGAAAGAGTATATATAATATATATATATAAATATAAATATCTATACATGAGGTCAACATATTAAAGGTTCATACATAGTTTACTTTGTCTTTTCATTTTGTCTTGTCTGAGTTTAAAACATGTATGTATGTATCTTCCCAATTCACATAGTGATGCTTTATCTGTCCTTGAAAAGATGCTTACAAGGTCTTGTGTGCCTCTGAATGCGTTTTTACAAATGTTGAGTTTACTGAAAAAATCATGTCTAATGTCTGTGTATCCTTTGCAATGAAAAAGAAAATGTATTGCTCCTTCATACCTGGCCGAACTCATTGAAGTCAACACCCCTAGCAGATCTCTCCGATCAAGTCTACAAACCACACTTAAAGTTCCACGAACTCGTTAAAATCATACGGTGACAGATCCTCCTCCTATTCCTCATCAATTCTATGGAACAAACTGCCAGCTCCTCTTCGATCAGCCCCGGACATTCGCACTTTCAGATCTCTGCTTAAGACTCATTTCTTTAAGAGAGCTTACCTGTGACCTAGTGTAAATTTAAAGCGCCAGTGAACTTGCTGATGGATACTAGGCGCTATATAAATTATTTATCCTATCCTATCCTATCCTATCCTATCCTATCTTCTACTTGTTTGTTTTGGCAAATGGGCATGCTCTGTCTATGACATCAAGGTTTCTATATCTTCCTGTTTCTATGTGTAGTATGTGTGCACTAATGCGTAACTTGCACAGGGCTGATCTGTGATCTGGGTTTTTTATAACATGAGGGTAGCTTTCGAGAGAGAAATCTTTTTTCAACTCTCTGTATGTGCGAAGTTTATTTTATGGTGCCCTTGTCTGGTATCATCAAGAATCAATTCAAATGCACATTTTTCAAATAGCTGTATAACTTTTACATTGAAATTAGTTTTAAACTGTTTGTCATTTTCTATCTTTACATTCATGGCATCTCCAATATTTACGAGCAGCAACGATTGTTTAATTCCTGACACCCAATTATCTGTATGTGCATTGTCCAGTTGACAACCATGATCATAAGCCTCATGAGTCAGTGTTGTATCTGCTTTCTTACTTATTTTTAACCAATATTTGACCGTTTGTCTTATGCTTGAAACAATTAGAGGATATATGCCCAGTTCCATTAAACATGCTATGTTGGATGCTTTATTATTCACTTTAAGTATGTGCTTGCAAAATTTAATGTGCAACTTTTCAATTGTGTTTGTTAAGTTTGTGAGTATGGTTTTTGCATTTGTGCATATGTCCGCAGTCCATACTTCTGTACAGTATAGCAGAATAGGTTTTATCATGGCATCAAACATTTGTAAATGGACCTTAATTGGAATATTTTACTCTGCAAAGAGTAACTGTCTCAATTTAAAGCATGCCTTCATAGCTCTGTTTTTCAAATCAATTTGTGCTCTGTTTAGTTTTCCTGTAATGTTTAACTTTATGCCAAGGTAAGTATATGTTGACACATTTTCCAACTCATTACCATGTATAGTAAATTTAAATTTGTTGAAAATTTTCCCCGATTTGTTGAAAACCATGATTTTTGATTTGAGAATGTTTATGCCTAAATGCCATTTTTCACAATAATGTCCTATTGAATTTATAGCATTCTGTAGCCCGTAGGTGTCTCAGATAGTAGAAGTGAGTCATCGGCATAAAGTAGACATGATAAAGTACTCCGTAATAAAGTTGGTGGGTCATTGGTGACACAATTAAGCGAATCTTTATGTCATTAATGTATAGGTAAAAAGCAGTGGGCTTAAGCCATCACCTTGCCTTATTCCTCTCTCCATGGGAAACTGTTCAGCGAGTCCCTCTTTCACCCTAATGCAACCCTTCGAATTTAAATAAATTGACTTAATGATGTTATAAAATTTCCCTGTGATACCATACTTAATTAGTTTGTGTAGAAGCCCCACATGCCAAATTGAATCAAAGGCTTTCTGAAAGTCTATGAAACAGCCAAAAATATATTTCCCCTTACTCAGATACTTTGTTGATTCAACTAATCTGCAAGATACTGGTCCAGCATGTCTGAGTATTCTTGACATAGATAGTCAGAACGCCAGATACTAACATATGCCCCCTGTGATCACACAGGACGCTTACTATAATTAGCCGTTGATACTGCTAATTTACGTTCCTCGACTGTTAAATCTTTGTATGGTGAACATCTGCAGCAAGTGTCACCAGATTAAGTGCACACATTCAGGACATAGATCTCTATTTACAAACATTCTTTGCTTGTTTAGAAACCCAACATTACTACAGAAAACAAAGGGGTTGGTCCATGCACGTACATGTACCATAAAACGTAAAGCCAATCTGGACTGTCTCCGCAATTAAGGAAGGTCATTAAATAAGTCAATTAGTAAGTAATCGGCAGGATGTTGCTAATATCATTAAATTAGTAAAGTATTAATTAATCGACAGGATGGTGCTAAATGTCATAGCATTCTATTAAACCATTGTGAGATTAACATCTGTGTAAATTAGCAATCAACTAACATGATCAGGGCTGTCAATTATAGCCGGTCACCGGGGGCAAATCGCCGTCTGACACAGGTCTTGCCGCCGCCTGTTTTCCCTATTCAAGGCTGCTATAATCTTTACACACGTCATGCTTTCCCAATTCTACCGTTGGCCGCGCTGTGCTACAGAGGCGCAGCCCCTAAGGCTCGTTGGTAGCCGATTTCTGATTGGTTTCAATCGGTACTGTCAAAAAGCTTTGCGTGTTCTGATTGGTTTCAATCGGTACTGTCAAAAGCTTTGCGTGTTCTGATTGGTTTTCGGACGTACACGATCGATATGGCTACGAAAGTCGACAGCCTCGTTTGATTTATGGGTCCAAAAAAGACCCTCGAGAGGCTCACACTAGCTCTGGATATAAAAGTAATGTCAATATTTGTAAATCATTTTATTTCCTGAGGAATTCAGTGATCGGGGTTTCAATCCATCAATGGTATAGCATGCAATGTAGATTTCACGCCGCGTCTGAGCAAAGTGCCATAGCATTACGTGTATTTAGCGACTGGAATTTTTGATTTGTTTTCCCGTTTGCAGATCGTGAACACTCTTTACAATGAGTAAGAATCGTTTACTCAACGCAAAAAAAAACTTTGTGGGGATTGACATAATTTTAGTGAGTTTGACTACCACTGAATTTGTTTGCACCATGCCGCCGTTCTATGAAATGTATTCTTACGGTAGTACATGCTGTGTGTACTGTGGTTGTTTCGAAGGCCCGAGTATTGAAGTTCGATAAATATTTTCAGACATCCGAAATCTTTCCTCAAAAGCAAATATCGGTATTCCGATCCTTCAAATCATTTACCAAGACCAACATTTTTTAATGTTTAGGGCAATCACAAACTTTGGCTAGGTTTGACTATATACTTTCGCGGTATCTTGCACGTACGGCGGTAAACCATGTTTTGAATATGGATATATCATGCATGAAGCGAAGTGAGCCTACCCACTTGGCCAGCGTGGGTTTCGACAAAACTCGGACTACTGTGAAGGATATCAGAATAGATAGTCATCAGGAGAAAAGATTTGATTGTATACTTTCACGCGCAAGGATTTACTACGTAAACAAATCAGCATATTCTCAATCTTGTCGATTGAGAGGCCGACGGACAACGAAGCCACGCAATTTCATTAGCGGATGTAAACTTGAGTATGTAATCGTTTGTATGACGTAGCGTCTACTCAAATTGTCTCTGGTAATGGTCTCGTATTTACCCCATTACATTTGTAAATTTTCACACTGGAAATTCATAGCCGGTAACTCTGAGGAGAGGTCTTGAAACAGACAAATAAAATTACAGCAGCATCAACCAGATGTAAATTGGAATTTTTTGTCGTGACGTTATGACATCAGTTTTGCAGTGGGGACAAGATTTTTTAAAATTCTAATTATACGATTAGCTGTTTTTGAATGGGAACGTATTACAATTTTTGAATTACTTTCTGCAGATGTTGTTTCTTAAGAAATAGTTTCTGCAGGTGTTGTTTCTAAAGCTACATCTGAAGAAATAGTTTTTGCAGATGTACTTTCTGAAGCTACTGTTTCATCAGCCTGAGATATTGAGGTATTGTCAGCTGGTACTGCCCTACAAGCCTTGGGCTTGGATGAGTACTTCAGTGATTCTGATTATGGTTCAGATTATGATCTTTATTAAGCAGGTTGTAATTCAACAGAATTTATATGCAAATAATAATAACCTGGTGTATCAATAAACATATAAACTCTGAATACTTCTGTTTGTCTTTCATAATTTATTTCACAAGATTCAATTTCATGTTACTTTTGATACTTCAGTTATAATAAACTTGACAGTAAATTGCCCTCAAAAGTGCCACCGCAGGCCACCAATTGAAGATGAATAATTAGGAAAGCTTCAGCTTCAGGAGGGGGACACCCCCTCCTGGCCTCCCCCGCGTGCGCTTGCCGCACGCCTTGCTCCGCTTCGCTCCGTACAAGGCTGTTCCCTCCTGTTCTTTCACTTGTACCCTTCTATTCTGAAAAACATTGACAGCCCTGCATGATATTACTACTTGTCTTTGCACGCTATTGCAGCATTGTTAGATCAACATCCGTAACAAGATTCATCAAATTTGGTGCAGTATATCTGGAAATATCACACAATCAACATTATCGATAAAATCCAAAAATCAATTTTTTGGATTTTATAGTGACTCATTATTATCGATGAAATCCAAAAATCAAATTATTTGTACACACATGCACCTTTTTACTTGCCACTTCAAGCAAAATACATTTACATGAATTATCACACATATAAATGTAGAGATGTGACTAGTTTTTATGGGAAAAATGTTAATAATTTGCCCAAGAGTCTCACATGTATTGTGATTTGATATTTTTGGACGAAGCACCATACCAGCCACATTTGCTTTCCTTCAAAGGGGTGGGGGAACTTCAAACTTATAGCAAGTCAGGGGAGAGGACTTGAACACATTGCGAGTTTGTTAGAGGGTATTTGAAAAAAATTTAAGAACTTTTTTGAATTTCCCGCCCCCTCTCCCTCCAGAGATGGATGTGAATGCAGCCTAAATATACTAATTAGTAGTTAATGGCATGGTACTACTGAAGGTCTTTGCACGCTATTACAGCATTGAGAGGTAAACATCTGTACCAGGTTTCATAAAATTTTCTGCAGTAATTCTACACATATTATCACCTTTATGATGAAAAGTCATTAAATATGAAAATCAGTAACCAATTGGCATGAAAGTGCTAAATGTTTGTGCATGCTATTACAATATTGTGAGAACAGGATCTGTGCCATGTTTCATTAAACTTGATGCAGTATTCCTGGAAATAGCCGCTAATTATGAAAGTTTATCAAATATGAAAATTACCAATTAATTGACACAATACTGACAAAAGTCTTTGTGTGCTATTAGAACTTTGTGTGGCCAATATCTTTTGAATTTTTGTGAAGTCTCTCCAGAAATACAGCTCTTTTTCAAAATTACTAACTATGAAAATAAATACTAATTATGCATACCACATTAAAAGCTATGAATGTGTTTATGTATGTCATAGTGTACTATCCTTGTACTAAGTATGAAAGCAATTGACCCAGGCTTGTCTAAGACAGACGGATGAACCCATGGAGGCCAATGCATAAGTCCCCCTAACTTCGTCCTACAAGAAACACATGATTAACAGAATCAAACCCTTTGGAAAAACAATAAACACACTGTCGACCTCCTTTTTCCTGTTAAATGATGAAGCAGCAAAGTCAACATATGACACATGATTTGTTTGAGTAGAACAATACTTAACAAACCCATGGTTGTTATGAATCGGAATTATATATCATTATTGTAAAAAGAATTAAGCATCACTTTCTCAAAAATGTGCTAATTAATCAAGGCAATGAAACAGGTCTATAATTTGTGACATCAAATTTTGAATGACTTTTTTGAAAATCGAAAATATCAATATTATGATGGAAGCGCTCATTATTTATTATTCAGTAAGAGTTCTAGATGCGTGAAATGGCCGGCTCTCTTAAGAAGTATATTGTGAAAAATCGACCAGTTTAAGAGTACTGTTTGCAAGGAAACGCTTTTAGTTTCAATGCAACCGTTCAAAAAACAGCAAAGTAGAAAGTGGGCGCCGTCATTCGATGAGATAGTTTAGAGTACAGCGACACACACCAAATATATAATTATTCATGTTACTTATGAACTATATAATATTGCAATGATTCAGTCCTTTTGTGAGCGAGTGTATTCCTGTCAGGTTATCGTAGGTAAACCTAGTACCTAGTAGCGCTCCCTTTATTGAAGAGACTCGTTTCACACAGTTTTCGACTCGTTTCACACAGTTTATAGTACGTTTCCGTCAAATACACACGATTGTGCATAGATGCAGACTGAGTCATGTACATACATACACATACATACATACATACATACATACATACATGCATGCGTGCATGCATGCGTGCGTGCGTGCGTGCGTACATACATACATACATACATACATACATACATACATACATACATACATACATACATACATACATACATACATACATACATACATACAGAGACCGTGATATTGACTCTTACTATTCTCGACAGCTTACATAAACAACACAGAAGAGGCAGTGCGCTAGCGCTGTTAAAATGAATTTACAGGATAATGAAAAACTATAGTTAAATTTTCTGTCAGCAGTGTAATATAAAACTGACGTTTCGGATGTAATCTTTTTACGTCATTTTGTGAGTAATGGATCGTCGGAAAGACTGAATAAATTACGCAGAAAAACAAGCGCGCTAACGACCGATCAAAAGAAACGATAGAGAAACATAAAATACAATTAACTAAAATAGTTACACAGACGGACGGACGGACTTTTGTACTCATAGGAACATCTGGAATGAGAGTCGGCTTTCCTTTTATTCTCCTTAATGAGGAGTCATCTTGTACAACAAGAGAGCTGTATGTCTGTCTGTCTGTGTGTATGTATGTACAATAAACTAAACTAATTAAAATGAGGACACAACAGACACAATTAGCGAAGGAACGGGGAAGCAGTGAAGTCACTTTGACCCCAGCAGATGTCAGTGAAAGAAAGCTCTCTTGTTTTACCAGATGACTCCTCATTAAGGAGAATAAAAGTAAAGCCGACTCTCATTTCAGATGTTCCTATGTGATGGAGTACAAAAGGAATTTCCACAGAATTAATTCAATGACAGTATAGTACGTAGTTGTTCAGCAACAGCGTGGCCTCTGTGCACAGCTATTTACAAATGCATCACATCTTTTGCATCTAATATAACTTTGTATCTGAGCAGGTAAACGTGAAGAAAATACGAAGCATTACGTCTTTGAATGGTTGCTTTGTTTCCGTGACTGTGTAATGTATCCAGTCTCCTTCACATCCCAACTTACACGCTTGCATAGGTATGCATCTGAAATGTCAATGTTTGATAGCTCTCTGCCAGCAGTATTTTATGCCGCATAAACCAGCTTGTGGTGTTACTTTATAGTCTATTGTTTTTTTTTCATAAATCAAAGTCAACTCACTATTTGTAAGTAAATCGAGAGATATCAAATTTCAGAAATTATGTTATGTTATTATGCAGTCAGCTATTCCATCTTACGTTGGCGTAATTATCAGCAATGTGCTTTTATAGAAATGGGATTAAATGTACATGTTTCAGTGTTAGTATGCGCGGTTGATTGTGTTAGTTCAACGGTAAATAGTAAAAACACTAAAACACTTACATGCATGATGGTGTCGTGTAACTGTTACATTGTTTCGATGGGACTTGATACAGATAGGCATGCACTTGTATGTATATCGAGTAACTAGAGTCTCTTGTCAATTTTTGAAATTTATTCGAGTTCGTGGATTTCATGTGAAGATAGCTAGGATGACATAAATAACTACCGGTAGCGTGATGAATGGGCCACTTCGATGACTCACAACCTGATAGAGGTCAGTTATTATTGTCGAGAATATGAGAGATTTCATATGTTCGAGCTGGTCCTGGCTTTGAATAGAAGAATCTGGTTGACCTAAGATTGAAGTTTGGAACTTCCTTTCGACCGTAAGATTATAACAATTTCATAGCAGACTTTCATCTATAATGTGAGTTGCCTAAAAGGGTTGCTCGAAATAAGTCGCTTCAGTAAAATTGTCCAAAAATCATTAGTTATGCTGATAAGCACTAATTATGCAAGCAACATCAAAAGTTATGAATGTCCATATGTACGTCATGGTGTATAATCCTCGTACCAAGTCTGAAAGGAATTGGGCAAGGCTTGTCTGAGATATCTGCGTTGACGGACGGACGGACGGACGGATGGAGGCAAATCCATAAGTCCCCCTAACTTCGTCCGCAGGGACTAAGATCATGGTGTTGAAGGTGTACACAAGAAACCTATGATTAACAGAATCAAAACCCTTTGGAAAATCAGTAAACACACTGTTGACCTGCTTTTTCATGTTAAATGATGAAGCAAAAATGTCAACACATGACGCAAAATTTGTTTGAGTAGAACAATGCTTCACAAAGCCATGTTGTAAATCGGAATTATATAACATTATTGTACAAAGAAGTGAGCATCACTTGCTCAAATATATGCTACTTAATCACGGCAATGAAAAGGTCTGTAATTTGTGACATCAAATTGTAAATGACTTTCGAAAATCGCAAATATCAATATTAGAGGGGAAAGCGCCCATTATTTATTATCCATTGAGAGTTCAAAACATTTGAAATGGCCCGTTCGCTTGTGAAGTATTTTGGATTTTAGTCATTGTCATAATGACTATGTTGTAGTTTATATGTTGCCTTTGCAAGAAAAAGTATTTAGTTTCAATGCAACCGTGCAAAAACAGCATTTTAAGTCGAAAATAGACTCCGTCGAGTTAAAAACGATGAGATAGATTAGAGTACACCGACAATCACCAAATATAAAATTCTTTATGTAACTTATAATATTGCAATGATTCTACCAATCGATACCAACATCTTTGGCAGTCCTTTTGTGAGCGAGTGTATTTCTGTCAGGTTATCATAGGAAAACCTGGTACCTAGAAAGCAGTGCTGCCTTTATTTAAGAGACTCGTTTAACACAGTTTTCGACTCGTTTCACACAGTATATAATAAGTTTCCTTCAAATACTCACGATTGTGCATAGATGCAGACTGAGTCCTTGCCAAGATTGCAAAGAATCTTATATTTTAGCACGGATCATTGAGTATATCAAACCTTGGTGGAGCACAAACACAGTCTTTAATTCATGTTAGTTAAAATGATTGAAATCTATATTATTGTTACATGTTCGTATTTTTTAAAAATTATTCATCGGCTTTACTAGACAGCTCCGCAGAAATATGCTTGTTACGCCATGAGAGATCGTCGCTCAGTCTGGAATAAGGGAAAGGTAAGACTGCAACTAATGTTCAAGAGCTTTTGTTATTGTTTAGTGTCTCGCTTCGTAGGAGAAAAAATGCGTGGCCATATGACATGTTGACTTAGCGTTCAGTAGGCAGAGAAAAAAAGTATCTACGCTTCTACTGAAAAAAAAGAATTAAGAACTAAGACTTTGATAGACGAGTTTGCTTAATTTTCTGATTATACCAATATTGAAGCAAATTTTAGAAATATATTTGGGATTTCATTCAGGAAAAAACAACACTTTTTAAAGGTATACTGTCATCTGTTCCAATTTTACCACAGTTATCATGGAAAGAGAAAATCTTACCAATCACAGATTTTAAGCGGGTGGCCACTTTTTAAAAACAGCGCCCTCACATAGACATTTTGATTACCAAGGAACACCCCTTTGACCATATATGGGCATATTTAGATTACAGGTGACTGTATACCTTTAAATAATAAGACCGTACATGTGTGTGTCGACTCTGGTAAAGCATAGACCCTCGAGGGTCTATGGGTAAAGGAGCGTTCCTTTAGCTGGAACTAACTTTCCTCGGTTTCGCTCTTAACTTGCAATCGCTTTTCGACTCTCAAAAGAGTATTTCGTTTTCAGCGACAAACGACAAGTCTCCTAATTTGATCTAACAATACTCACTTCATATTAATAGGTTCTTGGAGGGTCGAGCAGTATAAACGGTATGAAATACGTAAGGGGCTGCAGAGCAGACTATGACTCATGGGAGAGACTTGGTGCCGAAGGATGGGGCTATGACGAAGTGTTTCCATATTTCTTGAAATCAGAAAACAACACAAAGTAAGTTGCTGTTGTGAATATATTCATCTTTAAAAAGTAACGATTTGTCAAACAGAATTTTTCCTTCTGATCTTAGCCGCTGCTATTCGTAGCGTGAGAAACAGATTGACATGTACAACGCCGCGACTGGGAAGATTCACAGTACTCTTTACCACATCCCGCATGCAATGCATGTACGTCAGAGCCGAGTATAATAACAGATTAAATTGATGGCTGAGTGGACAGGCCAAAGAATGAATAAATGGAAGAACTTAATCTCGATAAGAGTTGAATGGCCTGTCTTCAATTCAGTACTGAGTTCAATGTCTTTTAACCCTTCATACTGTATTTACAAAATTGTAAAGATGAAAAAATGTGACAGGAAAGTATAATCGTTGTTCTAAACCATCGTTACTCTTTTTATTTCTTAATTTCATTACGTGAAATATGTACCGCCAATAATCGTTGAAAACTGACATCTATTGTCATAATCATAGTAATATTTCTCGAGGGAAGTGTATTTACGCAAATCAGTTGCAAGAAACTAATCATTTAGTTATGACAAGAATTAATACATTCGTTTTAATCTGGTTTATACTCTTCCTTTGAAATATTTGGATAAAAACCTATTTAGTCTCTCATGTGTGAAAAATGTCTTAAACAAGCAAGCATTTGAAGATGTGGAATATTTTTACCTTATTCGTCGGGTGTCAGATATATAATTTTGTCAAAAGAATAGGCCCTGCTTTGCCATCTGTATTTGAGAAATTTTCAAGTACACTACGAACGCTTAAAAGGTTATTTAAGCAATAAAGCACACCAAGCGACGGTATACCACGAGATTTTGGTCAGTTCATGACATAAGCTTATATCGCTCGTGTGTATATGAAGTACACTGGTCATGGCTGAGTGGTATACCGTCGCTGGGTGTGATTTATTGCTATTATATTATAACATAACAGACTGTAATGAAATTCTGACATGGAACGTCAAAAAAGCATTTTTTCTCTTGTCGAGAGCCCGCGCGTAAGTATGCCAACCGCGCTTATCGTGACCATACCACGGTTCTTTTCACGTCTCGGCCAATCATATCGCTGTATTTGCATCATCAATACAGTGGTAGGTATAATTAAGCAATAACGCACACCTAGCGATGGTATACCACGAGATTTTGACCAGTTCACGACATATATGCACGAGCGATAGCGAGTGCATATGTGAAGTGAACTGGTCAAACTCGAGTGGTATACCTTCGCTTGGTGTGATTTATTGCTATTATATCATAACAGTATATTGAAATTCTCGCATAGAACGTCAAAAAAAGGATTTTGGCTCTGGCCGAGAGCTCGCTCGTGATTTTTTACCGAAGGCAACACCACGCACGAAAAATCATCCATATCTCAATGAACTGATAACGCCACTGATAAGAAAAATACCGAGACTCAAAAAGAGTTACACGGGAAGAACTTTCTATTATGTTATTACAATCGTTATCATTCTAAAATATATCGCCAATATACCACGGTTCTTTTCTCGTCTCGACCAATCAGATCGCTGCATTTGCGCGTTCAATATACTGGTATGATATAATACCAATATCGCCTGTTCCTCTGTCGTATCAGCATAAGTGTCATTTAAGACTTGAATGCTGATACGACGCAAGGAGCTGGCTAGTATATATTCGGTTAAAACCGATTAATCGGACAGTCATGCTAGGAATCTTACAAGTGCGAGAAAAAAACATCTGAAGTTTTTAGGATTTACTTCTATTCTGCCTTGCGCATAAACATTGAAATGTTCATATAAACAGGCTTGATTCATAAAATATACAAGTTTTTTTACCCAAGGCAACACCACGCACGAAAAATCATCCATATCTCAATGAACTGATAACGCCACTGATAAGAAAAATACCGGGACTCAAAAAGAGTTACACGGGAAGAACTTTTTATTATGTTATTACAATCGTTATCATTCTAAAACCTGTCTCTGCTTTAAATCTCTCCCGATTTCGATCATAGTACGGGAGTCGAGAAAGTGTAGCCATTGATTGTTTACACTGAGAGTTGCCATATCAACGCGCCACGTGCTCATTACATATTTGGAGGTAGACCGTGATGTGAGAACCGTAGAATGTTTGCTAGAGCTCGTCTAAAAATTATTAACTCCAATGGAATAACCACGGGATAACATTACAAGCTTCAACATATATATTATTCCCCCATTTAGCTACTCGAAATAGCCCTTCAAGCGTTTTTTGTCGGCGACATCGTAGAGGAGAGTGGCAGCTATTTTGTTTGTTTACTTTGTTTACTATCAAATGGAAATGTAAATCGAGAACACTCCGAAACTGATGATTTTTTCGCGCATATATCGACTTTGTCTTTAAAATATCACAACTCATATTTTACGGTAAACGTCCCTACGATGAAGCAATTTGGCAATTGGTATGTGACGAATTCGTTAGTCCGCCAATAATTCATGCAAGTTGGTCAAAAAACACCCATTTTGCTATATAAGGTACACATGTCGGTTTAGTTCTTCCGTGTGGTTTTTCAGTTGGGTATAACTAGGATGTCTCTTTGCGGTCATCTTCGATATCCCTATTCTCTGAATAATGCATGTCGCATCCTTCAAGGCATCAACATGTATCTGACCACTTGACTTGGAAGCCCAGTCTATTTTAATAGTATTCACACATGGTATACCCATACGTGCTACGGTTCTGACTCCCTAGGTACTTGAAAAACGTTCTAATTGGTTCTTTGCAACCTAAAATTGACAGCACGAAATCCGTGTCCAAATATTTCAACCATACGATAAAATAAGCACAACTCTGGTGTCAAAGATCAAGAAGAATACCTTATATAGAAGCATGGTTAATTTCTTCCAGGCTCTTCGCCCATTAGTCTGTTTGTGCCTAGTTTTATTGTGAAACATAGTTTAGATGCCTGAATGAAAATGTAACACAAAGATACTTAAAACTACGTATTCTTTCATCATCAAAAGAGACATGTTTCTGTTGTTGAAGGTTATCCACCTGCCTTGAAGGCGATAGTCCATGGTCTTCGTTCAATTAAGGTTTTAGATGCCATGGTTATAATACAGAGAAAGTCGATTTAGTAGGCACACAACACTAATAACTGCAGTAGCAAAAAGTGCAAGAACATAATTGAAATAGCAAATACGAAAGTTGAAGCAAATCTTGAAAAAGTTGAAAGCTACGATAGCTGAAAAGATAAATTCAGCTAAAAAATCTTCGAAAATACAGTGCAGAGTAGATACGTGCCTGTTCTTTCTCCATTAGATCTGAAAGGAGAACCGGAAATTGTACAAGGCACTTTCTTTGTTCTTGATCACACAAGGTTACATTCCTTTCATATCTTGTGCTCAGCAGGATGTTTTGTTTTTGCTTCTTCTGTATACAGTGAAGAGTATGTGAAGAACGGATTCCATAGTAAGGGAGGCTTGCTAACCGTATCTGACGTTTCAAGGGTTCCGAAATATTCCGAAATGATCATTGAAGGAGGTATTCTTTGCATATTATATAACCAAAAGCACCGTCAAATCTACACCACTTCATATAGAAGTATTTACATCAACCCCATCATTTGAAACAATCAGCTCCATTTTAATGTAATCCAACTCAAATTTAGAGTATGCCTGGCATGAGTGCATTGATTCCTTTGGCAATCAACCATTTAGGTAGTTCGTGCTCCAATTATTGTCAAGCAAACTTTCAACCATTCTCTTTCATAATCAAGAACCAGATATGAACTGAAAATGCTCATGCGTTTCATTATATATTGCAGTTATGTGTAAATTTGAACCTTTGCCACATGTTTGCAACTTCATTGAAAGTATTATGATCACCATCATGAACATTATTCACAACAAATTAATTCTAAAAGGTCATGAAGTATACAAATATAATTAGCAGAAATAAAATAATAAATGTCTTTGACTGCTGTCATTGTATCACCACTTAATATAGCAAGTGTAATTGCCTTTGGCCAAGTCCTTCAAACTCTATATGCCAGACTGTGAACGCTCATTAGATATGCAAATTATAAATTAGCTGACATTAAAATGTGAAATGACTTTCATATTCTTTCAACCTGGTATAATCATCGATGTACATGGAATGTTTTGCCAACTTTGATCGAGTGAATCCCAGTATATATCCCTAATTAGAAAAGATCATTAAATATGCAAATTAGGAATTGCCTGAAGAAAACTTTTTTCATTACTTTCAAAAGTGTTATATCAGAGAATCTTTAATGCATATGGCAAGTTTTATCAACTTTGGTATAGTCAATTCAGATCCCTAATTAGCAAAGTTCATTAAATATGCAAATTAGGAATTGGCTGAAGTAAAAGTGCTTAATGACTTTCAATAATGTTGAATCATAGTATCTTCAATATACATACCAAGTTTCGTCAATTTCTATCTAGTCAAATCAGATATATATCCCTAATTAGGAAAGTTCATTAAATATGGAAATTCGCAACTACCTTCATTGTCACGTCTTAATGGCTCCCACGGCTGGCATATCTTGGTGTGATCAATATTTGTAGCAAATCTCATCAAGTTGTTTGCAGCCGTTCTCAATGTATATCCGTTTTTTCTAAAATCATTAATTATGCAAATGAGCAAAATGTAAGCAAGCCACACACACTAAAAACTAATCAGTTCTTGTCATTTGCAAACTGAATTTATGTACCAGATTTGATTCTGATCTGATGAGCTGATTTTGAGATATCGAGCGCACAGACAGACAGACGGACAGACAGATAGAAAGACACACGTGTGTGAACACGTGAGCTAATAAAAAGTGAGGGTCAAGGTCCAAGTTTTGGTACTAGAGAAACAAATGACCCGATATTTGACACTAAAAATGGCTGCCATCCCTGTGTTATTCCAATTTAAGGAAAATAATTTCTAAGCCCGTTAACACTTTATTTTAACACCCCAACATTCAAAGTGAGCTCTCACTAGTGGTAAACCAAACCAGAACTATAATTGTTGAGAATCTGAATATCTGTCCCCAAGGCGCATTTTAACTTAATCCTTTGCGTGTCCGTCCGATTCTAAGAAAAGTGATATTCAGGAAGACAAAATGACAAAACATAAGTTAAGTTTCCCTGGTAATAAATAAAATAATTTCCGATCAAGGTACCCTTCCAAGAGCCCTATCTATGATGATTTTGAGTATAGACTAAAAATATTTCCAATGCTATTAAAGTGCTTGAAAACTTTCACCATCATTCTTCTTTGCTTACATCGTGTCCTTATCTTCTTTTTAGCGAAAGAAATGGGATACAAAACGGGCGATGTGAATGGTGTCGATCCGGTAAGCGTGTTATTTATATTGGTGGTAAATAGGCATGGGTCACTTCTTAAAGAGGCACTCCCACTTGGTAACATTTTTAAAACACATTTTTTTAATGCCAACGGTCGATATTTGACGTGGCGACTCCGCGCGGATAGCGAGATATCGATAAAAACATGTCATTTCCCGAGCGTATTTTTCACATCCCGAAGTTTTACGATCGTTTGTGGTTATGACCCGAAATCCCCCGAAAGTGTGTTGTTGTGCTGATTGACGATATTCTAAGGAGTCCAAAAACGTTCGAATGACGCAATTAATTTACCTCCTACTGCGATGACTTTATATTCATTATTATCAATGCCTTTACCTCTGGTGATTCTTTTTTAAAATTTCTCCTTAGTTTTTGTCGTTTTCATTATTCTCAATCAGTGGTATTAAATTTTTAAACAATACCACATAGATGTCAGTTTTTACGTGTAAAATATTAGTTGCATCTTATGACTACATTTTTTCGTCTGCCACACAGTTACGCGTGGTTCGATACATAGCGGCCGCCGCGTGTGGTATGCGCGCATACCACGCGGCGGCCACTATGCATACTATGTTTCAACCGCACCTATCTGTGCTAGTCACCTATGCGAATTCTGGTGGAATCAGCAAACTTTGTTTGTCGTTTTTTTGCACAGTCAGAAGGACTCGGTTTTCTCACATGGGACATGACCGCTCACCGACGCGAGTGGTACTGCTGTGGCGTACAGCAGCGTCAACGTAGACTCGTACTCCATAGCTAAGTTGACAATGGCCCCAGTGCCGAACGTTCTATGTTCGGAAGCTGAATTCAGGTGGGCCATCGGAATTCAAACTTTACCTTTTTTGAGGACATGTTTTTATCGATATCTCGCGATCCGCGTGCAGTCGCCATGTCAAATATCGACCGTTGGCATTAAAAAAATGTGTTTTAAAAATGTTACCAAGTGGGAGTGCCTCTTTAACTTGACTTTTGTTGAAAAGAATTGAATCTATTGTAACCTGGGTGGTGTTGTTAAGAGACCTGTAATTTCGAATGTAAGAGTTCCTTAGGAAGACTAGCATGAAAGATAAGTGATTCAATCTCTTGCTCGGTTTGTACTTGTAGCCTCCGAGCGTGTGTCTATGTTGAATAACGTTTACTCGGAGCATTTAGCTAAAGAGAATATTTGTTCGCTCGAACTTTTACGATTCTCTTCTGATCTACCAAAAATGTTTGCCTTTTTTTTCGAAAATCGAAAATTTATAATTTTATCTGTCACAGTAAAAATTGTAACAACATAGTTCGGTTATTGAACAATTTTTTTTTGAGATTGGGGATTTGGCCGAACGGTTTTGTCTGTGGCTTCTCCGCTAGGTGACTAGGTATCGTACGTTGTGAGTTCGAACCCTGTTAAAACCACCATATTTTCTACCCTGGGTTGATAGCTCTGCCAGTGCTGGACAGAAATTGTCACCGAGGCTGTCTTTCGCCCAGTTTAAGCGATGTATTCATTGCTTCAATAAAGTTTGTGTGCGATGTACAATAGTGAGCGTACCAGCGTGAGTACTTCACGAACTCTACCGCGAGTGGATGGCCGAGTAACAACTTAGCTTGGTTATTGAACCAATCTTTTTTGAGATCGGGGATTTGGCCGAAAGGTTTTGTCTGTGGCTTCTCCGCTAGGTGACTGGGTACCGTACGTTGTGAGTTCGAACCCTATTGAAACCACCATATTTTCTACCTTGGGTTGATAGCTCTGCTGGTGGACAGAAATTGTCCCCGGGGCTGTCTTTCGCCAAGTTTAAGCGATGTATTCATTGCTTCGCTTCGATAAAATTTGTGTGCGATATATGATAGTGAGCATACGAGTGTGAGTGCTTCACGAACTCTACAGCGTGGGGAGGGGTCACAGTAAAAAATTGTAACAACTTAGCTCGGTTATTGAACCGATCTTTTTTTTGATTGGGGATTTGGCCGAACCGTTTTGTCTGTGGCTTCTCCGCTAGGTGACTAGGTATCGTACGTTGTGTGTTCGAACCCTGTTAAAACCACCATATTTTCTACCCTTCGTCTGTGGCCTCTCCGCTAGTTGACTGGGTACCGTACATTGTGAGTTCGAAGCCTATTGAAACCACCATATTAACAAGGCTTATCTTAGGATGAAATTCAAATATCGGTAAATGTTAAAGGTAATTTCTTTCACCAGTACCAAACTTTTCACGGCGAACACTGATATTTATTGTGCATTTTGCAAGAGAATATTTGAACATTTCTTGGAGGAAAGTTTAAGCAAAGTCTATTTTGCAAGAGAATATTTGAACATTTCTTGGAGGAAAGTTTAAGCAAAGTCTAAGTCCTTCACTTTCAAGGCGAGATCTACTTCAACATTGTCCCTCATTATCGTTTATTGGCGCAGATTGGCTTCCATTACATCCAAGTGAACATGAAGGATGGTAAACGACGAAGCATGGTAGATGATTATCTGAATCCTGTGATGAAGCGGGAAAATTTGTCGGTTTGGACCGATACATCTGCGACAAAAGTAAGAAATGCTGTCAGAAGATTTCTTTAATTTTTTCCGGCAAGCCCAAGAAAAATCCGTAAATCATGACAAGATGACGAAATCACCGATGTCAGTCAATCTCTATGATCTATCAGTTTTAAGGAAAAGCTACACATGTATAAAGAAATCTTGATGTACTGACTTCTCAGAGTAAACTTTCAAGCAACTCTGAACAATATATTGTGTTATCAAAAAGGAGGGCTGAAATCTTGTGGGGGTCCAGACATTTCGCACCAAAACCAGCTCGCTCCGCACAACTTCGCCCAAAAACCATTTCGTATCAAAACCACCTCGCCCCAAGTGCTACTTCGTCCAACGCCACTTCGCCCCAAGTACCACTTCGCCCCAGTATAATACCATCATAATTCTACCAACTTGTCTAAAACATCGATACCACGATGTGCTGACATAACGTTGTTTTTACCTGCAACTTGGAAGCATTAGTGTTTCAGGACATTTTGGTTACCACGAACCATTTATTCTTGCTTAAAACCGCAAACGGTATATTAGTGAAAAGGGAAAAAAACGCAAACTACTACATACTAGCCTACAACTAAGGTGCCGTGCGCGGAATTGCACGATGTCATTTTCTCGAAATGTGTAAACTTTGAAGATTTCAGACCTGGGATGATGGAAAGATGGCAGTGGTTGGTTATTTTCAGGTTTACCGGTTGGCGATAAGTTTGGGTGAAGTGGTGTTGTTGTAGTAGCGAATGGTTTTGGGCGATGTGACTTTTGGGGCGAAGAGGTTTTGGTACGAGGTTGTTTTGGTGCGAAGTGGTTTTGTCGCGAAATGGTAAGGGACGAAATAGTATGGTGCTAAGTGTTTTGGTGCGAAGTGTTTGGGAACCAATCTATTGCAGCAGAAGAGTTTCATGATTTGCCTTACGGTACTGAAACTGGCAATCCCGATCCCGCCAAGTCTTTCTAAATATATCATATCACACAGTTTGCAAATCGAGTATGGATAGATTGTAGTACGGTATTATTTTGCGAATAAAAGATTTTGAAATACAGTTTAGTCAAAGAAATAACTTGGAAGTTAATAACTGCCTTCTACATAGTCAATGAAAACTGGCTCAAGTGGTGGTAGCTGGTTTATAAAACGTGAGTAAATATGTATCTAATAATCATGTTATCATGCATTATATCTATACATCTCACTGCGTATATATATGTTTAGCAACACAAGAAGTCATAACTCACTGCTTTAAAATTTCAGATTGTCTTTGAGGGCTGGAAAGCGAACTCAGTCGAAATTCTTAAAGATGGCAAAAGTAGCACAGTTCACGTGCGCCGAGAAGTAATCATTTCAGCAGGATCCATAGGATCTCCCCAGGTAAATGCTTAACGCCTGCAACAGCGCCATTGGTTGTCTCGTTCACGGAAAACCTGTAAGTTATGATGCCGGTGATTGGGATACTTGAATTACGCGAATTTCATGATCGTGACTGTTGCCACTGGTGTGCTAAAAGCAATATTGCATAGTGATATCAGTGCGCAATCTGCAATTTTGCCGAATAATTAAAGACGATAAGTAGTATTGTAGTAGGAAGAGGAGCTTATATTTTTGACTCCCGTTTGCCATACAAATATGGCAACTGGAAGGTTATATGGTGGGTAAAAATATGTATGTAATATGTCTGTCAGCTTGTCTTCTGTCTGTCTGTCTGTCTGTCTGTCGAACATGCATGCATGCATGCATGAATACATGCATGCATGCATGTATGTATGTATGTATGTATGTATGTATGTATGTATGTATGTATGTATGTATGTATGTATCTATGTATCTATGTATCTATGTATGTATCTATGTATGTCTCTATGTATCTATGTATCTATGTATCTATGTATGTACCATTCTCGCAGGCCAGAGCAATAATTTCCGCTCCGCTGACCTACGCAAAAATCAAGGGTGATAAGACTCGCCGAAGAGGGCGTGGTGTACGACGATGTGTATGTACGTACGTATGTATGTATCTATGTATCTATGTATCTATGTATGTAAAGTAAAAATAATTATGGTCCTGTTTTATGTATGTATGTTTGTATGTATGTATGTATGTATGCACGCATCTATCTATCTATCTATGTATGTATGTATGTATGTATGTATGTATGCACGCATCTATCTATCTATCTATATATTATCTATCTATCTATCTATCTATCTATCTATCTATCTATCTATCTATCTATCTATCTATCTATCTGTCTATCTATTTATGAATGTATTATATCTGTAAAACTTGCAAAAAAGTGAGAACAGCTGCAAGGATCAAGTTGATTTTTGGTGTAGTTTTGCCATAAATAATGTAGATGTGCCGTTGTTGAAATGAACATGTCAGCGTAGAAAACATTCAAATGCCGTAAAAAAGGTGAAAATGGTCAAAAATCAAGACCTCAGGAACTTCTCATCTGATCATTGTCATACTTTGCATTTAAGTACCTTAGGCCACACAAGTTTAGCCGTATTGATTTTATGCAAATATTGGCTCTTTTCTATTTTTAATGATTTCTTTCTCTATCTTTTTTTTCATTTTTGTTAAAATATTATCTAAAAACAAGTCCTTATGCTTCATAATTTTGATCCATTGAAATCATGGTGAAATTTGCATAATTATATTTTTGGGCAATTTTTGGTCAAAAACTCTTCTTTTGGAATCTGTTTATCCAATCACTTTCAAAGTAGGTGCAAAGGTCATTATGAGGTGGAGCATTTGATATTGTTTGGGTATGAGATTGATTTGCACTCGAGTGGAAATTTCTTAGTAATCATTCTGTAGGAATGCAATGCCATTTGTTTTATAGTATTCAGTATTTCTAATTCTGATGCTATAGGGCTAGTAAGCATAGACCGATAGCCAAGATATGCAGAAGGTTGCATAGGTTTAAGTTCACGTTTGATTCAGATCTAGTTTTAGCACAGGCTTTCCGATTTTCCCCTTTTGCTGCAACCCGATCTTCCCTTATTAACATATACCTCATATAATTCGCCAAGGACTTCTCCAACCCAAATTATATCCCGATCCATGAATTTCCATAAATACGGATAGTTTTCAATCGGATTCGAACCCACAACATACGGCATCAGTCGCCTAGCTGAGAGGCCCGAGACAGAACTAGTCGGCTAAATCTCCACTCCCAAAAAAGAGTGGTTCAATAGCCGGCTAAGTTGTTACATTTATCTGACTGAGACCTTTCAACACGTTGTAGAGTTCGTGAAGCACTCACGCACGCATGCTCACTATCATACATCGCACATACACACTTTATCGAAGCGAAGAAACGAATTTCATCGCTTTAACTGGGCGAACGATAACCTCGGGGACAATTCTGTCCACCAGCAGTGTTACCGACCCAGGATAGAAAATACGGATAGTTTTCAATCGGATTCGAACCCACAACATACGGCATCAGTCGCCTAGCTGAGAGGCCCGAGACAGAACCAGTCGGCTAAATCTCCACTCCCAAAAAAGAGTGGTTCAATAGCCGGCTAAGTTGTTACATTTAAACCTTTATAAATGCTGTACTGACTGCGAACAGATAGTCTTTCACACAAATGATGATGTGACGTATTTATCCTCCTACATGAGGTTGTTATCCATTCGAATACGAACCTAAACGACTTACCCTTTTGCTCACACTTTCCCTAAGCAACTTTACACCTTTCTCTTTCAAAATCAAGCAACAAATGGAGGGGGGAGGTCATGTACATTTTTGTACCAAAGACATAAATGTACCGATATTTACAGATATTTGAAATTTAAGAGGGCGCTGCACGTAACACAGCATATTTTGCTCAAAATAACTTTTTCTGCAAGGATTCATGCAATTTTATGTAATTTGTTAACCCAAGATTAAAATAATGTTTGGGTTCACCTTTTAGGTTATCAAGCAATCGTGAGTTAGATCAGAAGAAGGGTAAATTTATGCAAATTTATGCACATCGCTCGATTTCCTTGCTTCTCCTTCGTCCCAATTTCAAGATTTCCAAAGAATTAACTTCACTCTAACTGTGTCAAATTTTCCGAAATTTCATATTATGTTCTAATAGTACTATTTAACCGATCGACAGTGAAGTTCTTAGATTTTGAATAAAAGGCATTTTAATTTTGCTTATCATGATTTTAATCACTATTTTTGAGTGTCAGTCTACCAACCCTTGCCATTTTAGAATGAGGATAGATAATGCACAATAAAATTCATTTTTTTCTACATATACTCTTTTTTCAAGTGAAATGTTAAATTTCAGAAAATAGTGTCAAATTTTTACTTAAAATAATGTTTATCATTAATACTAAAATTGAGGTTTTCTGCCCAACTATATACCCTATTCATTTTTCAAGTGAACTATTGCTTCCATACTAAATTTTAGGTTCTCTGCCTTTTGAAAATATATAGTATGAGGCTTTCCCTGTTATCTTTGATGAGAAATATTGCTTTAAAAAAACTGTTGGTAACGTCCCGTTCCACCTTAAATTAGGTCGCTATCCCTTCTCTGTAGGGGCACATTTAAGTTCCCGATTTTCACAAAACTTAGCCGATGAAAACCTTATTTACTCAATGAGTTTCTAATTGAGCCCCCACAAGTGTTTGACCAAAAGGGTATTGTAAAAGTTTGAGATTCAAATTATCTGTCCCTGAGGCACATTCTGCGTTAAAAGAGCATTGTTGTCAGTACGCCAATATTAACCACCGTAATTTGCAAAACATTTCAAACGATAGGATGTTTACTAACTTGATATTCGTATCACTATCCAAGAAATATTCTCATATATATTGTAGTCAGGGTCAAAAGGCGGCAATGTCAAGCAATAAATATGCATAGGTATTAGACTAAAGTTCAATGTAAAGGTCGACCATTAGGCATGCCCTGTATCTTTGTCTTTGACAGTTTCCTTTTTATCTCAGCAGTTATTCTTTTCTAGTCTTTTCTCTATCTGCCTCTCTCTACCTGTTTCCTTTTCTTACGATGTCAAACTTAAGGTGATAAAAGCTGTAAATAGCACAAAGCTAAAAGGCAAAAGCTAATAAAAAAGGAGACAGGAATTCCCAGAAAGTATGTCTCCGTTATCAAGTGATAAGTGACGGGATTTCGGGCTTTACCTCTCAATAGTGATTTAGTAGTTTTGCCGTATTGTACTAAATGTGTCACTTTGCTTTGCGTGAAGCATGCTAGCAGGATACGCTCACCAATTTCAGACACCAGGTACCATTGCTGAAGAGTGGTTCAAGATGACCCCATCGTTGTTTTCCTTTTCTTTCTGTTCTTAGACCTTGTAAATCATTACCCCTAAATGATACTGGTTATCGACTGTTTCGATTTCATATTCAAATATCCTTTTTTAGGTTTAAAACATGGCAAAATTCTTTTCCTCTGTAAAATATGATGCAAAATTAAAAGAATGCAATATATCATTGTTGACAATAGAATTCCAGAAGTGTGGATTAAAATTGAATTACTTGTATACTTACACTAGACGTTGCACACATTCAGGAATTTACAGACAATACAAAGTAATAACAAATAAAAGTTTCAAGTGATTCCGTTTTAAGATAGTATGTACCTTGAAAATAGATTAAAACTTTCACTTTAACTCATAATACCTCAATGAACTTTCAGCAGTTATCATAACAAAGCTAGAATAAAAATCAGAGGTCACCAGATTACTAGAGAAATAAATTACCCAACATTTGCCGATATTTGAAATCAAAATGGCCGCCATCCCTGTGGTAGCTCAAGGTGGAAAAAACTATCTTTTTTATTTTCACAAGATTAAGACGTTGGAAATGTTACTTACTTAAAGAGCTTCAAATTGGTCCCACGAGCGGTACACAAGGATGGTAAAACTTTGAGGGTCCTACTATCTGTCCTCGAGGCGCATTCTACCTTAAATATGTTTCATGTAATTAATTTCAGCTCCTGATGTTATCAGGTATAGGTCCTAGGAATCATTTGGAAACTTTGGGAATACCCGTGATTTGTGACCTTCCAGTTGGTGAAAACTTGCAGGTAATGACCCTTGACATAATTAAGTATGCCTTACTTAACCCTTTGCACCCTGACCCCCTGGTAGCCTATGACCTCATGCGGTTAAGGAGTATGTCATTATAGATAACTATACAAGACTTGTATTGAATACATGCTATACACTTACAAACAGTAACTTGACAAACATTTTATTTAGGACCACATAAGGACTGCAATCAGATGCAAATACACCGGAGCCGGTAATCCTATGGTAAGTTTGTTCAGTACTTTTACAGTCATCCTAAAACATAAACGCATTGACCAATCCACCGATCAACCTCTGCCTATCAATAAAGCCACTAAAAAACTGATAGAAAAATACGGAATATTGCGAAAAACGTGAGAACGGACATTTCGTCTCTTTTTGCGAGAAATGTGGGAGATTTACTTATTCTCGCACAAACTGACCGAGAATACTGTCTTATTGCAGTCAGGTGGCGAGATATAGGGTTGTCTGAGAAATTATTTCTTCTCTTCAACGTTGTTTCGTAAGCCGAGTGACTCACTCGTCAGGAGACTAAAATTGTGTGAATATACATGTACATGGGGTACACATCGCTGATTACGCAGATGGTGGAATGTTGGCTGAGATTGACAGTTGTTGCATAACAATATATAGCCACTGTTATGATATTTGTTTCCAAGAATAGGAGTGATCTACGTAGTGAGTCACGCGGGTCATGAAACAACGTTGTAGAGATGAACTTTTTTTCTATCGAGCACTTTGTATCGGACAAGTCAAACGGAATATTTCATATATATATATATATATATATATATATATATATATATAACTCTGAAATATATATAACTCTGAAATATATATAACTCTGAAATTCCAGCACCAAACTTGATGATACGTGCAACAAATATTGATCTGATATATATCTATTTATACTTAGAAGCATTGGGCAGTGTCAAGTTAATAAATAGCTCATTTGCATATTTTATGAAGTTTTGTAATTAGTCATATAACTCCAATATAACAGCACCAAATGTAATGAAACCTGCTGCAGATACTGATCCGACTGATATCTAATTGTGGTGTAAAGCATTTAGTAGTGTGAAGTTAATTAAGGGTTCATTTGCATATTTAATGAACTTTGTAATTGGTACATAACTCTAAAATTACTGATCTTATAAATATCTAATTTTACTGAGAAGCATTTGGCAGTGTCAAGTTAACAAATAGCTCATTTGCATATTTTATGAAGTTTTGTAATAAGCCATATAACTCAGAAATAACTGTACCAAATGTGATGAAATCTGCTGAAGATACTGATCCGACAGATATCTAATTGTGGTGTAAAGCATTCAGTTGTGTCTAGTTAATTAAGGGTTCATTTTCATATTTAGTGAACTTTGTATTTAGTGATATTACTCCAAAATTACAGCATTAAATTTGATGAAACTTGTTACAGATGTTGATCTCATAGATATCTAGTTGTACTGAGAATCATTTAGCAGTTTCAAGTTAATAAATAGCTCCTTTGCATATTTTATGAAGTTTTATAATTAGTCATATAACTCCGAAATAACTGCATCAAATGTGATGAAAACTGCTCCATATACTGATCCGACAGATATCTGACTAGTGTTGTAAAGCATTTAGTAGTGTAAAGTTAATTAAGGGTTCATTTGCATATTTAATAAACTTTGTAAGTAGGTAATATAAATCTGAAATTACTGCACTAAATTTGGTGAAACCTGCTACAGATATTGATCTGATAAATATTTAATGAAATTTGTAATTAGTGACATTACTCTAAAATTACAGCATTAAATTTAATGAAACGTGCTAAAAATGTTGATCTGATTGATATCTAATTTTCCCATGAAGCACTGAGCAGTGTAAGGTAAATTAAGAGATCATTTGCATATTAAATAAAGTTTTGTAATTAGTGATTATACTCTGAGAGTACTGTGCGAAGTTGATAAAACCTGCTATATATAGTGATATAACAGATACCTTATTGTTCTGTGAAGCGTACTACTATTAATGAACCTTTTGCAAAACACGTGAGCACATTTAGTTCACATCTGGTTTATTTATTTATTTATGTACCGGTATTACACTGTGTATGTATCAAACATTCCCCTAATCAAAGATCTCGTGTTAAAAATTGGATAACTCTGAAATATCTGTATTTGACGTGTTTGTACAAAAACAATATCATTTTGTTGTAGTTGCAGTCATATGCGACATTGCACTTGCGAGATATGGAAGACATAACAATGAGAATTATGTCAAACATGGTCACGAGAAACAAAAGTAAAAAGCATCGCTGTCGTGACTATCTTAGGAAAAGAGTCTTGTTTTTGATGCAAAAATTATTCTAGCTCATTTCAAGGAAGGCGTTATTTCAGTGACAGTGTCAGTCTCAATCTTGTTGCACTGATCCGACGACAATTTAATAGCAAAAAGTCACCCGTCTACCAGTCGTTGGAGGAGACACTGGAATAACATTTGTATGGCCGTTATCGTTTCAGGAAGGGGTGTTCCTTGATACGCTGGACATTGATGGTTTCATAAAGACTGAGGTAAGACTTCTCCGCGGTGTAAGTAAACACACTACGGAAATCAACGATGGGACAGTCTTTTGCAAAGGTAAAACAGAAAGAAAAGAAGCGGTAACTATGACAACCAAAGGACAAGAAATCGTTTTGAAACTTTGTAAATGTGTTATATGCCTTTAATACGGCAATTGGTATCCGTGGCACTTTGTGATTTTGCTTTCCAGGGATTAGGGTGATTAAAATTCTTTGAATTCTTATTTTGATTACCTTAGGTCCGCTTCAAGGGCTTGATTGAAAATATGTCTTAAAACAGTCGTCTTGTATATCCGTATCATGCATCAATGTCAACAAGTTGAGTAGTGTGTATTTCAATACACTATCATGGGGAGTACACTAGAGACTGTTGCTGACACATGCTACAAACACCTAAAAACCAGCAGTCAAATGTTAAACACTTACTTGGTCCTCAATTACATCTATATTGCTTTGATTATTATTTGGTGTGGAATCACAGTCTGTGAATATTTATTCAGTCTGTCTTAATCTCGAACTCCTTCGCTAATAATATAATTGTCGCTCCCCGTACATATAGACTTTGTATTAACAGGAAATGTTTTGCTTAGTTTAGACCCCTTTATGAATAAGTCTACGTCATGTTGCTTATTGATTCTTCAATATTTTTATTTATGTCCCAGTGCAAGAAGGACGTATCTCCTAAGCTTTAACGCATGAGATACGTCCCTCTTGCACTTGGCCATCGTTATGAGACTGTTTAAATTGCAACTTCGAAGAATATATTGTAATAAATGTATATGAGATAAGTCTTACTTTAAGACACATATTCTATGGAGTAAAAGTAATTTGCATCAACCGTCAAATGTTTCGCGCAAAGTCTGCTCGTGTGTAGAGCGTAGGCTAAGCCATGTCTCATCGGTAAACATTTCCCTAATTTATATTAGAAGGCCGTTAATATTGAACTTTCAAAGGTAGGACGCAATATATGTTTGAATGGTATTAAATGATGAAAATAAGTAACACTTTATGAAGGAACGTTAGGATTTCACGTGATTGGTTTGCAACGTATCACAGTGACTTTTAAATATCATTTCTGACATGTGATTTGAAGACCAACAGCTGTATTGATGTTTGTGAGTGGATGTATTTTTTAATTCATGCCCGTGTGATCGAAACAACCCCTGTTAATATATAATGAGCACGGCCACGGCAGATAGAGGGCTCCGCTCCCTCTATCCCTGATGACATGCAACTTCTACACGTATGAAATTAAAGGGTGTTAACTTTGAAGACTGTGATTCAGTGGAAATATCCCGATAGAAGACTTTTCTGAAATAAAAGTGTAATAATGATGTAACAATAGTGATGTTTACCTGTGGGATCATACTCGTTTTTGAAACGTACTGGCGGACGAAGAATTCCTCGCCTTTTATGTATTTCTGTATTTGTAAAGAGTGATACTTTTACAGAGGCTTTCAAAATGGAGGAAAACTTTTTACTGGAAAGCGTTGGGTCACATGAAAAATGGCGGGAAAAATGCCAATATTCCGAAAAAACAATTGACTTTAGGTATTTAACGAAGGAGGGCTTAATTTCCGGCATTATTTGCATGTTCGAGTCATTCTTTACAGGAAGGGCTTCCCTGGCCGGATCTACAGATAATGTATTCTCCATATTATTACGTATATGGCGATGCAGAGAAAACAATGTGCAACTTCAATGACGAGTAAGTATTGTTTACACCAGATATCCCATGTCATTTACATTTAGAGGGCTTAGCATTCCCGGCCCGCGATTTTGAGGTCAATGTCACAATTTATCATTAACAGTGAAAAGTCCTGCCCGAGGGAATCAAAGTGTGTATCGGGCTGCGTTCACAAGAAAGATAAAAGGGTCAGTTAGAAATGTTGAATGGAAACCACTATATTTTTCCACTTCAAGTATAAAACCATGTGAAATTTGAAATATCCTTCTCTTAGGGCAAGTAAAATTGCAAGTCCCACCCTGACATCATGCGACATCTTTGTAGCTACCTCTCTTGGCCATTCTTTATACCACTCTTGATCACGTGACCCTTTGTTTTTGCCGTAAAGCCATTCCTATTGTTCTCATGCAAATAAGTAAGCTGCCACAAAACTTTTATGAATAGAAATAAATAATATATCTAAAGAAGTGTTGGGTTCACTTATTATATAAATAAATAATGCATAACAATTAGCTGCGTAGAAGTACATACATATGGTCAAATTTTTAAACATGCTCTACACAAATAGTTTCGAGACCCTTCAAAACGATTCCAAATCTCGTTATTTCGCTTCCCAAGCTATGATCAAAACTGACATTCAATGGATTAACGGATTCTTTCGATCCTTTCAAATTCTGAAAGAAGCTCAAATTGCGTAATGTCTTCTCTAAAATGGCGTATCGAGTCCGTTTACTATTGTTTGCACGTCACGTTTGCATGTCTGTATGCAATCATTATTCACAAATGGATGATGCTTGACTTTTGCTGTCGATTCTAACACTGAGTTTATGGAAGAAACACTCCACGAATAAGCTCACCTGCAGAAGAGATAAGAATATTTGTGAAGTGCCTCAAACGATTTATATCATGTGGGGGATTATCAATTTCAGACTCTGCTTTGTTTGTGAGCCTCAACTGGCTGTTAGTAAATTGCATTTTAAGTATTAAAGGGCTTTATATTTGAAACTTTGTATCAGCTAGTTAGAATCGTATAGAAGTTATTTTATGTATTAAATACAGACCAAATAAATTTCTAAAGCAAACAGAGTATATCTCAGACGTTTACTTTCAAGAATTGAAGATTACAAAAACACATTACTTCCTTTGTAAGCTTACTCAAGTTGACCGCCGTAGTCTCTTGAACCCAATACCTTGCATCATTATCCAGACAAAAACACAAGAAATGTTAGAATACGGACAGTTGCCTGCAACCTTCAGACGCTTTCTGCAGTGTTGACAGCGGAGCTAGGGATTTGCCATGCCTCTCCTGGATAAGAAGGTTTTGAGCATTTAGACTCGAAAAAAACTCTGCCTTTACAGCCTTGGTTAAGAGCAAATTTCTTCAGTCCCTCCAGGAGATATCGGATAGTTGACCCCCAACCAACATGCGCCTAAATGCTTGTTTCCTTCGGTCATATATTGCCTTGTTATAACTACAATAATTTGCCCGTGTTTCCTTTGGCATCTTTAGATTCGATGAAACTTTTGAATATGTTGGGAAAGCCGAAAGAGAACCAAAACAGGGAATAGTATTGTATCCTATACTGCTTCACCCAAAGAGCACAGGCAACTTGAAACTGCGCAGTCGCAATCCCTTGGATCATCCAATGATAGATCCATGCTATCTCGAAGACCCAGATGATGTTACAAGTATGATCAAGGTGGGTATACACTGAACTAATAAGATTGATTAAAAAATTTCAATAGGAAAGCAACTATGACAAAACTGCTGATACAAAAGCTTGTGACTTAACATAATTTAAATTTATTGTTTTCCTTTAGGGTGTTCGTTTCATTCAAACGTTGGTCACTACTAAACGTCTGAAGAATTCTGGGTAGGTTCAGTTCGCTTTCCGATATACCAGGGACACAATAGCTGAGAGAGAGAGAGAGAGAGAGAGAGAGAGAGAGAGAGAGAGAGAGAAGAGAGAGAGAGAGAGAGAGAGAGACAGACAGACAGACAGCATGATTCAATACCTGCCGCACTTGAATGATTGGAAAGCCAGACAGGCACACGGAGCATGTCAGCCGGGATTTATGTCCGAGTACATCGTGCAGCGGAGGTATTGTTACGTCTCGGACAATACCGAAGCGTACGACGTACTCGGACATAAATCCCGGTATTTTGGGAATAGCCTTATTATTATTCACCTTTAAACCTAATTTTACGAGGAAAAAGTCAAAATTAAAGCGTTTTTGGGATTCCCGTCGCACAGAACGATCGCTGGTAGATTGGGGACACGTTCAGCGCGTCCGCTAAGTGCACAGAATGAAAGTTCAAGCCGCGCTACACGCAGTGCACGTTGTAGAAATTGTGGGTCAGCAGCATAATTTCACTCAAATTCCCAGGCTTTGTATCGACAACTGTAAACTTCGTTAACTACTGAATGTTAAGAAGTACATTTTTGGTTAACTCCCTTTTCCCCACGTTGACGTAAAGGTGTTCTAAGGTCAAAGGTCAAATAGCGTCCAATAATACCTAAAGTCATTGTACTCCGCGTCAAAGTTATTGGACTCGATCGACTCCACATTCTCTGATACCGAAAGTTACTGTATGACGAAACTCCATAGGTTACAGACGCAGGACCTGGTGTATAATAATCTTAATTATTTCCCTTTCAGGATTACTCTATCATACTTTCAATTTGACAATTGTCCTTATGACGTGGATACTGACAAATACTGGGAACATGTCATTCGACATGTGACACTGACGACTTGGCATCCAGTAGGGACTTGTAAGATGGGAGCGAAGAATGACCCAACAGCAGTGGTTGACGCGTCTCTAAGGTGATAATTTTGATTGATCGATATTCAATTTGGCAGAAACATTGTCAAACGCTACTTTATGCATGTTTTTGTTGAACGTCTGTTTACCTTGGTCTGGTATTGCATGTCGCATTTTCAGAAAATCAATCCCCTTCAGGCTTGTCACTTCGAGAACTTTCACTACTTTCTAAAATTTTACCGGCAGTGAACAGGAATTACAAGTTTCAAATATCTTGTTTTTCATTCAATCTCTCATTCTTATGAGAGAGTGTTCGATATGTTGTCCAGCTTTATCTTTCTTTTTCCGTTTCAGAGTGCGAGGATTAGACAATGTTCGTGTGGTTGACGCCTCTGTCATGCCTCATATCACCTCCGGTAATACGAACGCGCCTACAATCATGATTGCTGAAAAAGGCGCAGATTTGATAAAGCAAGACATGTAGCTTCGCAAATCTTGTAGCTTTGCAAATGAAGAACTCGTCTTGCTTCGCAAAGTTGAAAAGGGCCAGCAAGTAGATTCATGAATGTATTTTAGAGAATTTTATGGTTAAATTCCTGTTCGTTGCTAGTTTTTAGAGTGTTCACGATTTTTATATCGTTCAAGACAGAGACAATCTTTATTTGTCAGTGTGTTTCATTTCCCCCGTTGTGATGTTGATTATTGGGTAAAGTACCCATTATTTGATGGTATCTTCTTTATCCAGTAAATTTAAAGTTCTTCAACAGTTACTGGTAAATACGATGATCCTCTTTATTGAACTTAACATCAGCGCAATTCTCACAGAAAGCAGAAAGAGATAGGAACAGAAAATGCTCTAGTGTTTCAGTATATGTTGCGACTGTCTGTAAATTGACACTTTTTTCTGACATTATTGCCATAAATTTGTCACTTTACTCATAAAGTTATAATCAGCATCCCAAGCAATATTCATCATGTATAATTTCAATTACTTTTTAACTTTACAAACCTGTAATTAGCTGAAATGAAAAATGATGAATTTCTCCCACCGCTGTCATACAGTATCATTGCATCATCACTGTATACAGCAAATTTAATTTGCTTTGGTGCAGTCCTCTGTATTATATGCAAAATGGTGAAGCTCATTAATTATGCACATTATAAATTAATTGAAATGCAAATGTTCTTATACAATAAAATATTGTCTCGTCAATATATATAGTAGCTTTCCTCAACTTTAGCAAAGTCCTAGTTTAATTTCACTGGCCGGTAAAGGTCATGAAATGTGCAAAATAGTAATAACGAGGTTAAATAATTCAAAATTACTTTTATTTCTGTTATATCATGGTATCTTCGATGTACGTAGCAAGTCTCATGGACTTAAATTGTGTTAATCCCTAATTAGTAAAGTCCATTAAATGCAAAAGGACCTTCATTACTGTTACATCATAGCAACTTCAATGCACGTGGCAAATTTTGTCATGCTTGGTAAAGTCAGTCAACATCTACATATCCAACGCAGAAAGTCAGTTAAATATGCAGCTAACCTGATGTAGGAAAGCAAAATAACTTTCATTGCTGTTTTATCATGGAATTGTCAACGTACATTACGAGTTTCCTCAACTTTGTCCAAATTAGCTATATGGGTAATTTTAATAATGCTGTTCGACTTTCATAGGAATTGTATCATTTTGTTGATAGTATCTTCAATATTCATAGCAAATTTCATCAACTTTGGTCCATTCGATTCAGATATCTAATCAGAAAAGTTCCTTAAACACGCATATCAAAAGTCAACTCATGTAAAAAAGAAAAAGCCCTGTTGTAACAGTTACTGTTATCTCATTGTATCTCCGATGTACACGGTAAGTTTTGCCAACTTTGGTGTAGTCAATCCAAATGTTTATCCTTAATTACGAAAGTTCATTAAACATGTAAATGAGCAGTGTCGTCGTCATAAAACTTCTCTATGAAAATTGTTTAACGTTTAGTAGTAGTACATCCGCCTGAACCGATTTGAGATTTTCATCATTTTGATCAGGTAGAGGAATGGAAGCAATGCCATCACGAATATATGTACACTTTCCTCCTCTGTGTCAAGTTCTACCTTTTCTTTTAGAAATATAAGCTTAAATTGGAATTTGAATCTCACTGTTGCAAAGTTTTTTATAAAAAATGTATCAAGTGTTTATACGATTTGAGCTCTCTGTAAGAAAATTAACCAGAAGATTGTATTTATTTTTCATGACTTAATAATTTCACATTCCTAATTAACCCAAACGTACTTTACGTTCAGTTAGTTATTATGGAATTTAAAAATAACACTGTGCATGACATCTGTTTGATTTGTAAAAATTCTTACACACGATATAGCCACATTTATGGGTAAATCTCCACAATGGTGTTTAGGTCTGAATGGGGGTCCGAGTTCGAAAGTTACGTTTGACAAAGAAACCTCTACCTAAGCTAAACTTTGTAACCTGGTTACATTCAAACTGACATGCCTGAATGAGCCTGAATGGTTGATGTTTGTGTTACAAGTTTTGGTTATTGACAAACGGTTGTCGATATTTTTTCGATCTTTTTCCCTGTGACCTGTTTTGTGTCCCTGACTTGTTTAGGCCTACCCATGAAAGAACCTCACGTACAGCAATCGCAAAAAGCGTAAAGTTTTCCGTTAGGTTTGTGTGCTCAGAACGATAATAATAATAATAATAATAATAATAATAATAATAATAATAATTAGAGGTTATTTAGAGGTTATTACCCAATATCGCCTGTTCCTGTGTCGTATCGGCATGAGTGTCATTTGTGCTGCGTCAGACACGAGACGAAGTCGAGTGTCTGACGCAGCACATATGACACGAATGCTGATATGACACAAGGAACAGGCGATATTGGGTAATAACCGATTTATCATATACCCATGCCCATAATTTTACTGAATTTTTACTAATAGAACGAAAAACCTTAAATTTTCAGGCTTTACTTTATTACGCCTTGCGCATAAATATCAGAATGTTTATGTGAACAGGCTTCATTCATAAAGTATAAGACGAAGATGTCAACTTCACGCGCGACATCGCTGCAAGTCGTCCATATCTCAATGAAACCCAAGAAGAAAGACACCGGGATACAAAAAATCGTCATACAGAAGGAACATTTTAAGGTACAATATGCTATTACAACTGTAACCGATCAAAAACTGCTCAGCTTTAAATCTCTCCTGATTTAGATCGTCGTACGGCACGGAGCTCGCGCGAAGAGGACGCCATTTTGTTAGTTTACCCTTAGAGTTGCCATGTCAACAGTCGTCGCGCGCGCGACATCGCTGTCGCGCCACGCGCTCACTACGTGTTCGGTGGAGACCGTGCACAGTGCCGGCGCCGTGCGAACGGCAGAATGATTGCCAGAACTTGACCAAAAAAAAATACCATGGGAAAAAAATTCAAGACTCAACGTGATATTTCCGTATTTTGCAACCAGAAATAGGCCTACCCGTGTTCCTCGAAGCCCTTCAAGTTTTTACGTCAGCGACATCGCTTCGCAGGCGGGGAGCGGCAGCCATTTTGTTGTTTATGTTGTTCACCAACAAACTGCTAATGTAGTTCGGGGAAAACTCTAAAATTGATGGAGTTCATCGTGCATATCTCGACGTTTACCGTGAAATATCACGGCTGATATTTTACGGTGAACGTCACTAGGATGTAGCAATATGGGCATGGGTATTTAAATAATAACACATGAGAGCGAGGGCAATATCACGATTTATTGCCTGCCCAAGGGATGGTGGTCATGATCGAAATATTGATGATGCCGTAGCCGTAGGCGAGGGCATCATTTGATCAATATTCTCGATCATGACCACCAGCCCGAGGGCAGGCAAAAATCGTGATATTGCCCTCGCTCTCATGTGTTATTATATTTATTACACCGAACAAGCAAACATGCAAAGGCACAAAAACACAAAGACTTCTTCGAGTACAGTTCCCCTTATTGAGTCTGGACCTCAGCGTAAAATGTTAGTGCCGAGTCTTGGGTTTCCGCTGAAAGTTTGCCGATCTCCTCGGTGGTGTATCCAAATTTGTTGCTTGCATAGTCGCAGAACACAGAAATTGCATTCCCATTTTCGTTCGTTTGCTGTGTACTTGCATCAAAATATCGTCTAACTGTGCGGGTGACAGCTCTGCATGACGTTTTGCAGCTGCTAACTGCAAGTACATGCGAACGACAATTTGTTGTGCGCAGAAAGGATGCGCAGTAAGTAAAATGACGTCACCCATGTAATATCAAATGCGGAGGGCATCATCACATTCGCAGAGGGCATCATCACGTTCTTTTACATGTCACGTGAGTCGTGTTTAACCAATGGCAGTGCACGCTGAATGAGTGAGGTGTAATAAATGATATATTACCATGCCCTGCCCGTCGCATTTTGATTGGTCGAGCTGAACCACGTGACAGACCACAAATACACAGTAATGGTTCGTTTACATGCCCGAGGCGTGAATATGAATAATAAGATTAACAACTCAAATAGGGCTGTTCACAGTTTACGTCACTGTTCTCTCATTAATATGCAAAAATAAATATTTGTCCGCATTTTTAGATTACGCTTTTGAAAATTACGCATGCAAAAACGACGAAAACACATCTTAGTGGGCGACTGCTAGTGTAACAATGAATACTAAAAGGCATATTCACGACTCAGAGTACAAGCTGCAAAAACGGCCATGTATGCAACATTGATAAAATTTGTCCGCATTTCAAGCTGCGTGTCCGATGTCGCGCGCGTACAGCTATATTTAGTAACAAACCTGTAACCGTGAACAGCGCTATTATCGAAACTTTACAGCTCAAACATAAATCATAATCAATCACAAAATAAAATGGAGCACTTGTAGGTCAAGTTGAGATATTTTTTCTGAAAACATCTCCGGATTTGCCAATTTATTACAGCGCGCGTGACAGTGCGTCGCGTATTGCTCAGTTTCTGGGGCCCGTAGTCGTTGTTCGCTCCTGAAATTTTCGGAAATTTTGACGGTTTTCTTGGGTTCGCTGATAATATATGGAAATAACAGACTCGCCCGTCATTTCTATAATGCGTATGTTCTTTATAGCGCCCATTAAATGTCAATGCTTGTTTCTGATGCGTTCTCACTACCCCTAGGTCAACTGTTCAAAGTAAAGCCATATACTCAGTGAGTGACTCTACAGGTGGCGCTCGAGTTAGTTACACGACAAATTACTCTTCTAATTTTGGATTACGTTTCTAATGTCGTCTGGTACGTTGATTTCAACGACTTAGTCATATTTCTTCCTAAAGGGGCCCATAAAACATGAGTAAGGGTACAACTCGCTTGACATATGCCGAACTTTGTGCTGTGCATGCCGCGTCAAAAATGTTACAGGTCTGTGCCACATATTGTTCCTCTTGACAGACGTAAGCTACGTCGATATGATGTGCCCTTTTTATGATCACTTGGACATGAACTTGCAATGTCCATGTCATTTGTGATGATCAACTGATGCATAAACCTCCATCACTTCTAACTCTAACCACTTGGGTTGAACTCCATTAGAACGTAACAAATAACAAGAAAATATGCTGTTAAAAACTGCTGTGTATAATTATTAATAATGTACAATAATATCACACATGTCACGTGATCCCTTTAAAGCTGTAGCACACTAAAATAATCTTGCTTCCTAGATCATATCTCTTCTGAGACTTCTTGCAACCAAAAAATTATTTCATTGTCTTCCAATCTTTTCTCCAACCTGATTTCAGCTAAATAGTTTCAACTGGCCTTTGAGGTGTCACGTTCGCAGCTGTTAACCTCTTGCATGCCCCTTGCAATGACATACAGTTGCGTGAATTTGCCGTATGTTTTTTATATGATTCGGAGTACAGGGGATATATGAATAAAAGTGACTTGTTTGAGGAGCGTCACATGATGAAGACCTTTTGCTGGGCTTCACGAATACTACACTGAAAGATCGGTCGCTAACGCGAGGGCGCTCTATCGTACGCGGAGAGCGTAGAGCGCGTCCCCAAGCGACGGATCTCTCAATGCAATCTACACTAAAGCTGGTATCTATGAACATGAGTTCAACTGATTGCAATTATGTTTTATGTAATTTACTAATGGATAGAATGCTAGGTTATATTGGAGAATATGATTCTTATTCGGCAAACTTAACTGTCGACATATACCATGCAATACATACACTGCATCCTATACACTGCATTGTGAATATCATCTTAACCTTTGTTTGTAAGAATCATTAATAACAAGCTTTCATTGTAACTGCTTTCACTTCATATTTGTTAGTATTAACTGTGAAGAAGAAGCTCGCTTGGTTTGCTGCTACTATATTTCTATTGTATTCGCTGACTTGAATTAAGAAGACAAAATAATCGATATTTCCCTTCACGAATTTTGTGTTCTGAAAGATTTAAGATCAAATGTGAAATTGTGTACTCCCCCCTCCCCCGTCCACCGGATGGTAATATGATTGAATTTCCAACGCATTCTGGCTTTGCTAATATATAACTATATTTTAAACAAAGTTACCGATTGTCCCGGAGGTTGCAATGTTGATGTTGTATCCATGCTACTGGTGGGCCTTTAGGGCGGCGGAGTTCAAAGTTGTAAGCAGAAAATCGACATAAATAATTAACCGGGTATGTACGGACAATTTTCAACTAAACTGAGGGGACGTCAGAACTCAGTATTCAGATTATATGATCGCCAATGCTAGGGGAATTGTAAACCTCAATTGTAAGCTGTTTACATTTACGGGATTTTGTTGGTCGGACTAAGGTATCGTGGATAAATAAGTAAAAATACAATGACAAAGGAAATTCATCCCGTTTGCCCTCAAATGTCCTAAGACTCTAAAAAGAAAAGTCAGACGACGAAATTATGATCTGAACTACCCTTAACAACGATAAATTTACATGTAATGGAGTAGGTTATTAGAAGTTTCTAGTTGCTGGCAGGGTAAAAACGTAAAAATCTCATCGAAAGATAATCTGAACGGTGATTGAGTATCATGCATCTTTATGCACCCTTCTTCCGATGCCCTAGTTTGGTTTGATACGGACATACTGTAGTTACCCGCGACCCCTTACACAAAGGACATACTAACCATTGACCGAATTCGCACGTAATTACCCAGATCTATTGTAGGTCATGCAGAGTTCGTTCCTGGCACGAAATTTCGTTGCAGTCTGAAACTCCACGCTGTGAGCTCCGCTTTCATTTCCTTATGATCGTCGAACGTTCTTTTCAGTTCTTTATTTCAAGTCGTGGTAACAATTTCTGGAATCAGATAGAGTGACCAGCTGTGACCGCCATGATGCGTCAAAGCGAGGAAAGAAAGCGACTGATTCAGATAGAGGTAAGTTATTCAACACTTATGACTCAACGCAGACACAGACGCGTACAAATCGATGTCCTGAACGAGAAATACCGCAATATATATAAATCATTTCCTTCGACTCT
Source organism: Ptychodera flava (assembly GCF_041260155.1). Lineage (NCBI taxonomy): Eukaryota > Metazoa > Hemichordata > Enteropneusta > Ptychoderidae > Ptychodera > Ptychodera flava. Next base: position 26,078,267 of record NC_091947.1, on the reverse strand, counting down.
TTGGTTAGGCCTATGTAAATATTGTCAATATTATAGAACCATAAAGATTTGAGAGGTTGTCGCATTTTTTTATCCACAATATGACGAATCATCACACTAAAACCTCAAGAAAAATAATAAAAATATTAATTAAGAGAGCCACAATCTTTTGCTTCTAGATCTGTTTGAAGTCGTCCTCAAAAGCCACCGGCTATCAGCGATTTAATATTTGATTGTATGCTGGCTAGGCAGTGATTCTGGTGTGCCAGTACAACATAAAGGTCAATGTAACCTTGTGGATGCGGATATCACCTTCTGGAAAGCACAGTCTTCATTGACTACCATTAATACTGCTTCTTGTTTGTAAATGTTACACGACTAATTTACTGGTATGAATTTATCTCGGTTCTGCAGTGTCAATATACCTTCAGTTTCTTGTTAGACTCCGGTAAAAACCTTCTATTCATGCGGGCAGCACACAAATCCCGACAATACAATAACAGTGTACCACTCAAGAGACAGGGTTACATGCTTATAAAAAATAACGCCGTGTAGACGACAGCTTGACTATAAACCCTCCATCGTCAGAGAGATAAAGTGCATTTTTATGGTGACGCGGGTACGCAGCCGCAGATTTATGACTGCTCCTAGATCGACAACTCATATTGCAGTCTTCAGTATGCCGGCTCACAATAGGCAGGATTCAATTTGCTCTCGGAACGATCGAGGAAATGTCCATTTAGTCTCAAACTCAAGTGTTCGTGTACCTAAAGTTCAAGCGAACTCTTGAATGGCGACACGCTGCATATGTTCATCACATGGAATGACCTCTGTACAGTATAATCCGTTGTTTGCTACCCATGCCGCGATTCGCCTTTTCCTTCACCGAGCAAAATTTTATATAACTCTATAGGTGTGACTGAATAACCAACCAATGGAATACTTGCACACTCTTTAGACACATTATGATAATACTATCAAAAGCAGTAAAGTATCGATGCAGCTGACAAAGAAAAGGACGAATGCAACAGTGGCTGACACAAAGGAGAAACCAAATAAACTTTTTGACCTTTTTACAGAAGCGATATCATTAATAGACTTGGCGATTTTACACAACCTCACCTAGAAAAATATGTCCAGTGAATATACTGACGATACCATTTATATTATAAAGTTGTTGCACAATGAGAGAGAGAGAGAGAGAGAGAGAGAGAGAGAGAGAGAGAGAGAGAGACAGACAGACAGACAGACAGAGAGAGAGAGAGAGAGAGAGAGAGAGAGAGAGAGAGAGAGAGAGACAGACAGACAGACAGACAGACAGACAGACAGACAGACAGACAGACAGACAGAGACACAGATTGGACTGGACAGAAATTACAGAGAATGAAAGCCTGTTGCTATTTTTCGCGCAAGCATTATTGAAGGGTCATGAGATTTCGCGCAATGCCTTCGTGGAAGGGTCACCTTTTTTGCGCAACTATTAGAAGCCAAAATTTGGCTGATATTGCCCTTCGTCCATAAATATCAAATCATAATAAAAGGAGTCTATGGGCAAACTATTAACAATTTTCCACAACAAAACAAACTATAACTGTACTTTTAAAGTGCTTAAAGTGGCAGATAAATTTCATTGAATGACTTGAAATTTGCATTAAAGTGATTATTTTGTTGAGGTTAAAAAGGACTCCCTGAAAGTTCAAAGTTCAAATGAAAAAATATATTGTCGATACGAACTGTGACACGCAGGGAGAGAGTCACCGTTCTGCGCATGAAAATGGTTGAGGGTCACATTTTTAAAGCGCCATTACTTTTTGCGCCGCGTCATTTTGAAAAACACCGGCCTTCACACTCTGTAATTTCTGTCAAGTCCCTTAATGCATACTCTCCGAGTTCCTGCTATAATTTTCGTTGAAAATGGTCGTACTTTGCAAGGTTCACCGAACCGACTAATTTCCCGAACGCCGCCACTCGAGTCTTAGTGTTTGACAATACGCCCACGTCAAATCATCTCATGAAAGCTTATATGTGCGTAAATTACCAGTCGCTGCATATTTCACGATGGAAAAAACACTGTGACGTAATGTTGGCCTAAAACGTTAATAGCACACACGGTATGGTGACATTTTCGCCAGAACGTTTTTGCTATGTTTGAAGTAGGTACATCAGAAGATAGCTTCATGAAAAGTAAATGATTTTATTTTTTTTTCACTGGCATTTTTTATATTCTTATTTTCTTTAAGATGTCCGAACGACGGGAAGACATTCAAGCGTGGAAAATAGGAATGGTGTTTATAACAGTAATTTTGGCCGCCATGTTTGCCCTTGGATCCTTTCGTGGCTGGGATGCCAACTCCGGCTATACGCACAATATTAGCAAAACATCACGGGGACGGTTTCTCCCGGAACCCTATCATGAAGAGTTCAATGTGACCGGACGATATGGTATCGACGCAAGTGCTAGGTGGTATTACTGGAAGCTCGCCCCACAGAGGGTGACCGTTCTGACGAGGGGTGCCGTGTGGCTGTGTTACATATTTCATCAAGTATTTGTGTGGACGGTCATATATGAAGCCCAAATAAGGAGAAGGCAATCACAAGAGCAAAAGTACTCTACCGATCTGGCACCGCCCAACTGGAAAGCTCTGTATATCAACGCTTGTTTTCACCTGGTGCATCTCATCCAGACCCATGTTTTCTACGATGCTTTGGCTCAAGATGTTAGCGTAGCCAGTTCACAAGGCTCGGTGATAATGCTTCTCGTTTTAGTCTTACTAATGGAGTATAAAGACCGTGGATTAGCCTTCGGTTGGCCAACAGAGGAGAGCCAAGGATTCTTCAGTCAAAAACTGAGACTTGGAACCAAGCCCATCGACTTCATCCGCAAGTACCACGGCTATGCATTTGCCTGGGCCGCAGTCTATACTTTCTGGTATCATCCAATGGAGAACACCTGGGCCCATGCCTCTGGGTTCGTTTTTACGTGGATGCTTATGCTTCAGGGGAGCCTTATGTACACTAACATGCACTTAAATCGTTACTGGAGGCTGCTTCTCGAATTCTGGGCTCTCGTCCATGCCACAGCAGTCGCTGTACAGTCGGGCGGGCCTGATCTGAATGGTACCAAAATGTGGCCTATGTTCTTCTGCGGTTTTCTTTGGCTGTTTGCCATGACACAGCTGTTTGGTCTACCGTTTTGGGCAAAGTTGCCAGCGTTTACCCGTTTCTTGCCTTTCGTCTGTTATTCGGGCTTTGTGATCTGGTTATTCAGTTGGCTCCCAGAAAAGGCGGATCGTCCTTGGGTCAGAATCAATGAAGCTTTTCGTATTCCCGTCATCGAGTATCTGCTAGTAGTCCTAGCTTGGTTTGTGATGAATACAGTTTTGCGAAGTAATGAGTGGGTATCTTTTATCAGAATGCGTTCTGGTGCTGTCGTTGTTCCTAAGATTGTGTATACATGTGGCTTCCTCGGCATATACGTTGGTCTTGTGACCATTTCGTGGTTGGTCCAAGCTCTCGATGCACAGTTCTATATAGTACCAATTACCATCTGCCTGACGTTGATCTACATTGTAGGAGCATGCCTATCATTTGTACTAGTGCACCAAAAACTGCACGGAGCAGAACAGAAAATTAAATAAGGGTTTCTTTCAGCTCACCAGTTGATGACCAGATTCAAGGAATCTGGTCATCAGCTGGTGAGATGCATTCATTTTGAATTGCAAAGAACTGTCCACCATTTCGGTAAGTGTGATCAGTAGTATCCTACCAAAAGGGACTTGATGAATATAAAGTTTACGTTTCTGTCAATTTGAGAGAAGCGTTACTTGGAAATCATTCGACGTCTTAAAACGGCAAGGACAATTGTATCATACATTTTATTACATCATAGGATATTATCTTCTCTAGAGTTTTGTGCCCGACTCACCTTGACCCACATTTTCCGTTACAAAACTGTGTAGCAAGCTTTATTACCTTTCTGTTTTCATTCACTTTTCTGTATAACCTCTCAGTGTTTATAAACGTACCAAAGTCAGCCCAAAGAAATATTTTTTTTACCTTCCAGGTTTTCTTTATTCCAGCAGCTAAATTACAAGTACTCCGGAAATTATGGACTATCCTAGCATTGTTTAACCGGTCCATATTTCATTGAACCCTTTGTCTTAGAATAATGCCAACTTTCAACCCAACATACCGGTACTGTTTTTTTAATGTTTCAGTCAGGGTTATCTGATTTGCGTCAGCTATTTTATGCATGTCGAATGGGGATTTATGAACTTATGTTGCTTGCTAAAAAAGGCAAACGCAAACACTGATCGGATACAAGTATGAGATCTTTGTCCGTCAGTTTGATTTTAAAGCTTCTGCGTACGTATAATATACGATTGGTTGAGATAATGTCCAAGTTATTATCGTAAATACTTTATTAACACATCATCCTGTGGTAGGGATGAAAAGGGTTACAACAACTCAGAAAAGAAAACAAAAATAACAGTGGAGTTGCATTAAGGCATAATGCGCCCCAGGAAATCTCAATAGTTTACAATTCTTTTCTTATCTACCTAGGGGAGTATCAAAACATTTCACCGTCTTAGTTTTTCGAAAATCGAAAAGATCATTTTGTTTACACAGTACATTTTGATTTTCAAGATTAGGTAATGTTAGATAATTCGTTTCTCTAGTACCCGACTTTGTAAGATGACCCCTGATTTTTATTCTTGATTTGGTGAGACACTGGTTGAAAGTTCCCTTGTGGAAAGTTTGAACAAACTTTAAAATGTTTAAATAACAAAATCTACAGGTGCTATGGAAAATATACATTTGTTCAACATGTTAGGGTGAAATAATTTAATTCATTGTTTTGCGTCCGCAGGTACTTAGGTTTTCGGTGTTTTTAACATGAAAACGAAAGCTTTTGTGGCAAAATATTCGATCGATGGCAGTATTCTGTAGCAAAACCTAGCCATGACTTTTACATTGCAATAAAGTATTTCCTTACAGCAGTCATGTTATAAACATTAAACCATGGTAACTGGAAAGTTACCCTCCCGATGTATATGGAATATACAGAATATGTTGTACGAGAAAACTCAACGACAGAAAAGTTGATTTTGTGATTTATTTGTGTGTGTGAGTATGTATGTGTCTGTCTGTCTGTCTGGGTGACCACTTACCCGGGCTGCCTACCTTTCGGAATTTTGATTAGATGCAACACAAAGAATTTACTTCTTATGCACTCTGAAAGCATGGCGTTGTTTTTGAATAGGAAGAAGGCAAAATACTGCACAATGGACTGGCGATCAGAATAACCTTGTTCCTCACCTTCGGTTCATGATAAAGCTGGAAGGCTATATCAGAGGGGCTAGTCGTCGAAGAGATAGGCATTGGTAGACACTGAGGTCGAAACGTGCTCTTATAAAAAAGAAAGTGAAAGAAAACAAAAAAGACAACAACAATAACAAAACAAACGGACAAAAGAGTGTTACATAATGTCTTTATTACTTATCTAGGTGTTGTCGATCATATAAAAACTGACGCACTAGAAAATTCATTCTTTTAATTTTGGTGTCAGGCCCAGCAAAACGAAACTCCTTATAATGTGAAATTGGTTCTGCTCTGTTTTCTCTACACACAATAAACTGCTGTTTACTGTGTGTAGAGAATACCAACCTGTCTTGAACGCAAACGCTTTGCAAAATCTGCACGTGGATATAGATAAAAAAAAGTTTACATTTACATTTTTTTTCAACATTCCATGTACCTTATATTCTTCTGTGAGAGTTCATTTTTGTAATTTTTAGGTTGTCATTCACTTGTCGGAATTTGTGTCCCATTTGCTCTCGACGAACACGGATTTGTATCCCATTTGTTCTCGATGAACGCAAAGATAGTACTGCATCGGAGCTGTATAATCAGATTTAGTTGAGTCCATGAACCATATATTTAAAACGGCACACTAATATGTGCCCCGTGTCATTATTAAAATCCTCTGTCTTCGGTACGTGGAGTTTCTCTCTTCTGCTCTGCTTCCATGCGTTGCAATTAAAATATCGTATTCATTATGGTATCACGATCTTACATTGTATTTATATTTAATTTTCTGTTAAATTATAATCCTCATTGCGATTTTGACGCACGTAAAACGACTTGGAGTCTTACACTCCCTTCCGAACTACGCTTTCGTTTCTAATGCGACAGCTTTGATTATCGACGACCCCTTTTTAATAGTTAATATATATTCGTCTTTCATTTGCATCAGATGACACGGAATGCTTTTGTCAGAAGCAGCAAACAAATACACTGATTAAAACGCTATTCTAAGCGAAGAATAGGGCAAAATTTGAAGTATTTTTCGCGCCAGCGGGAGGGTTGGCGAGCATTTTTTCCGTGTCAGTGGGCAGGGAAATATATCATAAGAAATTATAGCCTGAAGAGGGCCCCCTCTATACGGTCTATGAAGAAAAGCATTGTCGTGCAGGATCAAAAAATGCACGCTAAACTAATGAGGGCGCTCTTTTTTAGCCTGGTAATGAGGTTTAGCAAAATGGATAGCTTTTGGGCTGTGCAGGTGAATGGTGGCTCTGAACAAGGAATAAAATGATGGCAGTGATTATGTATTGTGTTGCCATATTTGACAAGTTTGAGTGAATGAACAAACACCAGCCTGACTTTGGATAAAGACACTGAAAAATGTCTATGCTGATCTGTATACAAGAACTCCTTAAACATTAAAAGAGGATCATTTGCAATCTACATTCATATCAGATCTGCTTCAATGCTTAACAAGGGTCACAGTTTCTGTATTATAACATCCAGACTTTAACTTGTATTGAAAGCTACAATTGTTGGGCGATCTGGAAACGTAAACATATATTTTTGTATGTCACTCAGAGCAACCAATAAGATAAGACATTCCGCTTGGTAGATGTCACTTTCGATAATACTTACTGAATACCATTATTCTTACAATGATGGTAGGAGATTCTATAACTACAAAGAAACACTTTTGAAATTAGCATTTTATTCTCTGATATAAACTTGGCAGGTTGAAAAAAGAAACAAAGACAAAATATTTACAAAGTGTCCCTATCAAAGGCATGTTGTTTTATGAATTATGTTGATCACCTTTGAAGCTTTCCTTTGGTCTACCTGAGGTTCATTGTTTCTGGGGAATATTGGACATTTCTACTGGAACTTACCTAATGCTGCTGTACCATCACATGAGGGGAAAACAACATTACTGTGAAACTTGCTGTCTGCTCATTTGCGTGAGAATGGATACAATGAAACCTATCTACGGTATGATGGCCCCATCGGACACAATTATTCTCAGTAATTATGTGCCTCGAAATGAAGACTAAAACTTTTGTTCAAACTTTCCTCCAAGGAATCTTTCAACAATACTCTTTCAAATCATGAATAAAAATTGGGGATCACCATGCGAATTTTTACACTGAGAAAAAAATTACCAAAGATTTACTGATATTTGAAATTCAAAATGACCGCCATCCCTGTATTAACTCTGTGGAGAAAAATTAAATCCTCGATTTTCGAAAAAAAATTTGCCCCAAAAATACAAATATGAAAAAATCATCCACAATTTGAAGATACTACCATACGGTTCCCTCTAGGTCCATGCATACCAAGTTTCAAAGCAATCAGAACAGTTAATTCAGAGAAAATGATTTTTTGACCAAAATTGGAAAAATTGCCCTAAAAATACACATATGAAAATTTCACCACAATTTGAACAAATCTGACAGAGACCAACCATAGATACCAGGTTTCAAGGCAATGGGCATGCACCTTCAGAGAGGAAGATTTTTTGACCAAAACAGGAAAAATTGCCCCAAAAATACAACTATCAAAACTTCACTAACAATTTTAACAAATTTAACTAAAGTTACCTTAAAGAATCTGCATACCAAGTTTCAACAAAATCTAGCCTGCGGTTACAGAGTTTTAGCGATTTGCTTTCTCTTTTACATCTCATTTGCAATTTTTGACATGGACATGTTCATTTGAACAAATTCACATCTCCACCCCTACATCCGCACAAACTACATACATACATACATACATACATACATACATACATACATACAGACCGATGCCCCAGACCTACCATATAGCTCTTTTTGGTATATATACATATACCAAATGTGAGCTATTGAGCCTCTTCAAGTGGTAGATCAGACAAGATTGAAGAAGTTTTGAGTCAGAATATCTGTTCCGGAGGCGTTAATGGACAGTTAAAAACTTAGTAACCTTGAAACTTTTCAGCTTGATAAAAGTGATTGACAGAAGGTATCCTAATAAGATATGTCTTTGGAAAATATATGAAATTTGCCTTTTGGATGTATAAATCTAGGAGTCAACGAAACATGAAATTGTGTGACCTAGCAAACATCAAAGACATCTCCAAATATATACATACCGACATCAAAATTTGAGAATGGTTTAATACAGTAAGAGATGTCATACTTTTGTCTACATCATGAACAGCTCAGTTAGCAATTATTGTACTCTTTACTTTCATGGAATCAAACTCAGTCTTGTTGCCCTTTCACAATATGCCACTGTAGTATGTGCTTGAACTTGAATTATTCAAATTATTGACAAGTGACGGTCATGGGGAAATTGGGGCTCAACTTCAGTGACTTAATGATCATGATGTTTGAAAGTGTGGATGTCTAATAATGGCAAACACAGTGAGTTGGGCCAAAGGTTGCTTGCAAAGCTAGCACTTTAGATAATTTGTGTACAATCATACACCGTATGGGTCTATGGTACAATGTATTTGCAATGGAACAGAATTTCTATACTTATGATCATAGACCCTAAAAAAGACTCTTTTTTTAGGGTCTATGCTATGATATTAGAAAAGAGTGCACTTCAGGTCTCTACATAGAGGTGGCCATTTCAGTAAATTGTCACAGATTATGTGAAATCAAAGTTGTAATCTACCACAAAGTCAACTCGACAATGGATTGTACTGACAAGGGAATCTCTTTTTTCCGATGCCAGTAATTCAAAATGAATTCAAAATAAAAAATGAATTAATTTTTTCAGATCACCTTGAACTGCCACATTTGATGATGGCCAAGTGTCGCCATTTTGGAAAACGCTAACGCTAGCGAGAATGAATAAGTTGCCATACCGAGCCGCCAACTATTAAATATTGAGTCGTCATGTGCCATTGATGGCAATATTGAATTTGGCATTTTTAAGTACACTGCTGACATGACCTATTCTTATTTTTGAAATATTTGACTGACAGCCCTTCTACAACTTGGTAGTGACATTCAATGGCAGCGAGTTATTACACTACCTTAATACAAAAAGAACATGGTACAGTATGTTATGCTCACCGGTGGGAATTTAACATGAATGTCTGTGGCTTACACTGCTCTCACCCTCAGGTCAGACCTGTTACATATTACAAGATTACATGACGAAAATCATAGACGCACATCTTTGGTCAAATATAGAACTCAAATAGGAAGGAATTATACATGCACATGGTTCAAAAGGAACAGGACTTCATCAACATTTTTTTACATTTCAAGTACCAAAACCAGGTTGTAAAAAGTTTCTAGGCTTTCCCTAGGCAACTGTGAAATGGCTTTTATAGACACTAGTTGTAGTACATAATAGACAATATCACTGCAGTCACAAGTTATATGATGCATTCTTTGAAATACTATGCTTTAAGATTGTATGCTGTTTTTTTGCATAAGCAAGCTTGATTTGGTAGATTCAAGTTATGACAGAGTTTTGCTTGTGAATAGAATTTGCAACCACCGTCAACAGTTAAAAGTTGGCAATGTCTCATTGTCGAGGAAAGCAATGCTATTCCTCTACCAGTTGTGTAGCTCTTTTCCCTCATGAAGTTTTCCTTCTGCAAGATGTATACACTCTTATCAGAGAAAGGGAGCAGCCCTACTGTCAGTTGATTCAGTTCAGAGGTACTTGAGAGATGAGATCTGTTGTCAAAAGTTTGGCAGGAGGCTGATGAGTACAACCACACCCATGAACAGAGTGAATAGGATGAATGGTGTCAGGATACTCCACACTGGCCACAATCCCACATTCAAACTGAAATCAATGAAAAAATATGCACACAATAAATCATGGTGATTGAATGGTGTACTCAATTATTACCTCCGAAAAATTGTCACCATATTGTACTTTGTTGAAACTCTGAAACTATTTGTACACTAAATTTTGGATGAACTTGTTATACTTAACTGAATTTCTCATATTTGGAGTAGTATTATGAACAAAACAGCCTTGGTCTTTCAACTTTATAAACACGACTAAGACGACAAAGAGAGCATTAGATCTCTCTGATATCCATTCCTCTTTTTGCTATCTTATCCTTCAGCACAAGAATGACATGTCAAGAAGTTGCAAGATTCAGTAGTTATGCTTTTGCATGTAAACTGCATATTGGAGTATGTTTCAGTGATTATCTGTCAAACAGAATCTTTAAAAACAAAGTGCAGGTGACATAAAAAGTTTATAAATGATACTGACATAGATACATAAGAAACGAAATTTGTTGTCAAATTTTTTAAAAACGGCTGATAAGACACTGAACATACAATACATAGTGTACATGTACATGTATGTGCAACTGGAATTCCAATTATTGTCATTCCCATCAACTACAGTAGTAAGCTGGACTGGAAATTTGTCGCTCCAGACAAGCAGTTCATACCTCTTGAGGTAGAAAATATTTGAGAGCCCTTTACACGATCCAGTTTACTTGTAAGCAGGCACATTACATTATGTAGAATCTGTGACGCAGTGAGAAGTACACAATGTACAAGATGTATTGTATGGACAAACTCACCAGACTGCTCCTCCTATAAATGCTACAGTAGCTATTGGTATGGCGGCTGGCATGTGTTTCTCCCAGTCATCTGTGTGAATTTTTCTGATCCAACTACAGATGACTACAAAGTAGAATCCAATGGCTATATTAACAGCAACCAATACAACACCGACATTAAACCAGAGTCTGTAGCAATTCAAAAAGCACAAATATTATTCAAATATTATTCAGACGAAGAAAATGAGAGCTATTGCTCAAAAAGCATGATTTCACAGTTTGCTATACTTATCCTTTCCTGTAAATTTAGTTAACTGGTATTTCTTTTGTAAACTTTTTGTCATCAAAATGATGGTTTAAATAACATTCACCGATAATTGTTCAAAAATACTCTAACGGTTTTCTGAACTTTTCTGTTTATAATTTCAAATTATTATGCTGTTCTCAACTTAATATTGACAAGTATGGATGTCCATTTTCATGGACATTTATTTCTTCTCTAAAAACAAAAGTCAATTCAAAATGAAAATGTTAATGGCATAAAATTCTGAGAAGACTGAAGTGATACGTCTTAAATATCTGTCATACAGTATCAATATAGTTAACGATTAAAGTTTTTACTTTTATATTTTTTTCAAAACAAGAATAACAGCAGAAACAAATTGTCAATGAACATGTGTAGTCAAATACACAAAAAAGTAGACAAACAAGAGACCTAACGGGCGATAGAGCTCCGCTGTGTTATGTACAGAATAACTATTTGTGACACATATGTTAATGAAGTTAAGAAGGGGGAAATCATTGCTAGCTCATTTCAGGATGGCCTGACCAGAATGGCAAATATAGCTGCAAAAAATACACAATTGAGGATTTTATCATAATTTGAATATATTACATTTTGATCATCCATATGAACCTGTATATCAAATATCAAAGTTATAAGACAAGCAGTTTTGGTAAAAAAATTTTGGACAAAAAGTGATAAAAAATTGCCTTAAAAATACAATTTGTATATTTCATCACAATTTGAACAAATCCCATTGAAGTCACCTCTAGGGACCTGTATACCAAATATTAAAGCTGTCGGACCAGCAGTTAGGAGAAGAAGATTTTGGTTCAAAAATAGCAAAATTAGCCTTTAAAATATAATTTTGCATATTTCATCACAATTTGGACAAATATGATTAGGGTCATCCTTGGGGATCTGTACTCCAAATATTAAAGGAATCGGACTGGCCATTTTGGAGAAGAAGCTTGCAATGTAAAAAGTTGCCAGACTCCGGATGCCAGGTGATGTCATACATCTACCTGCGTTACTAACAGCACGGTCCCTCAACAAAATGCTAACAGCAAAGATAAAAAGCTTGACACATTCAGATAAATACTTCTAACGATGACACTAGCATCATACAGCTGTACAGTGACAGACACATCATGTTAGGGTATACGCTATTCTCATTTATGGACAAAGTTGAATTGTGAACTTTACCTGTTTATTCTTGGATCAACCCTGACAGCTATTGCAAAATCTGTGTAGTAAAACACTGCAATCGACGCAACCATCCACATTGCATTCGAAAGAGTGTATGGGGTCCATTTTTGACTTTCTTCAACCTTTCTCAGTTGTTCCTCTCCTTCCTTGTCAAAATCTTTCAAGTCTGTCGAAAACACACACAAACAAAAATAGAAATACGCAAAAGGGGAATATTAAAGTGCGAAGAGGGTTAATGTTATTGTTATGCTGAATACCACGGTTACTCTGTAGAGTATGCGGGTGAATAACAACTTTATCCCGCTCATGCGACTGGCGAAAATATTGCTCTGTTGACGAACACCTGGACAACGGAAGTGGCCGAAATGTTGACACGCAAGATTGTATTTAAGATTATTGTACTTGATTAAAGTAGTCAACGAAGAGATCGAATCATCTTACTTTAACAGTTGTAAAACAAGTCACTTTTGTTATCGAAACAAAGAGTAGTCAACGTAAACAATTCCCGAGTGCACACGGTATTGGAAATAAATGATGAGAGTGTGAACACGAACGAGTGTTGGATCCGCCGTACTCCCTAATAAAATGTTTCGATGACAACGATTTAAACGTCTCGTGGATTTAACAGGCATGTTTACAGTCCCCTGTGTTCTATTCCGCTCTGCACGCATAGATGCGCCCCATACATACTGCGTGTAACTCTTCTTCTCAGGCGCAGGCATATGTACACACGTCTATGGGGCGCAGAGCGGAATAGAACACAGGTGACTGTGTGTTTACCCGTGGCATTACTAAAAAAAGCTGTACCTTTCCCGTACACTTTAAGAAAGTGTTCTGCGAGTATTCGTTTCCTCGCACGACTTCTGGTTTCTGGTCCAATATATGCGTCAGCCATGTCTGAAAAGTTGTTGTTATGTTCAACACATTCAGATCAACATTCGTTTCAAATTTCAGAATTTGCATGGAGTTTGTCAATGCTTCTGACGAAAAAAGGTGGGAGGTATAATTAATCATCGACATTTAATACATTTGATGAATTATGTCCTAAAACTAGAACGATAATTAACTATTGGGACACAACAATGCCGCTTTGGTACAATACGAAATCCGAATGTGAATTCGAAACTGTGCGCGGCTCCCAAGTTTGCTTGTTCGTAGTTGTTTATGAGTTTCAACTTTGTGTGCTGAATGCAGGCACACCACAGTCGATAGTCATCGACCTTACAGATTTTCGTCGAGAACCTATCGTGCAGGTAAGTTTGATATATGATCGTCAACATTGTGGGTACAACACTAATGGTTTTTCTGTCAGTATGCACAAGATTTCAGCAGACCAAACGCAACCGTAAACCAGACTGAACCGGTGTTACCCGTTATGACCTTGTATTTACAAGGTAAAGTATATCAGTCATGCTCACAGCGTCGCACTTTCAAATGGTTTCCACTTTCATTGCCACGTCAGTCGAACCAAGACAGTGCCTGCTTCTGTTTTCCATTAGCAACATAATTCTTTATAATTAATGCACTTTCTTGTCTGATTGGCGCCGGTTGCTATTCTTGTCCGGGATGGGGTTTGAATCTAATCTGTTATTGAAGTCTTTGGCAGATAGAATCCGGCCCCATTATCAAAAGTATGACCTAGATAAGCCACCATTCTGTATGCTACTACCTCCATGGCAATAGTATTACAATCTCCAAACTGAAACTGCAGGGAAGAGATAATGACACAGTACATGGAAACAACACAAAATTTTGTTGTTTCTTGTAGCGCTCCAGAAAACTCAGTTCAAGAAGAACCAAGTACCCTTGGTTCATTAAAAAAAAAGATAGTATTTCTTAAGAACACAAATGTCCCTCCTCATCGAAAGTACTGTGCTAAAGCATAGACAGTGGGGGGGGGGGGGGCTGTGCATTTAATCTCGGATTGAAATGTATGCTTTCTGCATACTTGGCATTTAATTGCTGAATTTTAATTAAAAGGTAAATGTCGTATTTTTCAATGATATTGAATTTACAATTTTTGTCACCAGATCTTTCTCGAACTGCTAAGTGCATTGTAAAGAAAGTTACATTTTGATAGCTTTAATATGCACATGAAAAATATGAAACAAAATTAATAAGACAGTCCAGTAGCTTAGAGGGTTTATCAGTTTTGAAACAAACATAGATATAAGACGTGACAAATCACATATACGTATGATCTCATTTGCTTGTTTAATTATTTGGTTTTTTTTAATTATACAAGGTCTTAAATATACACCATTAATTAATATAACACGGCAGCCTGAAAATTAGACTTAAAGCAAATGTAAGGAAAAGGTCAGGCCCTGTTCATATACCGACATGTGATTATGTATGTATACACATATTGTACTACCTGAACTTTGCAAATAAAGTGGTACAAGAATACTGTTCCCTATTAAATGAGCTGATAAAATCATGACCTATCTAGATTGATATACAATGTATTTGGTTAGGGGACTTGTTCTGTCAACGTACTGTACATGTATATTCACTTAAAGAACAATGTATGTGTTTTAACATCAAAGCTTCGTATAGTGGTGAATTTTGTGTCCAGAAAGAGTTCGACGACAAGTTACTTTCTAGTTTATTTCCTATGCAAGAGAAATGAAATCCTAAAGTAGTCAGCCATGGTGTTAACATATGAGACAATTTGGTATAAATTCATGCATGTTTGTTGAAAGCCAGCCATTCATACTCTCAGACCCTAAGATAGATTTAGGTGAGCCCTGAGTGCATGCCAGCCAAGTCAGTTACCATACATTTTCTTGTAATCGTATTAACCTTTTTGATAAAGTTTGTATAGTGACCCATCATGGGTCAAAGGTTCCATTCAATCCATTGAGAAATCTGATATCAAGATAACATCTTTGCAGATAAATTCAGTTAGTACAAACTCTAATGCAACAGTTAATTCTTAAACTTGTGCAAACACAACACACAGATTGCAAAAATATATTGACATAGTAGTTCATACAATAACTGTTAAGAAACCTTTTCCAAGTGGATTAGCTGTAGCTCTGTGTATACCTCTGGCAGTATCAGAGATCTTGTGACAAAATGTACAAGTGTATGCCAACAGTTCAACTTTCTCCCAATTTCTGCAGAAAAAACTATGAAATCCATTTATTTCAGTGGTCAGTGGTTGTTCCCTATCTTGTCCCCATCCTCTCGAGTGGACACCAAACACAGCATGTGTGTATGCTTGTGACACCTACCTATCTGAATAAGAAAAATGAACACAAAGTGTTCTCATCATACTTGTTAACAATTAGCCAGCAGCCTGTATGTACCGGTACATAGGCTGTATGATTTCCAACACTGACATATTTCCTGATTGATTGTCTTCAGAAGTTTTGTGCTCAAATTTTTTCCCACTGTTTATGCCAACTTTGGTGAGCATATTTTATCAATTACACGGCATATTTTGATATCAGTTGGCACTGTATATGTTCCAAAAGTTATGATATCTCTCAAGCAAACATACGAATGTTCATGTGTAGTACACTAGTACAAAGTCAATAGTTTGTTACATAAACTGACACTCTGAAAGTCAGAACATTCATGTGTATATATAACGTATGTACGTGTATATATAAGTTATGTATGCTTTGCTGTTAATTCATTAATATTAATATGAAACAGAATTTTCACGCCTGTAAAGACTGGACAATGCAGTGTTCTGCTGCCTTTATCACATTTACTTGTGACAAGAATTGATGTTTATGTAAGTTTTATTATAGATCCGGTATCAATTATTGTAGATCTTTTATTTTCTGCACTTTACACATGCCAGGTACTGTAGTTGCCAACTTGAAGAATAGAAAGTATAATACAGTGTGTGAATGGGCTTGTACTAGATATTGATGAATATGAAATAATCAATACAAATTTAAGAAATTATAGAAACCTAGTACATCCATCTTTTCATTTAATGTCATTTGTTATCTTTATTCTGTAACCAAAAGACATGTCCCAGACCTATACTGGTGCAGTTTAAAAAGAAAATAAATGAGGAAAACTGTAAATTCATTTTCTTAATATTCTAAAAACTGATTAAAGAAAACAAGTTATCATAAGATGAATTATAACGCTCAAGGAGAAAGGAAGGAGAAAAAATATGAAAGGAAGTCATGTGACTCAGGTCATCTGACCTCATTTCTAGAGCAACCCATGTCTCATTGTATCTCATCACACGATAGAGCTCTGAGATAAGTCTTTAAAATATGGCATATTGATTGAGCTAGTATTTGTTGTTGGTCATTCATTAGATTTTGCTGTTTTGTGGAAGATGATATATTTTTGATGTGTACAATGTGATTAGAGGCATTTAGCGTTTTTGTGCAATAAATGAGTAACCTACAGAGGGCTGACTTGATTAAAATTGTGGTAATAATTAATATCACTGCTTTCTTCAACCGAGAGAGTAGTACAGTGCACAAATCATGCAGATTTTTTTGGCCATTTTCTGAGTTTTGAAGGAACCAAGAAAAATTTTAATATGCCTGAAATAAAAACACTACAAGTAAATCTGTAACTGAAAGGGTACAAACCTTCAGTGGTTGATGGGACTGATAAAATAACTATTCTTTGTGGTTCCTGTACTAGTTTAATATCGATGTCATTATCACAAAATTCAGAAAATGACAATATCAGAAAATTATATGTATGGAAAACAAAACTTGCAAATTGCTGTAGTACACATGCAACTAATGGGAAACCCTTTGCATGTGATAATTGCTCTACATTTTGCAGTGTAATGTTAGTAACATCACTGAATCCAATAATACATGTGATTGCATCATCCAAACAACTGTCACAGTCTGGTATTCATACAAGGTGGAAAAAAATGCAAATTCATATCCACTCTGCTCATGTATGGGATAGAAGACTTACTGGGTTTCTTGCACATGTTGGCATACTAATTATCAAATAACACAAACAATAATGTTTTATATTATTTATAAAAGAAATCATGCATTTCATGTGAGTCTGAAATGAAAAATACTGCATCAGTTTGTTGTGAAGATAGCACACATTATAGTTTCCCATCTATTTGTAGGTTTTTCCAGATTGACACTTTTGTGCTAGGGAATTACCCTAATCTCAAACCCACTATGCATTTGAACATTTATCTACTCAGTTACTCCAACCTCTCAAAAGTATGTTGTATGTATCTGTATTACTACAGCACAGCTTTACAAAACTACTGTAAGCTGATTTTGAAAATTTGAGTTGAACCATAGACCCTCGAGAAACCATAACTTAATTATTACCATACTTTTGTCAGTGTGGATCAAATACCAGATATTTTGATGTTCTTGTAAGCATCATGGGAAGTTTAGCCTAAAAGGAAATATTAGTGCTGTATTTATGTGTTTCTTAATTAATGTGAGCAGCGTAATGGACCATTTAGGAAGTATTTCTGAAGGTGTCAAATGTGATCTTTTAGAGATCTGAATATATTCAAAATTTATACAATATTAATTAAGCTGTCATTTACATGTATATGTAATGACGTTAATATCATGTAACTCAGGATTACTATTTGCTCTTAAATATATTCTGAAAAGAACAGATATCTGAAAAAGATAAGAATCATACCAATAGCTTTGCCTTATACAACCCTTCTATAGTACATGTATATGAACAAAGCAGGCAGCTTAATTTGCATCTTGAATTCAGTGCATGTAGCTGACTGCATCTAGAATTCAGTTTGTTCGGTGATTTGACAAAGGTCAGGTGTTAATATTTTTCAAATGTGATACTTTCATGTTAGTCATAATAAAACGGTTGCTCTAGAAATAAATATCAGAAAGCAGTTACGGTGTTCAAAGATGGACAAGTGGTAATGACATGAAAATAGGACATCAGTAGAGGAATTACACTGGTTTCTGTGGAGTTTATTGAATAAAATAATGGTGACATCCTTCCCCTTGTGATCGAATTCAGAATCGATATTTTGGCTTTCTGGTTTCTGTACATCATTAAAATTCCATATGAGTTCTTGTATAGCTGTACCAGGGCATGTCCTTCACCACAGTAGTCTTATAATGTTTGGCCTGATTATTTTCTCAAATTTGAAATAAATCCAGAGTGAAGGTTTCGGTTTTTATGTAAACATTTACCTGTTCCTACCACCTAATCAGTGTTGAATCTAGAGCGGCCATCGCGGGATTGACGCGTTTCAGCAAAAAATCCCGCTCTGAAATCTACCCAGTGCGTCACTTTGGGCGCACTCACAAAGAGGGGAGGGGGGGGGGGGGGGGTCTGTAAATAGGTCAACGTGTGTTTCTTTCATTGTTAAACGTAACCACTTTGCGTGATGATTTGCTATATTTTGCTAGAATGTTACCAATGATTTCATTTATAAATACTTTAGCAGCACACGTCCGTTTTGAAATGACATTCGCGTTTGTTACATTGTCAATAAAACTTGTTTGTGAATGTACTGACTGACAGCCGTGACGAGAAAAAAAATTCACGTACGGGAGTAATTTCAAACTAACTCTCACACAGAAAGGTTTTTGAAAAATGTAGCCAACACACCTATTCCATTCAAAAAGGAAAAACATGTTCTTGATCAAGCGGAAATCAAACTAAATTCCAAAATTTTCTGAAACATTTCATGTGTCCACATGGATCGAGATACTAGACGTAGCTTGATGGTGCATGTTGTTTGTCAAAGTCGTTATGCCACGGTCACGCATGGCTTGCCAAGAAATTCGATCTAGCGAGAACAACAGTGAATATCTATTCAGATCTTATACCAGACGGGTCATATGTCAAGTTCTTCAGTAAGAATGCATTTACTAATACTTGCACGGCTTGCATTGTCAGAGTCGGGACGCTGTGCTGTGTTTGTTTTGCCTGCAGCACATGCATGGTGTCGGCCATTTTCCAAACTTGCTTAGGACAAAGCGTCATCACTCTAGACTCCCTAGGTTACCCTTTTATGTCTATGGGAACTTACTGCTGCAGAGATCGAGACTACTTAGTCATTAAAAAAGTCCTGCTCTATCAATGAGAGCTGTGAAATGACAAATGAACTTACTTTTCTCACTGTGGGGAAATTGTCAATTGTATTTTTGCATAATACTGAAAGAATTATCTCTTGAGACTAACAGAATGTGCTGCATCTTTTCTATGAATGTGAGTGAATTTGTGATACTTTATTCAAAACAATTATATTCTTGAATAGATGTACAAAGACTTCATAGACTTATTTTAAATAAATGCTAATTTAATATGCAGATTAATATGCAAATTTGCTGCCAAAAAATTGTCCCCCAAAATTTAAGGCAGTGGGCCCAAATGTCCCCCAATCCTAAGATCCTAGATTCAACACTGCACCTTGTCCTATTTTCTGTACATGTCTTTGTGTAATTAAAAAGAAATGATCAAGAAAATATCTGTTTCATGATGCCAAAGAGGCATGCACTTTCAATTCATACAAATCTCATGGATGTTTAAATTAAAATAGCATTTTCTGACATGCTTTGTTGTGCTTGAGCTGGTCAAAACCATGCAGCAGATTTAATAATTATGTATGATACACACTTTAATTAAAAAAGAACTTGTGGGGATGGTTTGAAGGTTACTGTGCTGACATAAGGTATAATATTTTACTTTAGAATTTTGACATTGGAGAAATTTCAGACTTGAAGTTGCAGGGGATGCAGGTAGTATAGAAAAGATTAATTTCAAATACAATTTAAAAAAACAAACTTTCCTCCAGTGAATCATATTATTATCAGTCACAAAATTTTCCAACAAAATTATTGCGAAGTTGTAATGGGAATATTTCTCGGGTTAATATTGCTGTATCGTCACTTCTACACAGCTTCTAATAGACAGAATTGTTTTGGGATAGGTTTATTTAGCTCGGGTACTGTCCATTGATTTCCTTTAACTTTGGTCCTGATGTCAGAGAAAATAATTGGTCTTCACAGTAATGTACTGCCATCTTGATGGGCATTAATAAACTGATACAAAATGTAAGCACATACATATACAACTAGGTGTAAATGTACAGTACATGTTCATGTTGTCTCTGCATTCTCACCCATGGCATAAGTGTTGCTACAGTTATTATCAACAGCAGTTGCATAGTGCTGACAAGGGATGAGTGACAGCATGTACCTAACCAAGTGATTCGTTAAACTACATGATTGTGCATGTATATCACTCACAAATTTGTCAATTCTGGGACAATCTTGACGGGGATACTGAGCATGCTAGCTAGCAGGGTACACTTACCAATGCCAGACATCTGGTACGTGTACCTCCATTTTAATATTACTGGTGGTTCAGGATCATGATCCAACATAATATTGGAAATAATGTCTCACAGACTTTGCCATGTTTTACTTTTAATTGATATGATCATTGTATCAGGTTTGATGCCATAAATTATTACATCATATGAGTGTCAATATTTAATTCCCTATTCATATCTATGCAGATACACCATGTCTGTAGCAGAACAGCAGCAGCCAGCGGATGACTTTGTACCTTCCCAAATCAAAGTGAATATCAATGAACCTCGGTGGGACCAAAGCACCTACGTTGGAAGGGCCAAACACTTCTTCACCGTCACCAATCCCCTCAACGTGTTGCTTAGCAACAGTCAGCTTGAAGAAGCCAAGAAAATTGTGACACTTTACAAGTAAGTTCAAATGTTTCTTTACATGTTCTGTCATATCTTGACAAACACTTTGCAAAGATATTTCATACGATGTTGGAACTTGTTTTTGAGTATATCAGGTGCACACTGACCCATACATTATAGGTGTAATTGTACGAAGATTATACACACTAGAACAGGCTTTCAAGTCAGTTTGACCTAATAATGTGACGTAAAATGAATGGACGATGGACACTTTTAGGTCAGAATATTTTGTGTAGGCAGGGAAAGGCATTCCTGAGACCCTCAGTGGATTTGGCAACTCACAAATGCAGTATCATATCCTCCTGAGTTAGGTAATAAATCAAAGTAGAAAGTTGATAAAGTAAATTCCAACTGGAACCTTTATACTCCAAAGTTTTGCAGGTTTTCTTCCCCAGTTTTTACCGTTTTGAAGTGAAATAAAAAAGACATCCAGCCATTTGCACCGTTGTAGAGTTCTTCTGTTTTTCATATACCGGTAAGCCTTTCTAAAACTCAACTTGGTGATGGTAAATTGGTTAAACTGAATGCTTCATGTATTCTCTGTGTGTTTGTAACCAGGGATGGGAAGTTACCGTCAAGTGTGACTGAAGATGAGCTGTGGAAGGCCAAGTATCGATACGACTCAGCGTTCCATCCAGACACCAATGAAAAGACAGTACTGATAGGAAGAATGTCAGCTCAGGTTCCGATGAATATGACCATCACTGGTTGCATGATGACCTGGTACAAGTATGTACATGTACTTCCATTGTTTCTATAAATCAACTGATTTTTGTCAGCTGAAGTCAGTTCTTTTTGGAGTCATGATTACTACTACATAGTAAAATCTTTTCCCGTGCACAATTGTAATCTTGTTTCTTATTTTGCCCCGTTCTCGCGCTATAGGTCGAAGAACGGCGTGATTTTGGGCTCCAGGTTCTCTACGATTTCAGGAATATGATGGTATACAAATTGTGTCATAAAATCCCGAAATTTGACTAAAAATGCGATTCTTTAAACTCCCGTTTCAGTCTCGCGAGAGAGTTGAAAGTTTATTTATTCCGATCAGTCGTCGGCACCCCCGTTGGAGGTTCTGGTGGTAAATGGTTAATTAAAGCGATTTTGAGAAAGAAAATTGAAGTCGGTAAACCCTAATTTGTATGTCATTAAATTTAGAATATTTTCATGCGCTAATTTCTTCGATTTTCGGCAGAAATTGCTCTTTTTCTGTATTTTTTACTCGGTCGGTCGAGCGTGAGTGACGCTCTTCCATTTACTGCCTGACACCATTTTCGAACGCCATTATACGTGACCCCCGTGGCTTACCCTATGCAGTTCTGTGCTTTTATGGTGCAGAAGGAAAACAAATAAATGGCTTAGAATTGGCACATCTTGATTGATTTAACCTCTAAGGTATATTTCAAATTGTATGTTTATCAATATTTCGCAGTTTGAATGAAGAATTACCTGCGCCTAACGACGGAAAGTATAAAACTCGACATGTTACGAGTGTATCGGTGTGCGCCCCCCTGGCGTGGTATTACCATAGGAGTCATCGAACTCTCAACAGAGTTTACGCGCGGAAATGTATAAAATTTGCAGACGGACAAGCGTGGAAGTTTTCGTATTCTGCGCGCCAAACATCACAAGTTTACTGACCCGGTGACCTGCTGAGGTCAGGTGTTCAGCGGGGCAGCGGAGCTACGGCCGCGGTGGGCGGGATACATACGCAGTTCTGCCGTCGCGTGTCGGCTTTCATACGACTACTGAAGTTTTAAAATTCTGACACAAAATGTATTATTATGCAATGACGATTATATCTTTGCATTTTTCACAAATATTTTCTAACTCTTGCTGACTGGTCATGTACAGTACGCGTGAACATTATCGTGTTCCGTGTAAGTGAACTGATATCGATCATAGGTGCAGGTACCTAGCCTAGGTGGTGCGTAGAGCGTCACGGTTGCTTGGATAGTCGATCGAAAGTTTGAGGCCGAAGGCCGAACCTCAGTACTGCTTTACACCAGTCAGTCCGGTCCCGAGGTTCGGCCTCAAACTTTGATCAACAACTTGAAGCAACGCTGCACCCATGCGTACCGGTGGTCCCGATACCATTTGATGGACAACTTTTTTTGTCAATGAAATGAGTCGTGAGAATGGTCGGCCGATATCGTTTTTTGTAGTTTTTGATATACTGTTATGTAGGTCATTTCCCCCCACACTCATCATGACCTGAGTTCAATTAGTCTAGAACATTCTCAAGGTCACTGCCCTGATGACCTCACAACCTTGAATTCAATTAGTCATGTTTGGAATGTTCTGGAAAGTTGATTAGTTGTGTAAGGGAGATAATTTTAGAACAGTAATTAGCATGTCAATAAAAGTTCTAGATTGTTCTTATATGCCTTTATAAAAAGGGACGTGCACAGCTTCCAGTCAGACTTTTGGATCGTGTCTCTTGTGTGTTACTAAACTCCAGCAGTAGTCATTCTCAAGACTTTTCAAGACCTTCACTGTCAACGCTGGATTTATACTGTGGACTTTGTGCAGCTTCAAGCCTGCAAGCCAAAGGACTGTTCATTCATCCGACTGACTGTTACAACTCTGAGACTGGAGCTTTGCCGTCCCAGCTGAGATAAGTAGTCTGTACACTTTTAAAGCTTGTACTCTGTCCCTGACTTAGCAATTAGTTTGTTTTCGTAATAAATTTTGTTTAAACGTAAACTGCTGAGTTCACCCTTTTGTTCGTTTTTCTCTGCACGTAACAAATTGGGGGCTCGTCCGGGAGACGAATATTTTGAGCCGTTTGACAACATTTTGCCTACCTTTTCAAAACTACTGTATACTGTGAACTCAGCGAAATTCAATCATGGCGGAATTCAAGCCAGACGAATTTATGGATGACCTTGATCAGGACACATTTAATTCCCTCAGAAAAGACAACCTCATAGCACTGGCCAATTTCCTTAAAGTAGATGTCAAAAGATCTATGCGCAAGCGAGAAATACAGTTCAAGATTGCAAAACATTTAGTTAATTCTGGCCATTTTGAGGAGTCTGCCTTAAAAGATTATGAGCCTGAGTCTTCCTTCGAACTCAAAAAATGAATTAGAAATACAGGCAGATTTCGAGCTAAAAAAATTGGCATTAGAAAAAGAAAAAGAATTACAAATGAAAGAAAAAGAATTACAAATGGAAAAGGAGAGACAGGCATTAGAAAAAGAAAAAATACAAATGCAGTTAGAATGGAAGAAAGACAGAAAGAGAGGGAATTGGAAATGAAAGAAAAAGAATTGCAAATGGAAGAAAGACAAAGGGAGAAAGAAAGAGAGGAAAAAGAAAAGGAAAGAGAATTAGCAGAACACCGACTGCAGTTAGAAATAAAACGTTTAGAGCTTGGACAGTCAGGAAAATTCTTCCCTTCAGACAAGTTTGACATCACTAAGCATTTCAGGTTAGTTCCCCCTTTCCAAGAAAAGGATGTTGATAAATATTTCCTTCATTTTGAGAAAATTGCTCAGAGTCTGAATTGGCCTAAGGAGTCCTGGTCTATGCTTTTGCAGAGTGCTTTGGTGGGTAAAGCCAGAGAAATTTACATTCAGTTGTCAGTAGAGCAGGCTTCAAATTATGATTCTGTGAAGGAATTAATTCTCAAGGGCTATGAATTGGTGCCTGAAGCTTACCGTCAGAAATTTAGGGATTGTGAGAAGGTGAAAGATCAAACTTATGTTGAATTTGCTCGAACAAAAGAACAACTGTTTGATCGTTGGTGTTCTTCTGAAAAGGTCAGTCAGAATTATGACAAATTACGACAGCTTGTTTTGATTGAGAATTTAAAAGGTGCATTCGGAGTGACATCAAGACATTTATCAATGAACAAAAGGCAGATACATTGAGGTTGCTGCACGTTTGGCCGATGATTATTCATTGACCCACAAATCTTCATTTCTCAGCAAACCATCCCAGTCCTTTTCATACAGAAACAATGCAGGTAAATTTAACTCCTCCTTTTCATCCAAGAATTTTTCAAAGGAGAGTAGAAAATCAAATGACAACAGTTCACAGAGTTCAAGTAACACTCCCACATCATCAGATCCCAAGTCTCAATCTCCTTCTGACAAACAGTTCGGTACACTTTCTTGTAATTATTGTAAGAAAGACGGCCATTTAATGTCAGAGTTGTTTCAAATTGAAAAGAAAACGTGAAGGTCAAAGTGTCAAAGTGGATCTAAGCCCACCGGCTTTATTTCTTCATCAACTCAATTAGAGTCTAATAATGTGTGAACACATTTTCTGAGGTTAAACCCCTCTTATCCCCAATTAATGAGGTCAAGGTCAATTCTTCTCAAGATAGCATTATGGGTATTTTCGAACCATTTATTCATGATGGTTTTATATCACTTTCTAGTGATTTCTCTTCCGCTACCCCTGTCAAAATTTTAAGAGATACCGGGGCTTCCCAGTCTCTTTGTTGGCAGATACCCTGCCGTTTTCTGAAAAGTCATTTTCAGGTTCTAAAGTTCTTATTAAGGGGGTAGATTGTAATGACTACATTCCTGTTCCTCTCCATAATGTCTATTTGTCTTCGGACTTTGTTTCTGGACCTGTGACTTTAGGTATTAGGCCTTTTTTGCCTTTTGAAGGGATTCACCTTCTTCTTGGAAACGACCTTGCTGGGGACAAGGTCATTACTAATCCACTTGTGACTGATAATCCTAGTTTAGATCAGGATCCAGAGCCAATTGAACAAGAGATACCCGATTTATTCCTTCATGTGCCATTACTCGAGCCATGTCAAAGAAAACTTCCGAGAATCAAAATACTCTCAAAAATAATGTCACAGATGTTGACTTAAATGACACCTTTCTCAGTCAGGTGTTTGACACGGATCATTCCGTTATCCCTCGTGGATTTGAAACTTCCAGTAAAACTTCTGCTGACCAAAGTCAGACATTTTCTAGATCAAATCTCATTGCAGAACAACACAAAGACTCAGATATTTTGTCTTTGTTTGACAGGGTAGATGATGAAGGTAAAACTTCAGATAGCTCTGTTTCCTATTATACAAATCTGGTATTCTCATGCGTAATGGAGACCTCCAGATGTTTTGGTTGATGACGATTGGGCTATAAAACATCAAATTGTGTTCCAAAGCCCTATCGTGCTGAAATATTGCGCCTGGCCCATGAAACGCCTGGGCTGGTCACTTAGGAGTCAGGAAAACTTATCATAAAATTCTCAGTCACTTTTATTGGCCTAATCTCAGGCAGGATGTAGCACATTTCTGTAAAACTTGTCACACATGTCAAATGGTAGGAAAGCCGAATCAGACCATTCCAAAGGCCCCTTTACAGCCAATTCCTGCATTTCAAGAACCATTTAGTAGGATACTAATAGACTGTGTTTGGGCCCCTACCAAAAACAAGATCAGGAAATGAGTACATGTGACAATTATGTGTACATCAACCGGTTCCCAGAAGCCATACCACTGAGAAACATAAAGACAAAGACTATAGTGAGAGCTTTAGTCAAATTTTTCACTTTATTTGGCCTCCCTAAATGTGTCCAGTCCGATCAAGGCTCCAACTTTATGTCTGGTATTTTTCAACAAGTAATGGATCAGCTAGGCATTAAACAGTATAGGTCATCCGCCTATCATCCAGAAAGTCAGGGTGCTCTTGAGCGATTTCATCAAACTTTGAAAAACATGATTAGGACCTACTGTTTTGACACAGAGAAGCAGTGGGATGAAGGAATTCATTTTCTGCTCTTTGCTGTTAGAGAGTCAATTCAAGAGTCTCTTGGTTTTAGCCCATTTGAGCTTGTATTTGGACATACAGTCCGTGGCCCACTTAAGCTCGTTAAAGAGAAATTCCTATCAGACGATGATGATTGTCTGAATATTTGCAATATGTGTCAGATTTTCGTACAAAACTCTCTAAAGCATGTGAATTAGCCAGAGAAAATCTTGAGTCATCTCAGCAGTCAATGAAAACCAAATACGATAAAAACACCTCAAAACGGAAGTTTGAACCAGGTCAAAAAGTTCTTGTTCTACTTCCAATTCCTGGCAAACCACTCCATGCTCGTTACTTTGGGCCATACCTAATTGATAAGAAATTGAGTGATTTAAATTACATCATAATAACACCTGACAGGCGAAAACAAAAACAGCTATGTCACATAAATATGCTTAAGCCATATTTGTGATAGGGATAATCCTACTATAACTCAGCCTGTCAGTGCAGTCAGTTCAAACCATTATGAAGATAGTGATACTGAAACTGACTTGAGTGAAAATACTCTAAACTCAAAGCTGGGCTCGGTCAAGCTTCAGAACTCAGAAATCCTGGAGAAGCTGGAGTCTACAAAGTTGGCACACCTCCAGCCAGAACAACAACAACAGGTGAAAGAACTGCTCCACGAATATAAACACCTGTTTCAAGATGTTCCAACGAGGACAAACGTCATCTATCACGACGTTGATGTTGGGGACAGTAAGCCTGTAAAACAACATCCATACAGACTGAATCCAACAAAAGCAAAATATCTCCAGGAAGAAGTCAAATACCTGCTGGACAATGACTTTATTGAACCCAGTAAAAGTAACTGGAGTTCGCCGTGTATACTTGTTCCCAAATCAGATCACAGTTATCGTATGTGCACGGACTTTAGGAAGGTCAACACTTTAACAAAGACAGACACTTTCCCAATCCCGAGGATTGATGACTGCATCGACCGAGTGGGAAAAGCCAAGTATGTGACGAAATTTGACCTACTGAAGGGATTTTGGCAAGTCCCTCTGACGGATCGTGCTCGTGAAATATCCGCCTTTGTTACACCAGACGGATTGTTCCAGTACAAGGTGATGCCATTCGGAATGAAGAACTCTCCGGCAACGTTCCAACGGATGATCAACGACGTCATATCCGGGCTAGACGGTGTGCAGCTTACGTTGACGACGTCGTCCTGTATAGTGACACCTGGGAGGAACACATCAAGCTCATGCGGAAGTTCTTTGAGAGACTGAGTAAAGCAATGTTGACTGTCAACCTTGCCAAATCTGAGTTTGGTTGGGCGAGGGTGACTTACCTCGGACATACTGTAGGACAGGGTGAGGTAAAACCTGTTGATGCCAAAATCAGTGCCATTTCAAGTTTTCCCATACCAAACTGCAAACGACAACTGATGCGCTTTCTCGGTATGGCTGGTTACTACAGAAAATTCTGTCCAAATTTCTCCACAATTACTGAGCCTTTGACTAACTTACTTAAAAAGAAAGTAAAGTTTGTTTGGTCAGAGCAATGCAACAGGCATTTGATACACTTAAAGCCATACTGCAAAGTGCCCCAGTGTTGTCTGCACCAGATTTCACTTTGCCATTCAAATTAGCTGTAGATGCTAGTGATACGGCTGCTGGTGCTGTTTTATTGCAAGAGGATAGTCATGGTATAGATCATCCTGTTTGCTATTTTTCACGCAAATTTAACAAATCCCAGAGAAACTACTCTACAATTGAAAAAGAGTGTTTATCTTTGATATTAGCTTTACAGCATTTTGAAGTTTATGTTACTTCTTCAAATCAGCCAATAGTGGTTTATATTGATCACAACCCTCTTGTTTTCTGCAGAAATTTAAAGGCAAAAATCAGAGATTGCTAAGATGGAGTTTAATGTTACAGGAGTTTAATCTTGACATTAGACATATCAAAGGCAGAGACAATTTAATTGCAGACTGTCTCTCTCGTATTTAGAGTTTATTGTTGTTCACTTTCAAGAAATTTTACTTTAGAGTAAAACAAAATTTGAGTACTTAAATCCTTTTCAAGATTACATTTGTAAAAGAAAGATTTTTCTTTGAAAAATTTCTTTTTTTGAAGAGGGGGTGTGTTATGTAGGTCATTTCCCCCACACTCATCATGACCTGAGTTCAATTAGTCTAGAACATTCTCAAGGTCACTGCCCTGATGACCTCACAACCTTGAATTCAATTAGTCATGTTTGGAATGTTCTGGAAAGTTGATTAGTTGTGTAAGGGAGATAATTTTAGAACAGTAATTAGCATGTCAATAAAAGTTCTAGATTGTTCTTATATGCTTTATAAAAGGGACGTGCACAGCTTCCAGTCAGACTTTTGGGATCGTGTCTCTTGTGTGTTACTAAACTCCAGCAGTAGTCATTCTCAAGACTTTTCAAGACCTTCACTGTCAACGCTGGATTTATACTGTGGACTTTGTGCAGCTTCAAGCCTGCAAGCCAAAGGACTGTTCATTCATCCGACTGACTGTTACAACTCTGAGACTGGAGCTTTGCCGTCCCAGCTGAGATAAGTAGTCTGTACACTTTTAAAGCTTGTACTCTGTCCCTGACTTAGCAATTAGTTTTGTTTTCGTAATAATTTTGTTTAAACGTAAACTGCTGAGTTCACCCTTTTGTTCGTTTTCTCTGCCGTAACAATACAATCTATCAAACTTGCTTCCTGATTTTGTTCACACACTGTGCTGTATCATAAAGCATTACATTGTACCATGGCCATGTTTGTTTGTCCCCACTGGAGGTGAAGGAAGTCAGCATAGACCACTGGCCCATAGTCGTCAGAGGTGCTCGCAGCGCCGTGTTGCCTGCTAAAAGTCGATCGACGGCTGAGAGTGTGAGGCTAGGCTGGAGGCCGGGTGATCGTACTCAAACATCCCCGGCTCTCGCTTTGTTCAAAGTTGCGACTTGGCATCAATGAATGACTTTCCTTCAGGATGTCTATAAAATAAATCCAAACTATTATTGGATGATATTTTAAAAGTAAAGCCCTCCCATATCCCTCGGGTTGATTGTCTTCTCTAAAACTGCGCCATGATTGGCCCTTTAATATTGTCATCAATTTTATACCACGTGGGGGGGGGGGGGGGGGGGCGGGGGGGGGGGGGGGAGTTCATCAAAACAAGTCACAAATTGCAACTTTCGTCTCACAAGATTGTCAATCAAACAGTGTGGCGTCCCATAACGTTTTGTCGCCGCACTCCAAAAAGAATCACTTAGCGAGCAGACAACGAACATCTAACACCCTGTTTTGTATTTTTCGGACAATTAAATAATTAAAGATCACCATAGAAGGGATTGAGATCATTTTGAAATCCCCAACTTTTGCTGTATATCAAAAACAAAATAACTGTAAGAAAAAGCTTATCATGTCATTGTCTCTAATCAAATTCTGTAAAACATTTTTCCCTATATGATTTTTTTGTGAATATGCAACTTTGTAGTCGAGGCAACCGCTTGCAATGTTAATGTGGGTCAAAGATCAAGCCGACAAAAACAGGAAAACGTGAAAATTGCTGAATCTGATGTGAATACTTCAATAGAAGTGCCTTGCGGTGGGGTGGGTGTGCTCTAACATATCCACTTCTCAATCATTTTGGTAGCGCATAAAGCTCATAAACAATATAATCAGGAACTATTTCATTCAGCAGGGTTCTGCGAAGCATCTTGTTTCAAAAAAATACTTCTGCTGATTTTCAAATTTCAACAAGATTTTTCTCATGATCTTTCGATAAGC
Organism: Ptychodera flava; assembly: GCF_041260155.1. Lineage (NCBI taxonomy): Eukaryota > Metazoa > Hemichordata > Enteropneusta > Ptychoderidae > Ptychodera > Ptychodera flava. Next base: position 26,047,743 of record NC_091947.1, on the reverse strand, counting down.
TCATTTTGCCAGTGTTAAAGCTCACTCAACATTTAGTTATTTTACCCTGGCTTGTTTTGTTTACAGAACAACACCAACAGTTATATTCTGGCAGTGGATCAACCAGTCTTTCAATGCTATCGTCAATTACTCCAACAGGAGTGGAGAGAGTCCAATACCCGTCAGGTGTGTGATGTGCTTTTGTCAATTAATTAGACCCTAGGATTCCACTTGGCCAATCAAGAATTAGTGTCCTGCATTAACTGCCAATCATGTTTCACCAGACATGCTTCTTTTTGAAATCTTTATGGATGACATAGTGTTATGGATCCTGTCTTTACAAAGCTTGTCCCATTCTCTGGTCAAGATTTTTTTTGGGACATTTTAAAATGAAACCCTTGACTCCCTTGAATGCTGGAAAGTTCCAGTGCCATAATGAATTACTACAGGTACACACTTTTAGTGCCAGAATTTTCTCAGATCCTATTCATACATGTATTCACAGTATTTTGGTACAGCAATTTTATATTGTAATGGTAGTCAAGAGGTAAAGTGTGTAAATCAAAATTTATTAAGATTTAAGGGATTACATCATGGTATTCAATTTATGCCCCCCCCCCCCCCCCTCCCCCCCCCATTTCCTTTTAACTTATTACTAGTGGAATACCAAAGGTAATTGATCACTTTGTCAGGTTACAAGGTCTTGGTGAAAAAATATGTTTTACATATGTTAAATTGAGTTATACTATACGTCAGTTCTGCTCAACCTAGGACAGCACATACGTAATGATGGCTTTTGATGCATTCATGTATGAGTTATCAAAAAGATTCTCAAAGTATTTCATTTCTAATGCTCTGAAATCTTGTACCTCTGTGATTGTTTCAACATAAATAATACATGTACAATTTATAACATTATCTGTAAAATGTTATCGTAATCTTTCAGTCAGCTGGTGAAATCATACATCCTAGCTACTGGTGGTGCTCTTGTAACAGCATTAGGACTGAACAGCTTAGTATCTGTAAGTACTGGTGTACAGTTTGACAAACATGCGTTTCACTGGGTTTACAGTTCCTGCCAGAGTATTTTCTGATGTTCCACATAATATCCATGTTGATTGTAATAAACCAGTATATGTGGCCATAAGCAATTTATGTCGGTTGAGAACGTGTAACTGAAGAATTTATGGGCTCACTTTGATTGAGCACTATTTTCTTTCTGTAGTTTTAGTAATTAATCTTGGGGTAAGCAAATACTGGTACACGATGGCATCCTTGGTAGGATGTTTTATGTACCGTACCGGTATGTTATCAAATTCATTTTGTTAGTGCCTCATCTTGACAGAGGCATTGGATTTGTTTTTTCAAACTCATTCTGATTCGGTAGGATTTGTGTGATAACAATGGAAAATCTCCATTTCCGATACATAATATTGTACCTGTGAGTACTGTATTAAACAACTTTTATGTTGTATTCATTAAAGATATGTGAAAATGATTTAACTCTTAAGTTATTTCATAGAGACACTTCAATTCTCTAACAAAATTCAAAACTCTGCAATCACTTTTGGAAAAGTATATGTATGGTGGCTGATATTTATTTCAGTACAGTAACTGTCATTGCTTTCTAACATTGTTTATACCTCTCCCCATCCAGAAAGCTCCTCCTCTGATTGGTCGATATGTTCCCTTCGCTGCTGTGGCAGCTGCCAACTGTGTCAATATACCCATGATGAGGATGAGGGAACTGGAATCGGGAATCACTGTGGTCGATGAAAATGGAAACAAACTGGGAGAATCGCAGAAGGCAGCTAAGAAAGCTATTTCAATGGTGGTTCTATCTAGAGTTAGCATGGCTGCGCCAGGCATGAGTAAGTTGAACATATTTTACCCATTATCTTTATTATTTTGCACTCGCCATGGAAATTGCATTCTAATATTAAAAATGTACATGTAGTGATGGTAATGGTTTCAGTTTTAACCTGTATTCAGGAAAATTTCTGGCTAATAATGGGATAGTGTACCACTCTTTGAGTCATGTACATGTATGAGCCAAGATGTCTTTATATTTTTATGATTTCACACAGGCTATACATTTTATGTCCTCCAATGGAAGAATATGTTGTGTTACTAAATAGGAGATATAATTCAAGAGATTCTTTGCTTCTAATCTTACTGTGTGTACTTTCAATCATTTAATCTTATTCTCTTGCCTCTTTGCCAGTGATTCCTCCACTTATTATGAATGTCCTTGAGAAGAAATCATTCTTGAAAAGGTTTCCCTATCTCAATGCCCCGATACAAGTAGGACTTGTAGGTTTATGGTAAGTCCAGCAACTTTTTTAACCTGTTCACCCCAATTGCCAGTGAACAGGTCCACACTCACCATAGATAACGATGGGATTTGGTCAAACTATGGTGATGAAAGAGTTTAATATTTGTCTTCTGAGGAATTTGTCCATGTGATTACAAAAGTTTTGCGTTTTTGACCTTTTATGACCCTGTACAAGAAAATTCAGTGTTCAGCCATTTCCTGGAAGAAAATGTTAAGAGCTAGATTTTCAGAGGTGTGATTTGTTTGTGCAGTAGTAAATGTGTAAGAAAGAATAGATTTGACGCATATGTCTTGATATTAAAATTGAAAACGTTTACACTTCTTTCGTTGTGTTGCATTTATGTAAGAGTGCATCTTTTTGTAGATCATTGCAGTTGAGCGGAAGAGAAGCTCATTTGCAATATCCTATTCTTTATTATTTCATCAGCAATTCAACAAGTATCTCAAGATTGTTCTGCCCCACGTATTTCCTGGCTTTCCAGCCTCATTGTCATGAAGAGCAAACTGTTACAGAGTCCATTTACTGAGTTTGTTCCGATGGAACAGTGGTTTTTGTCTTTCCAAAATGTTTTCCATCTGTGTTCACTTTTGACTCTCCAGACACCAACATGGATTTCACTTTTGCAGTAGTTTAATGAAGAGAAAGCTGCTGTGAGGGATTGTAGAATTCAAAAATATGCTGACTTGCCTCTTTCTTTCTTTTCAGTCTTGTGTTTGCAACTCCAATGTGCTGTGCAATCTTCCCACAAAAGAGGTGAGACTAGCTTTTAATGTGTTTACACACAGTCAATCAGAGTAACCTTGCTGTTTCAATGCAGGGTCAGTACCACTACCTGTGACTCACTGACTTATACTTACTTGTATACGCGAGACAAGCCAGTTCTCATTCCACTCCGTGCTTATGGTAGTAGCCTTTTATGATAACGGTCCATTTGAAGTCCAGATTGGTGTCAATGTAAGCATATAACATTGTCAAAACAAACGAAAAAGACATGAGGACTGTCATCAATTTGTTGGGTAATTTATGTCTGTATGATGTTGGAAATGAACATTTATGCTCCTTCAACCTATCATTGCTAATGAGTTTCCATATGTACCACCTCTCTGCACCTTTGTGATAGACTGTGCAATTGTGATGAATATTTCCTGTTTTCGACCACTTTTACAGCTCATTGATTAGTTATCAATATTAAAAAAGTCGTCAACATCAGCATCATTGCATCAGCTACCACAGACATATACACTTCAAAAATGTATACGAACTGATTCTCAATCACACAAATTGTCAAATGTTCGATTCATTTATGCCAAACTCTTTTATTCGTCTACAGTTCAATGGCAGTTAGTAAACTGGAACCAGCACTACAAGAGAGCATTAAGAAAACAAACCCCGATGTAACAACAGTATATTTCAACAAAGGACTCTGAAGTTGGCAATGACTGACAAAAGTGAAGAAAAAGTTCAAAATTATAATTTTTAATGTGAAGAAGGCATAGAAAAAAGTTCACAAATATAATTTTTAATGCGCAACACGGTGTAACTATTAATGGTGTATGTGGCTTTTTAGTTCCCATTACTAACCATGAGTGTTGTGCTCAGCGTAATTTTAGAAAAGGATAAATTTTCATGGTTTTTATCAGGGCGAGAATGTGATGAAAACATTTCCAGATATTGTGAAAAACTCATGATTTAAAGAAATCCCTTCATTGAAATTGTGTCAACAGTTTGGCATCTTGCCAAACTGAAAACCCAGAAATGTCAGTTTCAAGTGACTTCATGGTGTAGCACTGCAGTGATTATGTTTTATTTACACACCAAACTGTGTGAAATAAATTTTCAGAAAGTACCGGTATAGGGATGAAGTTTTTGCAAGCTCCTTCCAACATCATGTTATCTTGGCCTTGAACATAGCCCGGTACATGATATTTGGTATTCTGAATCATGGTTGTAGAGGGACCATGGTTGAATGTTATTCTGCTTTGTTGTGCTGTATTTTTGCATACTTACTTTGAACTTTGAACTTTGATACTTAGAATACTCATACACCATATTAGGTAAGAATATTGCCAGCTGTGGCGTTGACACCTTTGTGACATCCCAGTGTATTTGTTGATCTAGCGTCACTGTGTTAAAGTGCAGTCTGCCCTGAAGTCTTGGAAATTCTGGTATGGCATTTACAGTACTGCTTAGCCACACATACCCCATACGGAGTTTGCTGTTACAAAAAGAAACCAGTACTTCTGCCATAGAGGGCATCTTTTCATATCTTTATGGCTGCATTTCACTGCAACGACAGTAGGTCCTTGAGGTGGGATAGCAGTGATGGGGTGTTGCGATGGTGAATTGTTGTAGTCTCAGTCTCAGTGAGCTTTATACCCTCAACGAGCTAAGAAGTGTTCAGATAACTCAACCATTGTCCATCTGTGTAAAATGTGTGTTTTATCTCTAATGTGCATGTGTAGAAAAGCAAGCCCAATCGTGATATGCTTGTGCCAGTCTTAGGGTGTTTTTTGCAATAAATGAATAGAAATATACCCCTAGGATAATTATGAATTATAAAATGCTTTTTGTCATCCCAGTATTGTAGTCTTCCATGCTTCATACTTTCGTATGCTACAAATTGCATTTCTACCACTGTGACTGTATAATCTCGTATGATTTGAGGAAGTAGCAGAAGATGAAATCTGGCATTGATGCTTCTCAAAAGTGGTTATCAACGCACAAAATACCAACTGTCCAAGAATATTTACAAAGTCCTGTTGCAACTGTACAACTGAGTCATTTCGAAGAATATATCAGTACAGCATTAATGTGACAGTCCTCCATATTTGATTTTGTTTGAAGTGTGTACAGCACAAACTAAACTAAACAATGTTTTCCAAATATTATTTATCACCAGTCATCAGTACACTGCCCACTGTCTGAGTAAATTTTGAAGAGAGAGTTGTCTTGTGAAGATAAGGACGACATGTATACAATGTGGTTGTAATATTGAAATTGGTTGACTCCTGAGCCAATTTAACATGCCAAAACTCGAGAGAGATGAATTTACATATGACACTTACTTGATATCTGGATTGACACAGAGAGTTAAATTTTTTAAAACAATGAGGGGTCTATAGGAGAGAGGTCAATTTTACTTTGAAGCATACCGGTACATCGTATGCACAGTCTCGACTTGCTGAGTTACCATACAGTGTGTTATATTTGAAACCGATACTTCTATGCAATGAACAAGTGGCAAATCTAGGACTGGGAGATCACGCAAAGTTACTTTCTGTATTGCTGACCTTGACTCTGCAATTCTGATACCTGGTCCGAGATCCAGCGTTGATTCACAGATCAAATTGCAGCATTTCCAAATCAGCAAATGGTGCTATGTGTAATCTCAGTGTTTCTAGCATAATATCAGAGATCAAAAGATAATGAGCATCATTTTTGAGTATTCAATTTCAGATATACAGTCGTATGAAAGTTGCACACTCTGAAGGGGAGAAATTGTGATATGGCTACCAAACATTATTTAACCATTCTATATGCAAAATTGTGTGCTGTAACTGTCCTTTATCAATTACCAAATAACAGATACTTGTGTTTTAGGTACAAAGCAGTATAGCGGAAATAGCATTTCTCAAACTGCTAATTGTTGAGAAAAGTACAAAGACTTTTTCGCTGAATTTTTCATCGGAAAAGACTGCTGCAGTGTTGTAGACACACACCAAACTCAAAATCCTACCAAAGCAACATGAAAGCCTTCTCCGTAAACCTTTGCTACATCCTAATTTTGTTTGCAAAACACTCTTGATGTCTGGACCTGTTTGCATGTTCAAAAATGTAAAGCAGTCATACAGATCTGAAAAGGACTTGAAAGGCTGTAATGTTTTGCAAAGCTATTTAACGCAAAAACTGGAACAGGTGACAGTATACCTTTAAAGAGACCTGGTGTAAGTCAAACAGTAATAAATATCCCTTGCACATATAACACATGCGTGTGCTGCCGAATAATACCATACACTCTGAATATGGCTGTAAAAATTGATACATCCCATTAGTGCTTGAAGATCATTGTGTTAGGAGCATTAATCCTGTTTATACGTAACAAGTCTGTGTTTTAGAATGCAATAACTGACAATATATTTTTGGTGTGTGAAGACACTGACATGTGACAACTATCTGAAATAAACTATGTGTGTGATGGACAACCTTCAAGATGTGTTGGTTTACATTTCTGGTCTTTTTCCATCCCGTCGCCAGTGTCCGATTTCTGTGAAAATGACCTAACACTAGTGGAAGTAAATTTGAAATTCTGTTTCAAACTGTGGAGCCCCCAAAAAATAGTACCACCACCCTGCACCCCAACCCCTGATGATTACCTCTTCTGTAAAGTACACTAAGTATACCTTGCTTCTAATCTCAACAAACCGAAAATTGCAAATTATTTTTGTCAGCTAAGGGATTGTAAAATTCATCAGCCTGGCAAATTGTATCTGGTCCATGTGTGCAACCAGCAGTGTTTTACTACTCCTCTTTTACTAATTTCCCTATGCTGTCAATTGTGCGTGTATGGCTCCTTACAGATTTAAGCAACGGAATTTAAATTACACCTAAAGTAGGTTACCCCAGACTGCATACAATCAGAACTGGCTATATAATTTGCAGATATTATAAGAATTTTGCATTTTCCTGTGCCCTCTGATTGAAAAGATCAAAACTGAATGCTAAAATCACAGGTACATGCAACTGGAAACTGAGGAAGGCACTATGAAAGATGCAAAAATTTTACACAATATCTAAGTTAGACGTGTGTTTTTAAAGTTATTAATCGTGGATGTTAGGACTACTGGTAGGCACACAAATTTAATGTCCCATTTCACACACATCTTACTTACACAAAAGTTTCCCATCAGTGTACATGTATGTACATTACAAAAAACACAAGCGAGTACTGATAAAAGTTAGCATCCGTATTTACTTACCAGAAACACAGGAACAAGGAATAGGTACTAATGAATGGTGAAGGCATTAAAAAGGGGCAGTTCTTAATCCCTTGTTTTCGCATTAGTTCTTGTTGACATTGAGTACTTATATGGTGTAAGCCCTTTGTTTTCCATTGAAATATTTATCAAGTTAATCAATTTGCTTTTAAATAAAACTGATAATGACCTGCCCCTTTAAATACTTGATCAAAATTTTCCATGAAACACTGACAGCACGATAACTAAAGGGACGGTAGTGTATAAATGTTGCACGCCAAATGCCATAACATGCTTTTCTATGATGCAGTATTCAAATGAGCGTTACTCATATTGTTATAGCTTTTGACTTAAAACTTTAACGTGAGCGAGACAAACTACTGGTGACAGCTGAGAGATTTGAAATCACCTGTATGTGTTAAAGGCCCTTTTGGCGATCCCTGGGATTGCCTTTGTTCTAGTCTGTAAAGGATTATGGAGGTGTGATAGCCTTTATTGTACTTGGAATTGTAATCAGTAAGTAAATTATCTGATGAGACAATATGGCGCCAGCTCAGGCCTTTAAGTTAGATTCAAAGACACATTGTCCACATAGAGGAAAGTTGTTGCATCAGAGAATCCTTAGACTTGGTTCAAGTCTGTGATTTTTGATTATTAGAATAGGGTGAACATGATGATTTGTACTCTGTTTTCATATGAAACGTGAGTGGGTGAATGCGATATAGGGGCGTTTCACCAAAAAAAGTCTGTGATTTGGAAGTTTGTGAGTGGCTTGAACTTGATGATTTGTGTTCTGTTTTCATATGAAAAGTGTTAGTTGAGTAAACGCAATACAGGGAAGTTTCATTCAAAATCACATCCAGCAGAAACTAACTCACTACTGCGCAGAGTCAAAGGTGACACATTTGATCGCTTTAAAAACCTGACCTGGGCTGGCAAATTTCGTATAGGTTTGTATGAAGCAGAAGAGACACAACAGAAACTGCTGTGAGCAAATAATTTTATTCTTTAACAATTCACTGACTTGAACCTAGTCTGAACAATCCTATACCTTATGATTAGCTTTTTAACTCCACGAACTGAAATAATTCCTTTGAAATCTTTGTCTCAACTGAGTAGCACCACCACTCTATAAAACTTCAATCATGATTTTTCGAAAGAAAATCGTGACTGAAGGTTTGTGACACTGTCTGCTCTTTAAAAGACACTTGCATTGCAAAGCCTTAGAAGTTTTGAGAAACTCAATACTTTACAGATTGGCAGAAATCACTTAATTTATTCTGTGCCAATTAGTTACATGTTGGCTAAGAGATTGCATTTCTAAATGTTGCACTTTACCGGTGTATCGCATTTTCATAAAAATAAAAAAGCATCATATAAGCAATTTCATCTATTCAGCCTTATTATAGATATGATCTGATATTGCAATTAGAGGGCACTGCTGTTTTTGGTATCATGCATAAAATGCACACAGGCACTGTGCCTAATTCATGTATTGAAGAATAATCTTGCACAATATATTAAGTAAAGATAATACAATTAGCTTATTATGAAAATACTACAAAGGATGCAGGAGGACATTGGCACAGGGTGTTGCCCAACTCAAAGTGGAAGGGGATGTGCAGCACCAATGTCTGTGCATCCTTGGCGGTATTTTCATAATGACCTTATAATTATACATTCTACATTCTTGAGTGAGGTGTCCAATTGGCCGAGTATGGAACACTTTCATGCAATGTGAACAATTTGTCTTCCAATTTATAGCAAGTGTGGAACACTTATCTTGATCATGCTTCTGGATAGCCTGTGAATACACTGTAGAGTGCAAGACACATTCTGGCAATAATCAAATGGGTCCCTTGAAACCATTCACAGTGAATGTGCAGTTATAGCCACTGAATGCAGTGTATATGGGTGTGGGAAATTCCTGGAAATGGTTCATGTTACAGAACAGGTGTTCTGTAGAGCTTTTTTAGTGTACATAAAATTCTATTGTTCTTGGTGGTAGATGTATAATAATTGTAAGTATCATATGAGTTGAAAGACAGATCTGACAAATCCATATGCGCTGTTTGGTATGAAATAGTGTGAACCATGGTCACGTCACAGATGGCCATTAACTTACCATAGTAAACACAATGTATTGATCAGACCATGGCTATGACACAGAATGCATAGCACATATAAATAATAAATGAAATTTTGTGTCATTTTGGAAACTATGAGGACAAGACTCATAGTGTGGCAAATGCTGACCTCAAAACAATTCATGGGAGACCCTTCCTTTTGCACGAAGCTGACTGTGAAGTTCTCAAGAGCAGAGATACAAAGAAATGTCAAACTTGAAATATTCCGTACTGTCATCTTTGCACTCGACACACATCAAGTATACAGAACTTTGCCCTGCAGGTCGGACAAGGTGATTTACTGGATAGCCAGGTCTGGGGTTCATTCTGATTCTGTCGACTTGCAAACCACTTGCTCATGCATTCCAGACACCACATTGGTCTACAGTAGCACTGCACACAGTCACCTCTGTCAGGGTTGTCGCAAAGCTTCTGGAGTTTGATGTTGGCTGTGCTCTGCATGCATCCTATGCATGGGTCCAAGTCCTGTGTGATGTGAAAACGAGATTGGAAGGGTCAGAGTCATGCAAAATGCAGATAACATCTGTTGTCATGCTTTCACTCACACTCAAGATTCTGCTGCAGATGCAATGTAAGATAGGGGCAAATCAGAGTAGGGAATGAGAAAGTGTAATTGAAGTGTTTATCCTTGTGGTCTAGTTGTATGACATGCTATCATTGGAAGACCTTACGGTGTGAAGCTGCTAATCATTTTATTAAACCTAAAGGCTATTCTTCTGTAACTTTACAGTATGATTGCATACAGACAGGTATACTGGTCTTTCATACACAGAATATGCAAAAGATTCTAGAAATAGACATAATATTAAAGGTGGAATGCACCTGGCAGACAGATTTTTAGCACTTAAAGTATTGCATTCCATTTTGGTCTACTAGTAAAGCTTGTATGGACTAATTTTGTTCAGTAGATCTGGAGCCAATTAAGGATTCCCCATCTTGTAAAATTATACCGTACCATAATGTTTAACTTAATGAAGAATTGTATGTTATTGTTGTTTTTCTGTATCATGAAATATCTCTTGAAAATTAAAAGCTAGTATTTACAGCAGAATTGTTACCATAAGATACAGGTAATGAAGTTATACCTTTCTTCTTGGAAATACTGTACAGTAAATGATGTTACCACAATTCTCCTTGATTTGTACACACTGAAATTGCTCAGTGAACTGAAAAACATTCTTCTATAGACAAAACAGCTTGGGCCATATTTCCATATTCTGACAGCATTGTTTTGATGACGTCTCTATAATTTCCCAGAAAAGACTACTCAGAAGATCCAGTACTTTTGAGTAGATGGCGATTTTGTAATTTTGTAAACAGACAATTTGGACAGCCATACACTGCACTGTGTAATAACTAAAGGAATAAGCTGCACTTCTGTTTGCAAAAGAAGAGACATCGATAATGTCTATGACAAAGGAAATTTACATGCTAAACAGGTGGTATGATGAGACCATCTAAGTTTCTGATACCTTAAAAAGTTTATAACTCATAGCACCTACAAACACTGGCTTTTAATACACTTTACTCTTGAATCTGTAACTCACAATCGATTATTTAGGAGCATACTTTTCACAAATAATCTTGACATTAGATTTTAAACTGTTCAAACATGAATAGAATTAAATGAGCCTTCAGTAAACAATGTCCGAGTGGACGAATCAAGGAGCATTGTGAGTAACCTTAATTTATACTGCATACTATAGTTTATGAACAGTAGAATGATAATTGCTGAGATTTGTGTCAGCAGTGCTGTATGTTGTAGTAGGAATAAATTCACTTCTTCTTACATGTAATCAGTGAGCTTTACATGTATTCTGGAAAATCTAAGAAATAATGTGTTACTTAAAAGAAACACTTACAACTGCATTACTTGGGAGATGATACACTGGATTCAGTTGAACCTGGTCCCGGAAAGTTTCAAGAAATTTATCTGTCAGTGATTGGTGAATAAGAATGTTTCTAACATTTCTGATTGGTGCAGATAACTTATCCTTTAAGTCATTGTACTCGATGGAATTCAATCTGACAAAAAGACAAGAATATATCAGAGCACACTGAGATGAAAAAATTATTTAAATAACAACAATTTATATGAAATAACACTTTGTTGCATTTTTACGTCAACCTTGATTAAAGGGAAACAGTCGTTGGAACTGTGCCTGAGCAAGTTTCTTGTTTACAAACAATGTATTTTGTGCATGATATCTAGATGCACCTCATCATCATAGCTGCAACATTTAAATTATACAATGTAGATTATGACAGACATGTTTTAACTTTCATCAATCACCATTATATACCTTGGATACAGTGTTTACATTGGTCATATGCATCCCATACGACCGTTCCAATGACTGTATCCCTTTTATGTACAAAAGTGACATTGTGCTGTACACTTTGTATAAAGCTGCCTGAGCGACAAGCAATAGATTCAGAATGGCATGTTGTGGGAAATACTTGTTTCACTTGTGTAAGTTCAAACAAATACCATAGATGACATCAAAATTGATATAATGTAGCATACTTCGGCAATAAGTCAATTAATGAGAGAAGAGCGGAGAAATATTACACTTCCTAATACTCTAACTTCTGCTAATTAAATGTGCACTCTTATTTGATCAAGATGTTTAGACATACAGGAAATGCATGACAGTATTAAACAATGATTTGTACATCTATTACCCTTCATGTTCAGTGAGTATTGCAGGAAAATCACAAAATTGCATTGTACATCAATTTTTATATCCCCTGTGTGTATGAAGATTCAAAAGAGTTCAAAAGGCATCACTGATGACAATTTTTATACCATTTGAGTATTATTTTACAATTATAACAGGATCCAAGAAACTTTACACATGCTTGCAGTTGGTCATCACTTAACACGTAACCCCTCCCTGCATTCAGTTTTCCATTACCAACCTAACTTTGAAGGATTTTGTGTGAGGATTGACACTGTCCACTCGGATGTTCAGAAACTGCACGGTTGTGTTGCTTTCATAGTGGATATCATGTGTCTGGCTTTCTTCCAAGGTAAGGTGTACATCTCCCTGATGTGCAATGTCTATTGAGTAAGTTGTTGTCTTGATCACCCAGGAGTCTGTAACGATCACCCTCCGCCCTATCGGACCAGAGGCAAATTTGTCAATTCTGCGGAATTCAATGTTGACAGAGGATGCCACTGCTCTCCAGGCGTCTCCAAGGTAACCAAGTTTGATGGCGATTGGGTGATTGTTCCATTTCTTCCTTGACCAGTAAAATGCAAGGGAGCAGCTTACGATGCAGAATATGACAGAACATATCAAGTAGACCTTCCAGAGTAGACGGACCTGTGAGATATTCCAAAGATCTAAGTCTGGCACTGCGATGGCCAGGCCAATATAGTATCCTGTAATAAGAAAACAAATAAATGCTTTATGATGGCCAATACATTGAACATCAATTGACAAGTAATTTGCATTTACATGCAAAGATTGCAGATCATCTTAACTCCTCCCTTAGATTACTATCTGTTACTGGTACTTTAAATGAGAGTAACAAATAAACGTTGTTAAATGCCAATTATACATATATAATTATACTGCTACAATAGAAACTATTCGCTGTGTTTTACACAGCAACAATTTGATTTTGTATCAGATGCGTACAGAATATTTACAAAGTTCTGTTGTTGCACCATAATTTGTATCAGTAAGCGACTCTGAGAAATTTAGAATTTTACATATCTCATTATACACACAAATGTTTAATACATGTTCTTGGCTAAATAGAAATTATTTTTTGTGTTTCACACTGCAACAATGCTGTTTAATATCAGGTGTTTTAAATATTTTACAAATTCTGATGTGTCACCGTATTTAATTTGTGAAAAGTTTATTTTTTTATTTTAAATTTTTAGATATCTCATTATTTGTGACTGAATTAAGGGTTTGCTTGTTACACCACTGACTTTGCCTGTCTTGCTCATGATATGTCACCATTTCTCAAAAAATAGTAAAAAATAGAAAAGTTGTCAAAATACACTACCAACAAACAGTATACAGGTATGACACTTTGAGACTTTTAGTTCGTTTTAAAAGTTTATGGTCTTTTATAAGGATCTGGTATCGTGTCATTTTTCACCATCTAATTTCCAGCTTGAATTGCAAAACTTGTCGTAATTGTAGCCGAGATGAACAAGCTCTCACCTATTGGTATAAGCGAATGAAAGACGACAGTTGCTGTGGTCCTCTTCATGTGATAATACACGAAGTGTAACTCTTCGCTGCCAAGCCAGTGTGATAGAAGGTTCTGAATTGTCAATCCGGCGGACTGGAACTCTTGAGGTGGTACAGCCAGGCACAGTGCCACTAACCAATACCCTAACGTGAAAATAAACTCGGTTGACGTGTTCGACATCTTTAGTCTACTTGCAGAGCGTGTTACCAGTGTCGAGCCTCACGTGCGGCGCCTCGAAAATTCGTAATCGTACAAGTACAATGACTGCTGATACATGTATCCGAGTGGGGAAACCGGAAAGTCCGAAGTCAGCTGTTGCATGCGTCACTCAGTGCTACATTGGCACATGTGGATGTTTGTTCATGTTGTTTACGCGATATTACTCTTTCCTGTTGCCCTGGAGGCATCTCAATGTGCTAAAAGTGCATTTTTTAGTAAAATGTACGATGTACGATTTCCAGGGACTGCCAGATCGCAGTTTGCACCCACAAAATGACATCATTAGCGTACGTGGCCTTAGTTATGTGGCCACATCACATAAGCCAATCAGACACTCACAATGTCGTCAGCTGACCTTAGAAAGCTTATTCGCACAGCCGGAAGTTGTCACATTCGCTGGGACTCCCCAAAACAAGGTGACGACATCGCATGATGTGCTGCTAACATGAGCCGAAGTTTCTGGAATTCTCTCCAGTCTTTGAACGCCCGAGGATGGGGAAACGTAGGAAAAGAGCATGGGCTTTAAAATGGTGTTCTTTTTTCACGTCTATCGCCGTTTTGGCGCTAACGGGACCAGCAAGTGCCGACGGGAGCAATGTTGACATCGCCGATGCACAGGCCCACGATAGCACAAGCTCTAACGACGGTGGTGAAACAGGTTGCAACGAGGAACAGTTCGCCCATAGCAAGTATGACAATCTTCATAAAGGTATAAACAGATGCTTTTTAATTTTAGTCTCAGCTTTATTTTTACTCAACCAATGATGACAAAGTTCAGAAGTTCGACTTTCTATGTAAACACAAACGGCCAACATGCAGATTCCAGATGTTGTTGGATTGGCATGTCCTTTGGAAGCTTCGAAGCCCGAGCACTGCGTTGGTTTGCTTTGCTTTTGCTGTCGGTACACATTTTGTTGGGGCATGGAGCTTTTTGGTAGCTCCATGGTTAGGGTCAAGTCAAGTATTTTCCCTTCTAAGTCACGGCAGTATTTTACGTTCGCATGCCTTAGTAGTGTAGGAAACTCCTTTATTTTTAGTTTCAAGACTGAAACCGGGTCTTATTATGATAACTAACATTATGCTACAATGACAACAAACAATTTTCATGATAGAATACGCAAGCTTTTCATAAAGTGATTTTCACAGTAATACTGTTACCAACGCCCATCAGTCTTCTTGCATACTTATTGGAAATATATATAGTATCGGTAGATGTTAATGCATTGATAAGCCGGGAGTACCCTCGGCAAAGTTGAAAGGATGAGTTTGGAGTCATTAATGAATGAATGAAAATAAATTTGAGCTATGAATAACAAATAAATAAAGCAACTAAATCAGTAAACGCTTATTGTATGGAATACACCTAAAAATTATCAGCTTGAAATTTATTGCCACTTGATGCCACTTTCTAATCATCGGAATTATCCTCCAGGCCTGCAGGGTTACATATATGCATTTGTGGTGGTGTTTAGTGAAGAAACTGATTTGCATATCGAAACAAAGTGAGGGACAAGTTGAAACAATGATCCTTAGAAGAGAATAGTAAATGGCATTCATGCGTTATGGTAGTAAACATAGTCTGTGGTGTTGTCATCGTTGGGTATGGAGAGATCTACCTAGGAAGATTTTGTTTTGCTTGTTGAATTAGAGTGTATTGTTGCTTTATCCTGGTAGTTGGCCATTTCAGAACTGTATGTCACATTTATTGTCATTGAGCTCTGGCGGTGATACCACTTAATGGTCACAGTAGCAGATACAATGTACATCATACTGCACAATGAAGCAGGGCCCTGAAATGAAGAAAAACTAAGCTAAAATAGCTTTGGAAATTCTAGGACAAGCATGTTCAGATCATAATCCTTTACCGCCTTGCATATATCAAATGCCAGTAACAAGACGGACAAGTGCAAGGGAAGAATTATCATCAAAGTCCAGGGCATACACTGTAGAACACATTCGCTCCACTATGTGGAGGGACCGTGCATAGAATTATGATCTAATAAGATTCACTCTATGCCAAATTTGTTAAGACTGTGATTTATATTAACACATTTCCTAGGGATTTTATATTGGTAAGTACATTGGATGGAAAGATTTCAGCATTGGACTTGAACCAAGATGGTGAAGTATTATGGAGTCTGGATGCAGAACTGGACCATTGCTGTCATCAAGCATTGACAAACTGATGGTATGTAATTATGTTGATAATCAGAAATTTCAGAAAACTTAGTTTGAATTGCTAAAGGCAAAAATTCAGTAATTGCCTACAGATTTGAACACACAAGGTATGGCACTGATTCACCTAGCAAGGCATCATCAGTCAAAACCGCTTGGCTATATCCCTACCCTTATAATAAAGAGCTGGACATCTGTGAGTATGGTGTTGTTACTTTGACATTGGCAAACAAAAATCAACATAGATGGCAGTATGACTTTATGTATCTCAAAGTATAGCTCAAACAAAGGTCAGTATACACATTGATCAAAATTATGTGACTGGTCTCTCAGTGTCCTTGACCTGAATATGTTTGTATACATGTACAGATTGTGAATGAGAATGGTCGTCATTTAAGACTGGTGCCTTCCCTAGATGGTGGTCTTTACAGCTGGGATGGAGACAGTGTTGAAGCCCTGCCATTTACAGCTGAATCCCTGCTGAAGTCGTCCTTCAAATTAAGTGATGATTCCATGATTGTTGGCGGTAAAGAAACCAAGACCTATGCTATAAGTGCCAGAACAGGCCAGGTAAGCAAAATATGTTTGTACTGGTGTATACAGTACCATTTATTCACTTTATCCTTTATTATGTTCACAGCTGGATTTACAATTTTGTTGCTATTAACGAAGGTATTATTGTCAGTAAGGTGGTTGGAAAGGCTAGAGCGTCAGTTATAAATTTCAACAAAACTATTAAAATATAAAAGTAGTCAACATTCTATGTGGAATAAAAAAAACGACACATTTGGGCACAAAGGCATTGCAGAGTTATAGCCTGTTAAAACTTCTGAAAAACTGACCAAATAAGAAGAAGTTGGGGAGTCTTTAGTGTATTAACTATGGTAGAGGTCCCCTAGCTTTTAATAAAATGTTTGAAAAGGGAAAGTCATTATTTGCTGTTTTTCAGGAAAGTTTGACAAGGTGGTGCTGGCATTCAGAGTGAGTGACTGCTATTGTAAATGCATTTTTAGATTCTTTGAGTGTCAAAGAGGTGTCAAAAGTGAGATTAACCAAAAAAAACTGCTCTATGACTTCAAAAGAGGGGTGCAAATATGGCTTGTTTTCAACATTTTGACAGAATAACAGTTTTCCTACATAATTGTATACCAATTTAATCCAACTTTGAAATGAGATATGGACATGGAATTTTACAGCCTATTAACAAGGTTACAGATAAGATTTGTACGGCACAATTTTCCTGTATTTGAAGTACTTTTTGAAAAATAACATTTTGAAATTTGAAAGAATTTTAATAATTTTTTGATATATAAACCCATGTAAAATCATAAAAACAAATTTTATTTACAAATCCTGCCGTACAAATCTTACAATAAATAGTGTCAACATATTTATAACTAATTTGGTAATATTAATACTATCCAATTATTATGAAATTCAAATATGTAAAAAAAATATGAAAAATTAAATTTTAATATTTACTGCTTCATATTTCAAAATCACGGCTGCAAATATACAATTTTTATATTCTTTGGAGAAAATATTAACTGAGGGAGTTATCCTGAAAATTTGAACTAAATATCTTGATTCTAACACTTGAAACTTGACATTAACTCTGAAAAAGAATTGGTGCAAAAATAGCCTTTCCAACCACCTTAATACCTTGTGTGACATTAATTCAAAACAAAAGGTAGCTACACAAATGTGTATTTGATGTATTTACCAGTACATTCTATTGTCACACACTATCTTCTTCATGTAGTGACAAACATTTGTGTGTAACTGATTTTTTTTCAAATTTCTGTATGCAACTGAACATGTCAGTGTTGCTTAACTTTACCTCAGTATGCCATGTGTTGCAAAATGATACTCCAGGAGCTATTGAGGAAGTTGCTGTATGTTCTGTTTTCCATCATGTGAGAGCCTATTTAATTAGTACCTTGTAAAGGGTTATGGAATATGATAATTCTGAAATGAAGAGATGTACTGAGAAAATTTGTACTCTGTTTTAAATAACACTGAGGTCAAATTTGAAGCATTCTCTTTCCAGCTTCGCTACATATGTTCGGCTGGTGGTTGCCACACTTTTGGAGAAGAGCAAAAGAATGAAGATATTATAATGGTAGTGAGAGACCATCAGACTGTCAGGGCGGTTGAGCCAAGAACAGGAGGAGAAAAGTAGGTCCTGTGTATGAACCATTCGAGTAAAGCAGTCTAGCATCTAGCCCATATTTCAAACTCAACACTGGCTAGTTTTGAGTTTGCAACAAGCTTGCATTTTTACCATTCTAATACTAAAATATATTCTTTCCCAAAACCAATCAACTTTTTCATCTCAGAGAAAGGTTTATAACTTCAAAACATTTTGATGCAAAAATTGAATGGATCTGTATTTTGTATTAACATATATTTTCCAGTGAGATGTATTGTTTGACCATGCTGAGTATATTTGATCATAGACCCTCGAGAAATCCCGTTTTTCTCGAGGATCTATGATTTGATCAACAGCTTTCTGACTGTATTGAATATCAATTCACTCACATTGAAATTTTTCAAATCTTGACAGATGGAACTTCAGTGTAGGTCAGCATAATGTGAGATATCTCAAGGCTCGTCAAGACAGCACTAATTCAAAGTACTCCCATACATGCGATGATGAAGATGGATGTGAAGTCAGCGATTATGATGAATACGATTTCTATTTTGATGATGATGAGGATTACCGTGTTGATCCTAATTTGAAGTTTGTGGTATCAGAAGGCATCATTCTGGCATTCAGCAGACAGAATCCAGGCAAGCTGGTGTGGCAGAAAAAGGTTAGTGCAAAGTTTTAGATTTCAGAGTTAGGTGCCTTTTATGTAGTACTTGTAGTTTCTTGAGTAGTGCTCCACTTTGAGCAGCTTTTTGGCCATGGGTATACATGTGCAATGATGTTATCGCTCAAAGTGGCAGTACACAATTGTTGGTTCTCACACAAGTGCTTGTTTCCATTGACTACAGATGTATTAAACAGTCACCTGTTCCAATTTGCCAAACCCGGAATTCGAATCGACACGGTACAAAACAAAGCCATGTGCGCAAACGCGCACAGACGACGTGTATTTCCATACGCGTTCAGTACACATGTGGGTTTGTTTGTACCGGCATCACGTGATTATTTGGGCGTACTGGATATGTAGAACGGCGTACGCATCGCGTCCTTTTTATTCCGGAGTAGAACCATTTTGCCACAGTTACCATGGAAAGAGAAAATCTAACCAATCACAGATTTTAAGTGAGTAGCTGCTTTTTAAAAACAGCACTCTCACATGGGCATTTTAAATACCAGGGAATACCCCTTTGACCATATATGGGCCTATTTAGATTTTAGGTGACTGTATACCTTTAACATGATATTAGTCCAGTTGCCTGACCCTTCACACTATAAAACCTAATTTACAATTTATCAGAATGTTGGCATCTGGAAGATCTTATGAGCATTATCTATCGGTACACAGATTAAAGAATATGATTCCTTTCTGTAATGATGCATAATGGCACTGGATACATTTGACTCCTCTTCAGCTTAGTTGCACTAAAATTTTGATTAATAGTGTGTATGACTATGAGAACATAAAACATTGAATAAGAATCAAAGTCTTTAAAACAACCCAAGGTACCACATTATTATTATTATTGAAGCAGATTGTTGTTGTACACGAATGGTCCATGCAAGAGTTAAATACATGTAGCTTTCACAACATTTGACTGTGACATTTGTTTTTGCAGCTTCCCAGTTCCATAGCATCAGCCTGGACTCTGAAAGATGGAGAAGTGGAAAATGTCAATTTGTTTGAAGCAAACAATGTACCCGCTTTGTCTATGGATGAGAAGGAGCAAACCAACAGTGAAGTTGGAGACTACATGAAACCTATGCTTTACATGGGTAAGTATTTAAAGAGATAAGAAAATTCTAAGACCTTGCAGTAGAGTTGAATACAGATACGCCTGAGATGTGCTCATGATGTTGTATTTCCGAAACCAACTGATTGTTATTACACTCAGTGACATAATTTTGGTGATACGGCTATATTCAACATTGAGTACAGCTGTTTTCATATGCCCTTGGCTAATAAATACATAGCAAAGAGGGCACAAAGCAGCCAGTTTTCATAAGTTATGAAGTACTTAAAAAATTTTCTTGGTAGGCATGTATAAGAAACAGATGTACATACAAGGATCCACCAAAATGAAGCAAGAAGTACGTGAAGCTGTTGGTGCAGCTGATGAGAATAAAAATGGACAGAAATTAATCGCTGGACCAAAAGTAATGTGGCGGCCATATATAGCAACAGCACCATCTAGAACCCCTGCATTGATCACTCATGTGGTTGATGATGAGGATAAAGGTTGCAAGACAAAATCCTGTATGAATCAGTATCCTTTCGGTGAGTTTTCCCTGGCTTGTATGGTAGTATTGTCTAAAATCACTTCTTGCATAAAGTGGAGATGTTTGTTCATCAAGTAAATTTCATAGATGTTCAAAAACATTTTCATTGTCAATTTCATGTTATCAATTTCGACATAGACTTGGCACACTGGCTACAGATTAAAGAACTTGATTGATGAAAATCATGGGCAGGTATCTTTTATACATGTAAAATCACCAGTGCCTCAAAAGTAGACGTGCTGACCATGACAAAGTTCAGAATTTATGGAAATAGTAAATATTGGGTATGGGTGTACATCCCGTCAAAGAAATACCAAAGAAACAGGCAAAGCAATTTTATAAATACAGAAGTAACAAATAAAAAGCAGTGTTAAGCACTAACTTCAAGCAAGACCATAACGAGGAATGACAAAATTCTGAGAATAATTCACATTTATATGAAAAGGCTTTAACTACGCATAGTAATTATTCATTTCTTTGGCCAACAGACAGTGGTTATTACTTATTCACTGACCAGACACCTGTTCAGTTAGTTAAGGACAATCATCGCAAGAAAGATAAACAGAATTTTGAAGGGAATGAATCCATTGGTGCTAGTGATAACCACTGGGATATATTGTTGACTGTATCAATATGGGAATGGTGGTAAGTCTTTCTTCCTTTCTTTGGAAAAATAACTTCATTTACAGTATGAAAGGCAGAGTTATATTGTGCAATTATGGCAAAAATTACTAGCAACTAATTGACCATTACAGAAATAGGGCTCACTTAAACAGCGTAATAATTGAAAAGTTGCTGTGATACTGATAACACATTTGCTAGCAGGGCTTTTGTTATGTCATAAAAACAACGATATGGACTTCAAAGACTTGCTGCACTGTGTATACATATAATGTATACTTGAAGCGTGCTTAAACAAACAAGTTTTGCATGATAACCACCATATTGAAATTTTTACTGTGATCACATTGTTTGGAAGGGTTTGCTGACGTTATTTTTAATGAAAAAAAATATTATAATGTATAATCTTGAGACATTTTCTGCTCTTCAAAAATCACAGGAAAGAGGTTCTACAGGTCAGCATCCTGCTTTCTATGTTGGCTGATATTATTTCAAGGAAGCTGAAACAAAATGCTGAGATTCAAAACACCCGAAACAATGATGAGATAACACCGATGCCATCACAGAGTCCTGCAGATAACCAACCAGCCAACACACCAACCAACACAACCAGTGATTCTGTAGAATACAAGTCCAGGTACAAACATCATCTTTAGCCACTTTAAAAGAAACTTTGCCGGGAATCATAGTTAACACCTTCGTTATTTCTCTAACATGAAGTTGTGCGAAGTTACTGTCTAGTGTTGAAACAGTCAAGTAAATAATGGACTAATATGTATAATTTCCTCTCCTTAGCATATGCAGCAATCCATTGCTGGTATAATCAGTGTAGGTGGGCTTTCTGTGAATTTTAATGTTGTCTTCAGTGACACTACACAGCATTCAGTCTTTATTGTTACAGTTGATATGTGTATGCCCTTAATTTTGAAATACTCGTACATGAAACTGTCATGATGGTTCAACCCATAGTCGTGCAATTTGTCAATATTAATTAATGGAGTTCTTATGGAGAATGTTGCACATAGATATTGTTTCAACTTCTCCACAGTTTTAGTATGATTCTACTCACAACTTACCAGTACACCTAGCGTTGTGCATTGCATTTTCAAAGCCCTAAAAATTGCTAACTAATATTTCACAAAGACTAAGCTCCAGTCTAGCAAAATTACGTAACTTGCATCCTCATGTTCAGGCTGACCTACGTCACGTACATGACCAGTATCCAGGAAACTAAGCTGTGTGCCATAAGTGGGCATAGTATATAAGAATTAAATAACTCCTATGGCATTCATTGCCAATTAATTACTAGAGCGACAAATTTTGTGATTTACGGTACTTCAAAAGTCACCAGTGACATAATTTTGCTTGGCTAGAGTCCTTCACAGTCAAATAGGCAGATTCATGGCTTTGACAGAAAAGCAATGCAAGACATATGGCAGTCGTGCTTTCTTTAACTGAGCTCCAAAACTATGGCATGACTTACCGCAAGCAATTCGTCAATCATTAAGTCTGGAAACGTTCGAAAACAAATTTAAGACACATCTTTTCAAACTAGCTTACTGTGCAGAATGAACAGATATTTTTTTCTTGGATTCTGGAACTATATAAATTATGTTTGATTGATTGATTGATTGATGCTAGACTTTGCAGAATCGTACCGTATATATATATGTACCAAAAGAGGTGCTAGACAACACAGGATATGTAAGGTCAACAACATTAATTGCCACAGGGCAAGAGTACACATCAAGAAATGCACACAGTCAAGTTAGCTCTTTTCTGGGCACTGTGCTTGACATGAGTTGCGAAATAATGGTGTGTGACATATTGCTACTCTTGTGTCTCTTTGCAGATACGTTGAAGACTTTGAGCAGCAGTTATGCCTAGGAAAAGGTGGTTTTGGAATTGTGTTTCAGGCCAAGAACAAGTTAGATGATAGCGAGTATGCTGTTAAAAGAATTACTCTTCCTGACAGGTAATCACAAAAACTGATGTCAGCTGCATATTCAACTATTTCAACTCCAGACTTGGTCAAAGTTAGCATTTAGACTTATGATTGATAGACCAGCCTAGAAAGAAGGATGAATGTGTCCAAACCAATTCACAAACACCACCAAAGTGGAAGCTGTTTCTGAGTTTGAAAAATGTCTCACTTATGGCATAGGTTTTCAATAGCACAAGTCCCAACTTTTTCATGTATAATCAATCATCTTACCCTCTGGCAATCTGCTATTTCTATTCACAGTCAGTTTAATGGAAAGTTTTGACCATAGTAATACCAATGGTACCCTGCTTTCTTTCAATGAATATGCAGGATGAACCATCCTCTGCAGCTATAAGGAGTTGGTGTCGGAAAACAGAGAGATGAGATGCATGCATGGAGAGTGCTTTCTTTCTGACAAATGTCATTATTTTCATCCAAAATGATGATAAAGCTCTCATTTGCATTGAAAACAAGAAAATGTATACATGAATATTTCACCTTACCTCAATTTTGTTCGATGAAAAACTGCTGTTGACTCTGAAGTATGCAGACTGCTGTATGAGACTCCCATTAATTTGCTGCATATTAACAACCAATGCCCATGAAACAAAATATTTTAGTGTGTATTTTATTGTTTATAAGACAAATCACTCAGTTGTTCATGTGTAGTCTATAAAATTCTTCATACTAAAGATCTTCACAATATCCACAGGTTTTTTCTTTCCTAGCATCAATTTCATCTACTTTGGTGTCTTTACATTTTGAAGGGAAAAGGCCAGGGAGAAAGTGTTGAGAGAGGTTAAAGCCCTCGCTAAATTACAACACAATAATATTGTCAGATATTATGCCACATGGTTGGAAACACCACCAGTTGGCTGGCAAGAAGAAAAGGACAAATCACTTGGAAATGGGTAAGTGAGGTATTTGTGCCATGAAATTGCACAGGAAAAGAAAATCTCCATGTATTTTACTAAAGCTGAGGTTATGTGGAACTTTTGTGACTGTAAATGTTCACTTAAAGTTCTCTCATGTAGTGCTTATATTGTTTGTTTAGCCATCGTCATATACACTGCACAATGTAAGGCACTGGTACATGTACATGTATTGGTATTAAGTCATCTTTGGATTTGCAGAGTATTTAACTCGTTATGATACTAACGTGTAATACTTCAATTATTAAATGTGACAGAGGAGGCTCTTCAAGTACATGTATGAGACTATCACTGTACGTAATTTTGTGATGTTTACTGATGGTGGCTGCAGGAAGAATGATTACAACTGCAAGTGATTGATTCAAATGCTCATAAACACCAAGAACTTCTAATAGGTCACTCACTCACATTTCTCAGTGTTTACCATGCAGTGCGTTCCAAGCTCATCTGATCAGTTTTGCTTTCACTCATCTACAAAATTTCAGTATGTGATATTAAAATTTTATCTGTTGAATGACAGTGACTCAACAACACCGTTCAACACTTACACAGAGTACACAAAGGATGTGTCACTCATTCGAGAATCACCCAGACTGAAAGGAAAAACCTCTAGTGAGGTCATTGAAGCCCAGACTAAGCCATTTGGTGGCAGTGATAATGATTCAGAATGGCAGAACAGTGGTGTTATCACTGGAGCAAGTGGTGGATTTGTGCCCATGGATCTTGAAGATGATGAAGATGAAAGCGGCTCCTGGAGTGTTGATTACCACGGCAACAACTTACATGATGAAGTGACTGGGAGTTCCTTTGGGATAGATTTTAAAGATGATCATGAAAGTTCTGATTCCTCAAGTGGGGACACTCTGAACAATGTACCATTTCGTAATTATTCTAAGACAGAGAAAAGTGACTCTTACAGTGTTGTGTTTGAAGACTCCGGCTGTGGTGACAAGCTCAGTGCAAGTGCCACAGAATCAGACTCAAATACCACTGCCAACAAACAGGAGACTACGAACAGTAGTTCACTGGCAGGTGTCACAGTGGACAAGGCACAAGTGCAGAGCTCAAAAGGCGACAGGACTCCTCAAAATAAACTCTGCGCAGCTGAGAGGAATGTGAAAACCCCCATACAAAGGGCATACCTTTACATACAAATGCAACTGTGTAAGAAGGAGACCCTGAAAGACTGGTTGCTTGAGCACACTGTAAATAGAGATAATCAGCAAGTTTTACATATCTTCCAGCAGATCGTTAGTGCTGTACATTATGTTCATGAGCTTGGCATGATTCACAGGGATTTAAAGGTATGTCATCTTTCAAGTCATACCGCAGAATTTTAATATGAAGGTTAGTTTCACCTGTGACAAGTGTCATGACTAACAATAACTTTGTGTACTTTTGTCATTATAGTTTGAGGTTCTTATAAGTAAGAGGTTAAAATCTTTACCAAAGCCTGATATGAAATGAGGTTAAAGCATTAATATGTTTTAGTTACGTCATGCTTATCCTTGACATTTTATTGTTGTTGCTATTCTGAGCTTCCCAGTTTTCCTTTACACCAGCCATCAAACATATTCTTTTCTATGGATGGGTTAGTGAAAGTTGGGGACTTTGGCCTAGTGACTGCGGTGGACATCCAGCCAGCAACTGGTCGAACTGTTGAAGATGCGCCTGAGAGGAAGCACACTGATCAAGTTGGAACACAGCTTTACATGAGCCCAGAACAGGTACATATGTATGCAATCATGAACTTTGTTTAATAAATATTGTAATGTTAGAGAACTTCCAATTCTATGAATGGGACAAATTTTACCAGAAGTATTTATGAAAATATTCTGCACAACTTACGTCCACGCAGAAACAATGTGCTATGGGACTGAACTTCACCCTAGTCATTATTCATACACACCACATAATATATCCTTATCCTTAATCATTAACAGTGGAGTGGAAGACTGCTTTCTGATGTTAATTTTGATTGTAGGCCATGAGCTTACCGAAGAGAATGACCCCACCTTCAAATGCAGTAATCTGAGTAGTCTTTTGCCCGATCATTAACAGTGGAGTGGAAGACTGCTTTCTGATGTTAATTTTGATTGTAGGCCATGAGCTTACCGAAGAGAATGACCCCACCTTCAAATGCAGTAATCTGAGTAGTCTTTTGCTCCGATTTCCTTCTATAGAAGAAGTAACTTTACCATAGACAAACAGTAGGATTGGTCCAAACCACGGTGGTGAAAGGGTTAAGGCAGTATTGTTTCATCTTGACTTTACCAACTAAATTGGTTGTAAAACTATAAAGTAGTTATGGGAGAAATGACCAAGCACAAAATGAATGAGCCACTTCCTAACAACATTAATGAGGCTAGAGGTATAAAGTGTACAGTATCTATCACGGGTCATAATGCTGTTATCGTTTTACAACGTCTTCTTCACTTCAGATTGCTGGGAAAGAGTATGGTCACAAAGTTGACATATTTACCTTGGGACTTATCTTCTTTGAAATGATGTATCCATTTGCAACACAATCTGAGAGAATTCAGGTGAGCACTGAAGTATTGCCATGCATGGGCAGTTTGTCTGCATCTTTTTGCACGAATTACAATACAAAATGCTCAAGGGGGGTATTACTTTACAGAACAGAGAAACAAGTTCACAACTGGCTATAGATGGACCATGTTTTTCCAGTCCATCTATGAACATGTCGTAAATGCTTTGCAGTGCAATAGGAAAAGCATCATCACAACTCAAGTAGTAATGCGCCACAGGTCATTACCAATGTGACCACTGATTATTGATTATCATGCTTTAACAAAAAGAAAGGTTGCAAGAGTGAAACCCATATATACATAGTGATACCTATTGCTCCCTCTTTTGAATATAAAAGTAAGACAATCAGACCAGGTTTGTCCTTGTAAATCATCGGGTTAATGATAGAATAAAAGTGAGACATGATCAAGTTACTTGATTTACCACCAACTTTGAGTTTTTAAGTCAGCACTAATGTTACATTGGTTGCATAAAACACAAGTTCATTACTGACATAGTGGAGTTCAAATGATGTATTTGTTGCAATTGCTCCAAAGCAGGTAAAATTGGACCATGGCCATGATATAGGAAGATAATAATTGTTGTAATTTCTGCAAATGCCTACAGGTTATGATGAATGCCAAAAGACAAGAATTCCCACAAAACTTTGTCAAAACCAACCCTGTACAGGTAAGACTCATTTTTCTGTGGAATTTTGCCTTTTAGGTGTTGAAAGCTCAACGTAAGAATAATTTGATCGGTTTTGGATAGAAAATACTTTTTCTCTTCATTAAAAGTGCATCAATTCTATTTATTTCCACTAACATGGAGTGAGGAGAGACAGAGAGAGCAGAATTTTGTTTGAAGCGGTGCAAGTTACAGGCTGTTAATAATCCATCATAAACATGATGAGCAAGGTGATCAGTGCTTGGCTAGCTGTTTTATTGGTGTGCTTTAACCCTTTTCCTGCCGAGCGCCCTTGTCCGTTATCCTGCCAAGTCAGTAGAAAACCGCCCCATAATATGTGCCTGCAAAAGATTGGCTCTCCTGCATGTTATCCTGCCAGGCATTTTGGCAGAAATCGCCCATTTTCAGGGTAGTTTTAGCCGTACTTATACGTGTTAGACTTCGATAATTTCTACATGCCCGTAGACAGGGGAAGGAGCTAAAGGGTTACTGCAGAAAAAAATTGAGGTCACCGGCTTTGTTTGCCCCTGGGAGTGCGTCATTTTATTGCCGTTTCATGTTTATTTTTTCGGAAATAAACTCCTTCAGTATTACGCACGTCCGCTAGGCACAAACATCACCTCACTCGTCTGTTAGTCAGAGACCCTGAGGGTCGTGCTAGGGGGTGCAGCAGCACCGGCAAACCTGTCCTGTTTCCCCAGGGTAGGGTCAATTGAATACGTACCTTCAACGACTTGGCAGTGTAGCACAAAAACTACGTTTTTGCCGTTGTATTAACGACATGGCTGAGCCATTGAAGCACAGCTCCACGTAGTTTAGCCAGCTCAGTTGGGAGTTGGTTTACGAGTGTTACCATTCATTACTGACTTAATCGAGTGGTCCTCAGTCAGGTACGGGTTTGTACCGACATGGCTTGGGCTGCAGCTAACCAGTGATAACCAGTCACTACACCCAAGTCTTCAGTTCACTTTTGCGATGCACGGGTGCAACGCAATATGCTTCCATTGTTCTAGCCATCGACGTGTCCACATGCCTGGCAGCCATATTGTACTGCTAGCTGGTTTGCATAACAAAAGCAGTCCCTGCTAAATGCAGGCGGTATCCCCGTAGCAGTCACTACGCATTGACCTTATGTGCCCTTTTGAATTCTCTGTACGCAAACAGCGTACGTAGTTACCAATGTGTCGGCAAGAGGATACGTTTGCCTGCAAACCAGAGCCAATACTTCGGACGATGGAATAAATAAAAAATCCAAAGCTACATCCATTGAATGGCACGGCCAAGGCGGTGAAGGACGTTGCCTGGCTTGAACTTGCAGAGCTGAAGCCCAGCTTAGTACGTCGGACACCAGTTTGTAATGGTATTTCCGAGTCGTTCATATCCGTTCCATCGGAGGAACAAGTCGAGCCGTCCCGTCAAAAATACGTTCTCATTTTCAGTCACGCACAACTGAATAAGTGACTTTTGTCTCGCACCATCGGCATATCTGCCAAGTCGTTTGCAAGAGGTAGCCTTCTAGATTAGCATTGCCGAGTTGGTCAAGTTCGGCAGCAATCTCTATAGTGCCAGGCAGCCAAGTACGTCCAACTCCGCCAGAAAACGTCACCATGCTATCCTGCCAAGTCCGCTAAAAAGCGGTAAAAAAAAACCAGCCCCCTCGGGTGTGGGGGACTGGCGGACAGGTTTCTGCACCTTTCCCTGTCTATCGACTCCGTGCGAACCCATTTCGAGGGGAAAAGGCGTTCCTTGTCAGAAAACCTCTCCTCGGATGACCCCTAAACGCACAGGGGATAGCAAAACGTAGTGCCGTCGACTTGGCAGGAAAGGGGGTACCCAAAAAGGCCCGATTTCCACCGGGTTGGGAGAATAACGGTCACCAGTGCTTAGATTCTGGCTACACGAATTTCAAGCGGATTTTCACCGACTTGGCAGGAAAAGGGTTAATTGTCATATTCTCTCACAGTGTGCAAGATTGAATCATGCAAAAGGGACTCAAATATCATGGAATATGATATGTGATTTTGTATGACTTTCAATAGGTGTCAACTAGCTTAGGGACAGTCTCAGATTGTCACATAAGTTCAAGAAATGAAATTCCTTACATTAAAACCTCCTCCCCTTAACGCAAGTTCAAAGGTGCAAAATGTTGATGTCTGTCTAAAAGTACAATGTAGCATTTTGCTATAGTTACTGAAGAATATGTTTCCCTGACCACATTACATCACCAAGTTATAAATCATATTTGAGAACGAACCACCAGCATGATACTAACAAGTTGGTAATAGTTAGAGCTCAATTTTTAATCACAAAATAAAAGTGCGAAAGTGAAGTTCACTAATTTAATGGAGGTCAAACCCCCTCCTGCTGTAAACGAATGAATTTCGCTTTTTCAACTTATGCAACAATCTGAGATAGTCCCATATCCATCCAAGACTGTTTACTGGCTTTTCACTGAGCTTCAAGTGAATTTTTAGGAGTCTTGTCAATTTACCATGTGATATCTATGACCATGACAATTACACATACAACATGATTGGAACTTATGTGGAAGAATTTGCAGTAATGTTGGTTTAATCAGTAAATTGAAGCTCATCTACATGTACGTTTTCTGTTTTGCAATTCACTTATCTTTATGGGTAATTTGTAATATTGCAACTTCCAACCAAAGGGCAACTTACACTTTTGATAAAACCTATTCTCCCAAATTAGTTCCAATCGTGTTACACAGGAGCAACTTCAGTCAAAAGAGTATTCAATCCTTTCTGATTGGGAAGACAATTTGTAACAATACGACAATCCTGCCCCAAAATGCCACCACATTGTGTTCCCCTCCTATTAAAACTCATGAAGTAGAATGTTTTGCCCTGAGATTCTGTTAAGTAGAAATGTCCAGGTCCTGGTACCTTGGACAGTATCACTCTGTCACCTTTTCACTATGTGCCAATGTCTTGGAGAATATCAGGTGCTAGACTTTTGTACACATTTGTACCAGAGATACTTGTACCAGAGATACTGTACTTTATATGTTTTCATGATGAAGCCTGGGACAATAAGCAATGGGCTCCTCTTGACCTCAGTGCCAACATTAACAGATTCAAGGTCATTTGCATGAAACACTTGGTTCCCTCGGATATATGTAGTAGTTACTAATCCCTCTAATCTGGGTTAAATTAAGGTTTGTATAGCAAACTTTGCTTTTGGGTAGAATATGCACAAGGTAAACAGACGCATGGTATCTCTACATAATGACAATGCATCCCTTTGTATTCTATATACATATTTACTGCATAGCACAGACCATAAATTTCTAGTTCTCTCTACTTTGCTCATTTCTGACAGGCAAGGTTTGCTGAATGGCTGCTATCATCCACTCCAAGGGAGAGACCGAATGCAGATGAATTAGTAGAAAGTAACTGGTATCATGATGTGTATAGGGATTTTAAGCCACCTCCGACTCCTAGGAGAAGAAATGCCTCAAGTTGTGCTGACTAAAATCAAACTTTACCGGTATATGCCCTATTTGGGAAGGTTTCTCAAAAAAAAGGGTTGAAAATGTTACAGCCTAGGTGCATTGAACAGGGAACAACAGCAAACTCCAGTGAAGTGTGAGATTGTTACCCTTTTTTCTTGACATTACTGAACTGTAAGATTGCAATGTTATTTGTGATCCAAAGTAAACAATACTGGTAACAGCAATAACAGATGATGTTGGCCAACCATTTTGTGCTATTTCTTTATACCTTTTCTTGTAAGGAGCAAGAATTACATTCAGAAGCATGGCAATCAAATCTGATGTTCTATAAACCATGGGCAGCTTGTGAATATCCAAACTGGACAAAATATTCTTCCTATTGT
The DNA here is from genome assembly GCF_041260155.1 of Ptychodera flava. Lineage (NCBI taxonomy): Eukaryota > Metazoa > Hemichordata > Enteropneusta > Ptychoderidae > Ptychodera > Ptychodera flava. The sequence continues at coordinate 26,016,659 of NC_091947.1, read as the reverse complement.
TGTTCATTTCCTCACTTTTTATGGTCAGTTCCAAATCATCACTACATGTTCATCATTAAGACGAACAGACATTATTTGCTGTATATTTCAGTACTTTTATGGTTTTCCCGTATAGTTTTAACAAGTTAACAGGCAAGCCTGTGTGTGGTTTTTAAACTTCATATTGCAGGTCTGAAATACTGTGCTCACCAGATTTCAATTTCTATAATTAGAAAAAAGTGTCATTGAAGCTGACCTTTTGAGTCCTATTGCTCCAAACTGTACAAAATATCATGTCAGCTTCTGAAGATTTAAGTTTCATTTGCTTCCACATCACAGAAGATTTTATAAAGAGCAGTCTGTATGTTGAGGTAAATGTTTGGATAGCCACCTTGTCTCCTTTTATTACAGTCAATCATTAATAATATTCTTTATGTGACTTGCATACAGGGATATTAAAATTAAAAAGAGAAACTTACATTCTGAGAGCTTTATGCGAGACCAAACAAACCAAAATAGAAGCAGACATTCCTGGAAGGGTAAATTTGACAGCTTTAATATCACATATTTAATGTACTGCCAATTTCAAGGTTTTGATGAGAATATATTCACTACTTTGAAGAGCGTATCTCTTCTTATGAAGAGATACAAAGATAGCCATTCTTAATACTTATTAGCAAAATGTAAAACTTAATCAGCAGACAGAGAAATGATCCTTTATAAACAATAGTTTACAGTAATTTATTTACCATGAAACCACAAAGGAAATCTTACATGAAATATTCAAAAACTATTGTAATATTTAAAGGAATGCTGTTACAGGCATGACAAAAGAAGTGTACAGATTATATTTTTCATGTCTCCATACATCTTCAAAATAAAAAAAAATAAAGATTGTTTTAAATAATTAAATATTTTGTACATTGTATAATTTATCTCATTGTAATAATCATACAAAATATTGGTCCGTAGATTGTGTTCCGCATGTTACATGTATTTGCAGCCCAATGATTCTGTAGTTTTAAGAAATTTCTGTTTGAATGTCATGGAATACAGTATATACTACTGTTCATTGCTAGTGCTTTCTACAGCTGCTATGCATTTCTGACATTGTTCCTCAGTGCTGCGAATGGTGTCGACCAAAAATGGGTTGAATTGAGTTGCAAGGTCCACATGCAACAAATGGCACTTTACTGCAATTCAAAGAGAAAACTTCTAACAGAGCTGTGCAGTCAATATATGACACTACTATTACATCAATCCTCTCAGGCCTGAAGCCCTACATGCAGGGGTAATTCAGGTATGTCACCAGCGTTAAATTAGGCAAAGTATTATGTTACCAGTGCAGAGGACACTTCCCGATAAGTATGGGAATGTGGACAATTATTCATAATTCTATTAGCCCTAGGTTGTGTGAGCCTCATGAGGTCTAGGTCTGAGTGCTGTGACTAAAATGACTTTAAATTTGTGATGCTAGATTTGTGTGTGTGTCATAGATGTAACATACTGAAGGAAGTCTGTTATCTATTACAGTAGCCAAGCACTAACTTTCATTAGGAGATGGGGATTGTTATGCAAAAAAAATGTTTGCCACCAACAATGTAGTGCTGATGATATTTCAAGAGTGAACATGGAATGCCAGTGTTATGAACAAATATGGATAGCGATACCATTACAAATTATATTTATCTGTGCTTACCGCTTGCTTTTGTCATTTTTTCTCTCATCTCTGCTAGCTCCTTTTGGAGGACATCAAGATTACTCTTTTCCTTGTGGTGGTCAAAGTCAATGTCTGAGCCTCTATGGCTATGCGAACCATGGTTCACAATCTGCAAATATTGTTTTCAGTGATTTAAAAGTATGAAAATGGGACTTAAAAACTACCAATATCAGTCAAAACATACGGTACTTGCCTTGCATGCAAGATATACATGTACCGACTTTTTAAGAAAGGCTTCTCAACATCCAAGTCCATCAGGCCCAGCTTAAAGGGAGGGTGTCGTTGGAACTCTGCTCAAAGGTTGCCGAGGACCCCCACAACCGATGTAAACAATGTATCTAGGTTACATTGGCGATTGATGAAAGTTGAAACATGTTTGTTCAAGATGAATATCCTAAAATTTAAATGTTGCAGCTATGTTGACGTGACGCATAAAATACATGGTTTGTAAATAAGAAAGTTGCACACACGCAGTTCCCATAACACCCTCCCTTTAACCACTTAGAACTACAGGCAAAACAGAACTGCAACAAGGTATGGCGTGAAGTGGAATCAGAGTGGAAATATCTGATCTCTCAAATCACCTTCTTATTTTGGCCAAATTATGGCTCAATATTGTTTCACTGAATATTGACTAAAATCTACTGCATTCACATTTGGGATTGTAACTTGCACAACGTCTCTATTTTAAACCCCAACTTGTATGAACACCATTTTTTTGTCTCTGAAAACCTCTCTTGTCATAACAATTTGTTCCTCACCTGTAGAATGTGAATTCTTTTATCAGAAATATTAATCATTTTTACAAAATGCTTAGGCCAGTGAATTCTCTAGCCTTAGTCTGGCATCAAAACCATTCTTGTTAAGATCATTTGATTTCATCTGAGCTTTCCTAATTTGTATTCTGGCTCATCAATTAAGCAGCGCTAGTATATGTGGTGTACCTGTCTGTGGATGTTTTCCCTGCCAAAATCATCCTCTTGCATATCAGAACGCCTGTAAAGTTGAGGGAAGATTTTCATAGAAATGAAATAATTCAACCTTGTAATTTTTGAATAGCAATAGTAAGGAGGTGGTGGGTAAGATAGTCCTCTTGTAACTTACTGTTTCAGGAGCTGGATGTATTATTGTTCACGGGGAGAAAAAATAAAAACTAGGCTAGAATAACTCAACAGGGCTAGAATAAGTCATAAGTACATTATATGTAGGTAATGAGACATAGATATGTTCAGTTTTTCATGTGATGATACATCACTGTATCGACCAATGACTATGCCAATGCTTTATCACGAGAGACTGAGAAAGTCTAAGCAGTATTTTATTGACTATAAGAATGGCTCTGATTCTTACCTTGTATGCTGCATGTTTGCTTGTTCCATAACTATTTAACGGTTCAACCTGTGGGTGGATGGTGCAGATGCTCATCTTAAATGGTGGGGAAATTTATCTCAAATGTTTGCCAATTTGACAGATACGAGTAGAAATTGGATTTGATCAAACAGTGTGACTTCTGTACGTAGTTGTTATGATTTGTGTCATTGATACATGATTACAATGCCAGATGACATTACAGCAGGGGACTACCCATTAGTATACAGCATCGGCCAATTTCATTGGTTTGCATGTTGAAATGCACGAAAACGTCCCTTATAATAATTGTCACTTTCTTAAAACATTCACAAAAGACATGGAATAAGAAATCATTTTGTTGAAAAATACATTGAAACGGTGGTGTTCATTTGCTAGATTTCAAGATGAATAGCAAGATTATTCCATTGTGTTAGTTAGTAAGTTACTGTTACTGGTACTATTAAAAGAACCTGTAAACTCCCGTATAAAAGCGCGAGAACCTACGAGAGTGGTCATAATGGTGGGATATTCAAACGTACTCGGTACGCTCTGGACGTCGTCAATAAAAACCGTTAATTTAGAAATCTACCGATTAATTTTTTTTCTTTGAAATTGAGGGATATGTGTATATTTTAGTATTTGGGCACAATATACTTGGTTTTTGATGAAGTTAAGTTTGAAATGACGTCTGGAACCAGGAAAAGGATAAAATATTTGCCGTAATATCGCCGGTATAACGTTCGATGTTCAGTTTGAATCTGCATGATTGACATGATATGCAAATTGCAAATGAGTCAGAGCGATACGTTGTTTACTTTTTACGTACGTAGCGTTGATTGTTCAACGCGGGAAAAAAAACACCAAATACTCGGAGAGTACCGAAAGATACAAACGCACACACACTGTGTATAATAAATACATGCAAACACATTTGATTCGGTAGTTCTCTTTTTGGAAAATTTGTTGGTCCTGAAAAGGACCGTTTTCATTTATGTTGGCCTACCTGAGCCGTACATTTTACAGACAGGAAGGCCTATACTGTCATTTATGCCCGACATAAAGAACGCCTGGTATGTTCGGGTTGAGACCACGGACAAGTACCAGCACAAATTCTGGCATGATCTCTCACTTTGTCTACACAGCTACACTGTCTGTATATCTTCTGTCTTCTTTTCAAATTTCAAGTTTTACCCTCGAGTCAACGTACTGTTGAAAGCGCAATCATCGCAATGCGATATGCGTAACTATCGCTTACGCTTAGCTGTTTCCAAAAGTGATATACATTTTCTTTCCCGATCTAAAGCCGTGCATGCCTATGTAACACAAAACAAGTAGCCTCCAGAATCCAATGTGCTGACAAAACCTGGGGGTTTTTTGAGGCCTGCTATCGCCTTCGGCATATTCGGTCGTCACTGCTGGGTCACTTATGCTGATCAGACTTCGAGTTGACAAACGTCGCCGGCGGCAGCTGTGGTCACCGTATCAATCAGTCCCATAAGTTGCACTCAAATGTCCGCGCTCGATCCCCATCACAGCTAGCTCCAATTCATTCCTGGCAAAGAAAATTCCCGAGGCTACCTCTAGTGCTCATCAGTGACCGCTATCTTCATAAAGCCAGTTGACATAGTGTGATTAGTCTGACTCTGACTACCACGCGTTTGTAATGAACTAGTATCGCGACTGCGTGAGAGTGTAGAAGTGCAAGTGCACTCGATTTTGGCGGGATCGTTCAAAGTAGCGAAATACTAGAACTCACCATTTTATAAGGAGGGATGAACATTGAAATAAATACTCCGAGAGATCATGCGATCACTTTATTCTGATTTTATTTTAGGTGATTAAATATTAACAGGTTTGATTTCTAAAATAAGTATTTTTCAGAAGCTTTTTGAAATAATCATAAGACAACAAATCGACACCACATTTCATTTCGGTCACCATAAAACTTGTAATCGAAGCCGGGGGAATAGTCGTCGGTACCCTCCCATCCGCGACAGCGCCGAGTTCATGAGACAACGAAATTTTGAAAAGGAAACTACAACTACCATCCAAGAACTGTGGAAAACTACGTTTTATAATGGAGACACAGCCCTGCCTCGCTAAACTAAGGTAGAATGAGGAAAGGATTGTTTGTAAGACAAAAGCTCTACAAAATTTGGTAGACTTGGCCGTCGAGCATTGTGGTAAATGCCCAACGTCGTCCATTGAAATAACCACACTCGATAAATTTGGACATCTAGTAGGCGAATTTGCTGTCTTTCAGAACTGTTTTGATTTTTCCCGTTCTTTCCTGAAATGCGGTATTTCTAGGACGATGTTTGGACAAAACGGTGCTTCATTATCAAGGCAAATACGACTGCAATCAAGACTCCCTGCAAGAGTGATGTACACTATGACTGACTCAGAGCCGAGGAAAACTCCGATAATAGATCCCGTGGCAGAAAAACTACTCGTTGGATTTCTGCATCGTTTACCCGTATACAAAGATGCGGATAGCTATTGCCACTGCCATGATATGCATTATGTTGAATCATTCAAAAACGCGCAGAATACAATGACAAACGCTTCGTTTTCGGACGAGAAACGTATACCATGACGCATGAGATCTAAGGAGTGTCGATCGATCGCCTGGCAACGTCATCACGGTTTGTGCAAATCCGAGGCGACGCCGCGCCGAACCTCTGCTCCAGTAAGACTTCGAAAAAGTCTATGTTCAAGACAAACCTATGGGGGAAATGAGTGGATGTATCGTATGGAAAGTAAACCGTAAAATTGGGTGAAAATAGTATACGTAAAGTCACCGTGCAGTCAATGTTTACATTATGTGGCGTGCACGTTCTATTTTTGGAGGTGTTCAACCAGCTGTTTTAATTTGCTACTTTTTGTTCACAAAGATACCATATTAGTTATGTTTTGCTCCGCCCATTTTTATCGATTTTTCTCGGTAGGGCCCTACCGAGAGTTACCGGTACTATTAAAAGAACCTGTAAAATCGCTGACGCAGTTTTTCTTAGCGCTTTTCACATATGTATTTTGTAGTTGCTTTGCGCAGTTTAGCAACTCACAGTTTTCTTCACACAACCTAAACCTCATTTGTAAAGGAATGTTTTAGAGTTTTAGGAGTAGCATGTTTGAAATAGCAGTGTATCAAAGGCTACACAATTTGTCAAAAAATATGCATAAGTGTACTGCAAAATCAAAGGTATGGATTATTTCTATATGAGATAGCCTTTAAGTGCCGATACGTACTAAATGCTAGGCCTTGCCTCGGATACCAGTAGCTTACCTAAGCAACTTTTCAAGAACCTATGGGTCTGCTGAAGTATGAAGTAGGTACTCGAATAGTAATTTGTAGAAAGTAAAATCCATCCGACCGTGAGTGCCAAGAGCCCGCCCCGGCCAAGAGCAGCGCCGCGCAGTTAGTTCGATGTTGGCAGTCAGCGAACCTGACATCTGAGGCAAGGAATAAGCCATGAATCTTATGATACTCACATACGATATAATGCTGTAGAAGTCTCCCGTACCAGATCTGGGCTCTTCCTCAGTTTTAAGTACAGTTTCATCAGAGCAGTATGCAGCAGACGACAATAAATTGGTCGACCCTTTTTGCCCGACCTTCAAAGTTTTGTGGTTGGCTTAGCTAGATCATGTGATTGAATAAACACTTTTTGAACGAATGCGCAAGCGCATGCGCCCTTCCTGCGCCATTTCACTTTACAGAAGGAGGAATCGAGCATAAATAGGTAAACAAGGGGTTCTTTTAAAAAGTTTCTTGTTCCAAGATGCTTTCTCGGTCACGTTCTATGCCTAATATGAATGCAGAACGACGCAATTTCATGACGTACTAGTTCACGACGTGAAGCGAAAATACTAGAGCGAGTTTTTCTGTTCTGAAACACATGTCGTGCGGACGAATCATCATCCTATCCACCAATTTGACCAAAGACAAAGCCAAGGAAATCTATAATCCGTTGTGAATATGTGTCTTTGCAATTTATGCATGACCGCTGCTCGATTTCGATTCAATTATGTTTGGATGACAGCGATATATGAAGATTACGCCAGACCTTCGCTTTCTGGGAAGCCTTTAACTACCCTGGCTGATTGTACACTACTCAACCAAGGGAGTTTTTTTTTGGGGGGGGGGGGGGGGGGGGGTACGGCTACATCTATTGCCTAGATCCTATACGTCGCTTACGGCCTCCGTGCCTCCAACCGTTAACCTAACCCCACTCCTCAGAGTGGGAACGAAGGCCGAAAGCGACGAATAGGTTCTAGGCAATAACATCTATGGATCACACTTTGAACTTCACATGACAAGCTATGATTAAAATGTTTGGACGCCACATGGAGTCTACTTTGATTGTAATAGCAATTTTTCTGTACAAAGTGCATGTAAATTTATATATTATACCACAATTCAAAGCAAAATTATGGTCTGTTTGGGCCACCAAATGCATATTTTGCGTTTTTGAATTTCGGTTGTCAACATTTAGAATATAGTAAGTACTGACAGGCACTTGTGTATTGCAGTTTTATATCTCTTCTGACAAAACTCGACAGCCTGCAAATGATTTCACACTGCACAATTGTATTCTTATTTGATATGATCACCAGCTGTTTTTGAAATATCTGTAATATCTGTAATATGTAAAAATAGCACAGTTGCTTTAAAACTTCTGATGTCTCTTTTTAGTCCCCGCAGACAAAGTCTGGGGGAGGTATGGATTAAGCCCTTTGCATCTGTCTATTGGTTTGTCAGTCTACCCATCAGTCCATGCATGTATGTCAGACATGTCTGAGCCAATTCCTTTCAAAGTTTGTACAAGGATAATACACTGTGGCATACATCATCATGCATCATTCTTTTAGGTGTGGTATGCACAATTAGTGCCAATTTGCATAATTGGAGATTTTTTTAAAAGAGTTGTTTCCAAAAAGACTTTGCGAAATTTGATGAGACTGTATAGATATTTGTCACACAGACCTCTAATAGTACAAAAAGACATGGTAGTATTGTGTCAATTTATTGCTTATTTGCATTTTAATTTTCATAATTCAGATGATATGTCAAGAAATACTGTATCAACTTTAATGGAACTTGGTACAGTTGTTAAGGTCAGAGTCCTAAAAAGGTGTACAAAGATGTTTAGACGTATAATGTCAATTCATTGCTAATTTGCATATTTAATAAACTGTCCTAGTTAGTTTGCCATGTCCAGAAATACTGCATCAAAGTTGATGACACAGATATTGATTTCTTAGTACTGTAATAGCGTGCAAAGACATTTAGTTGTATTCTGTCCTTTAATTGCTAATGTGCATATTTTAATAAACTTTCATAATTAGTGTGATATGTCTAGAAATACTGCAGCAAATTTGATGAAACTTGATATAGATGTTGATCTTAAAGTGTTGCAATAGCATGTAAACACATTTAGCACCATAGCATAGCAGTGTCATGTCAACTGCTTAAATTTTTGTAATTTGGAGATATGTCCAGAAATATTGCATCATATTTGATGAAATGTGGTACAGATGTTGATCTCAAAATGTTGTGATAGCATGCAATAATATTAAGTTCCAAAGTGTCACTTAATTGCTAATTTGCATATTTTAATTAATTTTGTAATTAGGGTGATATGTCAAGAAATATGTCATCAAATTTATGAAACTTTGGAGAGATGATTATCTTATAGTGTCATGATAGCATGCAAAAACATTAAGCAACATCCAGTCAACTAATTACTAATTGACATATTTAATGACCTTTTGTAATTAGGGTGGCAGCTAGGCCAGATTGGCGTTACTTTTTCACCACCATGGTTTAGACAGACCCCGATTGTTTTGGGGTTTTTTAACGAAGTTGGACCTCTACACTGACATAGAATGTTCGTAGTTAGCAATCTATAGTTCAGTCTCTTCTGTACTGGACACAAGTTCATTCATATCTGGAGTTCTGATTTTTTCAAGACAAGAGCCATTACTCAGACATACCCGGTACCTTGACCAGTTTCTTGCAGATTAGTTGAATTTTGACATTTCAAGCACGAGTGCATGATGTATCACCTCTGTCAAACTTGGTAAAACGACATGCCATTCATGTCAATTTGTTTACAATACAACCAAATATGGACATCCGTCATGCCAGGTCTTTGGTAGTCCCTAATTTCTTATTTTGATGTTGATCATATTGACTTCAATTTAGCTTTTCCACTGTCAAATTCCCAATGACAAACAGACACTGTCATTTTCAATGACTTGTTATATTTCGTTTTTGACCCTCATGTGTAGAAGGCACACTTGAGGCCAGTGTTATCACTCTGTTGGTCTGTATGTGTCAGTGACTGTTATTATGTCAGTATGTGTGTAAATCAGTAGATGTGTTTCTGTGGGTTGACCAACTTTGTTGAGCTCATAACTCAAAAATTGCTACACCAAATGTGACCGTGTGTATATGTCAGTCTGTCCATTCGTAGACAGATTTTGTTCGTGTCATAACTTACAAAGTGCATGTCAGAATGTATTGATGTTTGGTGCATAGCATAATTATGGGATTAGATTTCAATATGTTTGTCTTTCAAAATTAAAAGTTATTTGCATAATTAATGAATTTGTGTGCACTTGGCTATTTCATGAGAATCATATGACATATCATAAATTGCTCATTTTCTTATGTAACAACTTTCTTTGATTAGGCCATATGTCATAATCAGAATGCACTGAATTTGATTGTAACCATGCAGGAACTCAAATTTTATTACTGAAGTAAAAATTGTGTGTGGTATTTTGATTATTAGCTCATTTGCATATATGAGGAAGTATTCAATTGTATACATCTACATTCATTGCATTCAATTTCATCAGACCTCTGAGGTATCTGCTGAAAATGATAGCTGTGCTGAAAAGTTGATAAGAAAGACATGCTGATTATTTGCTCATTTTAATATTAATGACTTTCTGTAATTAGGATATATATCAATACTGAGTGTACAGATTTTGACTGGACCTGGTATGGTGTTCATACTGTGGTTTAGCTATGCTCAATGTTTGATTGGCATGTCACGCAAAGTATTTGCACATATTCATTGATCATTATTAGGTTTGTTATGCTCAAAGTCTAAGGAGTACAACATTCTGATTATTAGCTTATTTGCATACTAATCAATTTCTGTAATCAAGCTGTATATCAATACTGAATGCTCTGAAAATGGTCAGACTGCTTATGTAACTAGGTTGCACTCTGATTCAGACACGCTGGAAGTAGGAGTATGACTAAGGGGGTCACACAAAAATTTGACTGAAATTTGACATATCATAAATTGTACAAAAATTGTACAAAAATTTTACATATCATGAATTGTACATTTGCATACGTAACAACTTTCTTTAATTTGGCCAGGTGTCACAAGCCGAATGTAATGAATTTGATTGTACTTCAAAGGCATGTTATCATATTCAGATTGTCATGCTCGACCTTTTAGGGTGTGTTTTGCTCCTGTTTCTGATGCATTCCCTTTGGCACAGTGTCCACCGTAGTCTTACTATGTTTCATTTATCAGTCAAAACACAACATTTTTCATAAAATGCTACTTTCACACACAGTTCATTTCACTTTCAGTTTACAGATTCCCATTATCAGTGACATCAAGATACCTATCATCACATTAAGTTATTCCTATGGCGGTTGAATTTTTCTGCATATAAGGGAGCATATAACGTGGTTGGTGCTGAAAGAGTTCATATGTGAATTTCTGTACAATACTTTAACCCTTTACCTGCCAAGTTCATATTTCACCATCAGGTCAAGTTGGTTAAAACTAGTGAAGCAAAACGTGTCCCATGTGGTGCATTTTCACAAAGATTTGAAGATTTTAAGGTCCCTGAAGAGAGAGATACTGTAAACGTGATTTTAAAGACTAAGGCTTCTATAGTACATGTATACCAGCCAAGTGGGTAAAAATACGTATGGTTTTGGCTCAATACCACTTTTTACTGACTTTGCAGATGGGGAAGTGATACTGTCTGGCAGGTGCAGGGTTAATGAGTAAATTTCTTTATATAATGCAAAGTTTTTTCATAGCCTCAAAGAACCCTAGTCTAGATTTTCCTGTAAATATTGTTATACATTTACCAAGCATGAGCAGAATGACAGTTAAAAGGCGCAATCCTAACTTAGCCTTAAATATACTCTAGATTTTCTTGTAAATTTGTAAATTATCATACTTTGTCATGACAGACCTAACTGGATAAATGCTGAAGCTGAATTTAATTTTGTACAGAACTAATTTGTTCAAATCTCTGAGAGATTCATTCCAGTGTCGTTTAACTTTTAGATAGTTTGAAGCATTGGAATCTTTGTAATGTGGTTTATCTTTCCTTTGTCATATCATGAATTTCTCATTTTTTTTATGTTTCTTTTATTAGCTTTGTGTTGTTGGCTAGCACGTGTGGAATGTGGGAGTTAACTATGACTCATGAAATTAGCAGCAATCCAGCTGAAATTACAAAAATATATCCTAGCCTGCCAAAATGTTTTCTCTGTGGAGAGACTTCCAGTGTTCCCAAAATCCTTCCGTGTTTGCACACAGCGTGTCTATCCTGCTTACAACGAGACCAGGCAGAGTTTACTGTGATATGTAGATTGTGCAAAACCAAGTCTGTCTTACCTTGCAGTGGTGTACATGGCCTCACAGACAATGTCTTGGCTGCAAATGTCTTAAATTGCATCGGTAAAGCACCTACCAGGAATAGTGTTGGTGAAGATATTCCATGTACCAGCTGTGACAACAGATTACCAGCCAAGAAGTATTGCCTCATTTGCAGCAAATATCTGTGCTTTAATTGTGTTGCAGCGCACATGCATATGGCAGTCTTCAATGAGCACAAAGTCATGGAACTCAATGAATTCCTCATGTGTCAGTGTTCAAAAGAACGGGGGGTCTACTGTAATAGACATAAGACAGAGCTTCTTGAGCTGTATTGTAATGAATGTGATGAAGCCTTCTGTATGACATGTCAAGACAACCTCCATGGCTACAGTGGTCATCATACTCTTCCTTTGACCATGGCAGTACCAAAACTTCCAACTGTTGTCGGTAAATTGGTGGAAAATGCAAAGAAGCTTGCAAAGGAATCCTTGCCAAAAGCCATTCATGAAACGTCAATGGCTAAACTACTTCTGAAGCAACGGCTTGAACGTGCACAAATGGAAGTCCAAGAAATGACAGAATGCCAGATTAATTTGATAAAAGAGAAAGAGGAAGAGACACTCTGTGAATTAGAGGGTATCTGTGCAAATAAGATGGAATGTCTGGACAAAGAAGAGAAGCGACTTCGTGAAAACAGTCACCAACTTCAGAATACTTGGACTGCAGCTGAGGAAATCCTTAAGTATGCCAATAATACAGAACTACTAGCAATGAAAGACACACTGGTAGCTAGACTTACAGAAGTCAACAGAAAGGAATTCAGTAATCCAAGCTGTAACCTAAGGGATGAAACTGCACTGTTCTTCAAAACTAACATGACATCTTCTGATTTGAGCCAAATTAGAGAGAGCTTTGGCGATATCCAACAAAGTTTGGTCTCCTCAGCAGATGTCTATGCTGATGGAGATGGGTTATATTCTTCTGTGGTTGGACAACAGGAAACAGTCGTTATCAAGACAAGGTGTGAGTATATCAGTGGCCTCATCAACAACTTCTCTGTTCATCTAGAGAACCACATGAGAAGAGAAGAACCAGTGGAATTACTTGATGATGTTGAGAAGAATGGTACATACAAGCTAGTGCTCTGCCCTCAAATAGCTGGCAAGTACAAGCTGTACATCACATTATTTAAAAAGCATATAAGAGGAAGCCCATTTTGTATCCAAGTCCATCGCAAATCATGCAGTGAGGAAAGTGATGCTGAAGATGACAGTGGTAGACGAGAAAAGTCTCAAGCCTCAAAGACATTTGGAAAAGAGCGTAAACAGATGGCTCAGAGGGGAAGGGTTGATAAATCATACCTGTTGAAGATTAGAGATTGGATTCAGTCTGACCAGTGTTCAAGTTCTAATGTTAGTCCTGGCCACAGAAATGTGCCTGTTGATACATTTGATGAACTTCCTAGAGGAGGAACTGTGGGTCTTAATTCCATTTCTTCCCCAGTTGCTGCAAAAACTGCTGAATGGAACTCAACTGCTTCAAAAGTTGAGAATCGTGACGATGCTGTTTCTGCTCTGGTTCCTGTGAAAGATTCTGAGCCTTTTCCTACAATCACTGAGAATCATGAGGGTCCTTTACTTCACTCCGGCAGGTTCTGCAGAGAAACTTGTGATTCAAATGAAAATGCAATACAGTCTTCAGTACAATTGATGTGCTCTGAGAATTGGGACAGTGACAATAGTTCTGCCTACATCCCTCTTAAATCTGAGGAGAAGTTGGCAACTAAAACAAGAAAATATGATCTGAATGAAAATTATCTTCAGTGTGATAGTAGTGTATCCGTTCAAAGAAATGAGAGAGTTGAGAATGAATGGGATGCCAGTGGCATTGACTTATCAAGGAGCAATTGTTTGGAATCAAGTCAAACTAACGACACTGACTGGGCATGTTTGTTAGATAAAAGAAGATGTACATCCCAAGAAATCGAGGGCGACCATGCTGAGTTGATCGAGAGAAAAGAAGATCTGACTCACCAGTATGGAGAAGGTAAATCATGTGAAAATTCATTATATGAAAATGAAAAGAGTGGTTCATCAGGAACACCATCAAAAAGGCAGTCAGTAAATTTGTCTGCATCCCCATGTTCAAGTGTATCAACAATGTCGAGTGGGTCAAGTAGGAGAGAGAGATGGTTGGTGAAGAAACCACCAAATAGTGGGCCATTAAGAAAACCATCAGCTGCTTGTCTGAAACAATCCATTGAGAAAGATGATAGTGGTGATATTTATCATTTAACAGTAAAAGAAAATGACAGTACCAAGGAAGAAGATACAGTTCCCATGGTGCCAGATGATGATCTTGATCTAGATAACATGATAGGAGATAAATGTGATGTATCTGCAGCCTTAGTCCAGAAGTTTGGTTCTTTTGGAAAGGAGCATGGCTGTCTGCGCTTCCCTCTGGGTATTTGTGTAACACTGACTGGAGATCACATTGTAACGGATAATGCAAACGACCGAGTAGAAGTGTTTAGTCCCGGCGGTGCTTTCAAGTATAGTCTTGGAAAGTTTGGTCAGTTTTCCAGACCATCTGCAGTCCTTGTCACCAAATTGGGTGATATAGTGGTAAAGGATCGTATTAAGCTGCACATGTTCAGTTCAGATGGAGTGTTCCTGAGGAGCTTCGGGAGTATGTTGAAATCCCCCTATGGTCTGGCAATTGATGGTCAAGGTCAAATCGTCACCCTTGATATCAGCATGAATTCATGCCGCATATTTGTGTTTGACCTGAAAGGCAGTGTCCGAAGTTGCAAACCATTTGAGCCAGTGATGGATTTAAGCTTCCATAAATGTCGCTTCCTTGATGTCTATGAAGACCGAGTCATTGTCAGCGACCTTGGAAATAATGCTGTCTACATAACTACCTTGGAAGGAAAACTGCTTCGCAAGTTTGGTCAGAAAGGAATGGGACCAGGACAGTTCAATGAACCATCTGGTGTCACAGTAGACAGCAAAGGGAACATACTGGTGGCAGACAGCAAGAATGATCGAATTCAGGTAATTCATGAACTTTTGAATTTGCTTGAATAGTAGTAAACTTCAGAAATGTTAAGGGACAGCATAATAAAGTCACAACAATTTAATTTTCAAGCTGTATCTCAGACCCTATTGAAATTACCCACTGATATTCGTTACATTTAATTCCCAAACATAATGACTTCACTCAAATTGATATCTATTTCATTCAAGATCTTTCTTCAGCTCAACTCCCTTATACCAAAGACTCGTATTGTCAGAGTTGTGTGATTTTTTGTGCTCTTGATGTTGTCACTGTTTTGTATTTAATTAAGTTCCAAAATAACACATCAAAGTTAGAATGTACTTACTCCATTTTAACTGCCAAGGGTAAGGTTTTAATATCTGTGAAAGATTATTTGTTTAAAGCTAGCTATTATATTGGAGTAGTTTTGGAACTGATGGTTGATTCTGCATGTAAAGTAGCAGAAGTACATTTTGGCTAAAGCATATTAAGATACATAGTATTCAGCTTGTCAAATTGACCTGCACCAGCGTAAACTGTGTTGTTATTGTAGACAGGTGAATTCTGGTCTGGATCAGAATTAAAATGTAAACAAAATAACTACAATGCATTAACAAGTATAAATGCTATGCTTACAAACTAGATAGTGGGTGTTTAGATATGAAAAATTGTCAAAAGTTACAGCTATTGTCCCTGTAAGATATGCTGCAGTATTTCTCAATTTTTGGCATTGTAGCAGAAGAAAATGGTTATGATCAGCTCTGCATATGCCATTTGAAGAAAATATTCTAACATTGTGTTATGTATTTCTTAGATAGTTTATTAATTTGTTCTGTGTTTGTGTGTTTATTTATTCCCACCCTTTACCAGCAGTGTTAAACATGTTGATTTTGTGTTCATTGTTGTCTTGTCTTGTAATTGGCAAAAGCATGGCAATAGTTTAATTTGCAACAATCAAAACTAGGCAATGATTAATGGAACTCTGCAAAAAAGATTCTGATAATTACATGTGCACACTAATCAGTAATGCGCTCCATATGGTCAAGGCTGGCAATGAAATCTGAATTGTTGACTTCCCCTAGGCCTTCAGACTAAGTGGTGATTTCATTGGCTACGTCACTTGTCAAGGTGGAGTGAAAAGGCCCTCAGACATCCTACTCACGAAGGACCGGCATCTCATGGTTGTCAGCTTCCTTGGACATTGTGTTAAGAAGTTCAGATTGTAGAGGATCTGACAGATGGAGATCTATGAGATTACTCAGGCTCAGATTTTAGAAGATTTGGCAAATGGAAATCTACGAGATTACCCAGCTGTAACCAACAACAGTCATTCTAGAAGCTTGTACCACTGCCAAATGTTTCACATCAAACCCATCACAGAGACAGTTTTCAGTTAGGCACATTAATGATTTCTTGACATTTCATTCTAACTTTCTTACTGATGATAATCACAACAGATTTTGCTAGAGCTGAGTATACCATACATTCTGTTCATAATCATGCCACACAAACTACTGTAATTTCAGTTATCCAGCAATCAGTATAAAGAAAAAACTTAGTAAGAATGCCGAATGGTACAAATTTATTTTTACAAGAAAGAGCAGGAAAAGCCTTTTGCATCATAGGTCAGCAGATACAGAACACATTATTTTCCAAACAAGACAATTTTTGTTTAGCAGTACACCTGAAACCATGTGAGAACTAGCAATTTGCAGTTATCAGAAAAGAAAAGTAACTATGTCATCAGAGTGTTATCTGTTATGACCACAGTAATGATACATGTCACAGATGGATCAAAGTAATTCCTTATGATCATTGCAACAACGTGGATAGATGTATTGGCATTGTGAAAACACACTATAGTCATTTAGTTGCAGTTGTAAAGGAGGACACACGTTGTTTGTTATTTGCCAAGAGTCAGACATACAGAGGATGGAGATATTGTTTACTTCATTATAGACCTTAATTGTTTCATGGTTTTTGCTTTTGAAATTCTTATGTAACTTTATTAACTTTTGATGAGTTTCAAGCTGATTAACTGTTGTGATATTGTTAAGGATTTTTCATCAGTTCTTACTGTGAGTAACAGAAACTTAAACTGCAAAGCAGTTGATGTGTTACGTATACTTGATAAAGAGCTAGGGGATGACGTTCGTATCTTAAGTCTAGGTCTACAGCACACCATAAGTAAGTTAAGTTGCATAGCAATGCAATTGTTCTTACTTTATAGTGAGCTAGGCTTTGATATTCCATATCTCAAGTCTAGGTTTTTAGCACAACTTTCCGGTAACTAAAGAACATATTCACCCTGTCCAAAATTAGTAATAAATGAAAATAGACATATCCATTGTGGATAATTTCAGCAGCCTATAACGGCTTATATTGACTGACATTTTGATAGCAGTCAGCTGCAGTTAGATGTGTCAAGTCCTACAACATTACCATATTGTGTTCTTCTTCAGGGATTGCTCAGTCACCAGACTTCAAGTTTTCATGCGAACGTGCTAACAAGTGTTTGTGTTTGTCAGTATAGACATTTGACTCTGTCATTAACATATTCAAGAGAGTGAGTTAATGTTCATTAAAGTGTTTTGAAAGTTGCATCTTGGCAGATGCCATATATATTAAGTTCAGTTTATATTTAATTTTTGATAAAGATTTTGAAAGTTCCTAAATCACACTGGAGATTTATGAGTACAGTTTTGTATGTTTACATTTACATAAGTTTTACCACAAGGAGAAATGGAAATATTTTTGCAAATATTGTTAGATTACTGCAGTTGGTTTTGAAAGTTGTCATGAAATGTTAAGTAGCTGGGTTTCCATAGATACTCAGTCATGCAAAGGTTTTATTTCTTAGTAAATACACTTTAATATTTGAAATAGACAACAATGCCAATGGGAGTAATAGCTTATATCTTCATGGTGGCAAAGATGTACACCAGAAATGTTTCCATTGTCGTGAATTTTACCAAAGTCATGAGTCTGCTCCTGGTGATTGTCTTTGTAGAATGGGCTGTTCTGCTCCCATACTTGATGGTACATTGTCAATATCCATGGAATATGCAGTGTGGCAAGCGTTCTCTTATTCAGAGAAACTGTCAGTTTAAGTACGACACAATGCTCCATGATTCCCCAAGAGCGCATGTACGCCTACCAGTTTCTTATCATTAGTTTTATACGCACAATTTCTTTGAATCTTTTGAAACAACCTTCCAAACCACTTGTAGTAGTCTATTAACATTTTTATGCACAGGTTACCAGTGTCACGCATGTGAAGCTATTGGTTTTTGTACTCACATCATGTTCATGTATGACTGCAGTAATACGAAGATGTGCTATTACATTTATTGATCAAGACATTAGATTCTGATATCACTTTTAGAGACCATTGACATTTATTTACCAATAGTCTATGACTTGCAGAAGTAAGAGGTTTGTCATGGAATATGTTGAACACCATACGAGTTTTGGCTTTGTATTCAGTTAACCATACATAACCAAATGGTAACATTTAAATATATGTAGGCATCCATACTACAGTTTGTCTGCTAATGTGGTGTTTTGCATTGCATGAATCAAACAGTGTCATGAGAAGTGCCACAAACCTCAGAGACAGAACAAGTCTGTTATTTATCAGTTGTAAAGTGACGTCATGTCCGTAAGTTCTCAGGAAAAGAAACCTGATGAATCACGTGTAACAGCATTTATTTGTTTAGAACAGATGTTATATGAAAAGTTAATATATTGTTCGAAATAAAGGTACTTTATTTTCATTCAAAGATGTTTGTCAGAGATTTATTGCCTGAACTGAAGATCCAAACAAAATAAGCAATGCAAATTTAAGTGTGTACAGTACTTGGATTGGTTGTATGTATCACTCTTTGACACGTCTTATTTGCCGCTCGTTACAAGTCTCCAAGACTTGTTTTATGTTCTGTAAATCCAGTTATTGATTAAAGTAGACTGATTTTCGTTCGATAACCTTATAGTTTTACAAACTAAGTGGCTTTTATGAAGTTTAAAACGTATTTTACATAATCAATATTGTTTTCCCTCCTGTAATTCATTCTTTGCCATTGCTGTTTATGGTCTGCCGGTACGAATGTTGCCCTTTCTGATAGTATATGAATATTTGTTGTGGTAACAAGTAACTTTAAATCTTCAACCTTAACTGTTCATGGAAAGTCAGAGTGTCAAAAACTTGCCACAATATATCTAAGAAATAATTTGCTCAAACGGGGAAAAGGTGACGCTGAAATGGCATCACAAAAAACCAGTACTGATAATAACTTCGTTATTTTTCCCCTGCAACGCGCACATACACAAGCAAGAACACCGTGTTTTGAATTATTTAGCGGTTAAATTTTCCTTTTACACTTGTAAACACGCTAAAATAATGTGACGTTGATATTTCACTAATGGTACGGCTAGGCAAAACCAAACTTTTGTAGTTTTATTTCTGTGAGTCCACGCTAGTCACGATTTCCATTACAAAATATGTAATCTAAGATTGATGTGTGAATTGGAATGCATAGAACTTAAATCAGAATTGAGAAAATCAACCACATACTTCGACACCACTCGGTGACCGATTTTTGTTTAATCACTTAGCTTCGAACACAACACAAAAAATAAACCGCAACACAACAAACAACACAATACAACATAACAGAACACACGGGAAGAAAGTTACACAAGTGTTTCTTGACATCGACCTCATTGAATCAAGACTCTACATCATGTCCTTGTTAACTTCTTTTATATTCACAACGCAAAATTGGTATAATCCCCTCATTTTATTTTAATAAGTTTGGAGGTCTCAAGCTAGTACTTAAATGTAATTACAATGTTGATAAACTGAAATGTACACTTCCACCTTTTTATAAAACTATCTTACAAGCATGGTCAGATATTTCGCCTTTCAAAAAAAATATTTGTAGTTTGAATGGACAAGAAGTAGCAAGGCAAATCATTTGGAATAATCAACATATTTTAGTTGCAGTCTCATCTGTCTTTTATCAGGACTGGTTTAGAAAAAATGTTACTTTTGTAGGAGACCTATTTAATCCAAATGGGACTCCACTGTCTTTCCATGATTTCAAAGTGAAGTATAATGTTAAAACGGACTTCGTGACATACTGTGGAATTATTGATGCCATTCCTACACTTTGGAAAAACAAACTTAGACATTACAATCATGAAGAAACAATTAGTTTTGATGAAACCATTTTTTTTCAGTTAGTGAACAGACACTTTCCCTTGAAAATGTCAGTACACAACTGTTTTATAAAGCATTTGTTCAAAATAAGGTAGAAACACTAACATCACAATGTGCGCACGAAAAACTCCATCCAAACAGCATCTTTTCGTGGAAAGATATCTGGAATCTTCCCTTTGAAACTACCATGGAGGAAACACTGAGAAGTTTCCAATTTAAAGTTTTTAAAGTTTTACATAGAATTATTGCCTGTCAGAGCCTTTTAAAGAAATGGAAGGTTGTGGATGATGATTCGTGTATACATTGTGGTGATACTGAGACTTTAGAACATTTGTTCTGCTCAGGTCCGTACGTAAGAGGGTTTTGGGAGGAGTTTAACAAGCTATGGCAACACTCTTCCAGAGATTATGTGTCTCTGGATGATTTTAGTGTGATCTTTGGTGTTCACCCAGTGAAAAAATCTCTTGCTTTAAACCACGCCATTCTGATCGCAAAGTATCATTTGTATTCGATACGATTCTGTAACATTAGACCATCATTTGCAATGTTTATTGAAACTTTAAATTATGTCATGAAGTTAGAGGCAAAAATATGTGAACGTAAAAACCAACTCTCGGGTTTTCACCGGAAGTGGGATATCTTGAAACATTTGCTAAATGAATAATTTATGCCAATCTTTTCCACCTTTTACCCCCTTTGTTGCTTTGTTCTCCTTCTTTCGTTTGTTGTATCTTTTCTCTTCTTCTGTTTTGTGAACCGTGTTTTTGTCAATTGTTTTATGTTTATATAAATAAATAAATAAAAAAAAAATTCAAAGAAAAAAAAACTTCTTTGGTGGAGAGAGAGTTTAGTTTACAATCATGCGACTAATCAAAAGTAGTTGTGGTACAAAAGGTACGAGGAAGTGTAGTAAGAAGCGTCCATATGGAAAGGAAAAGGAATCACTGCACCATATTTGCCAAATATCGAGCACCAGATACAAATGACATTCTTGATCTCGTTTATCTATGACATCAACTCTTCGAATTTTTACATACATACATATAGATAGAGATAAGGATAGATGGGTGGGTGGATGGCTAGACAGACGGAGAGACTGACAGACTGTAAGACAGACAGACAGACATACAAGTTGGGTAGGTACCTAATACATACATACATACATACATACATACATACATACACACATGCATGCATGCATGCATACATAGATGTGTCTATGTATAAATGGATATGAGCACGTGCAAATTGCAATTTCAATGGTTACACAATAGACGAGAATATGAACCTCATCTTGCGATACAACTTTTTTATTTGCTATTGAAGTATACACATATATCCTGACAGAAATAATTTCGTATAAATCTAATGCTAACTTTCCTTGAATTCATCACGAGCTATTTCACATTGTGTATTTTGAATAAACACTTCATAGAAGCAACGCATGTTATCACATAATAACAGTACTTTCGCAGAGTGTTTTGACAAATTTTGTCATACTATCGACCAACGCGTCAATGTGTCCAAATGGGACTGTTGACAATCACTGTTAGCGCCATCTTACGGTGGTTATCACAATTCTACTGTAATATGTCATTTAGATGGCGCTAAACATATGCTGATCATAATTCTGTCAAGCTTAACTGCTTGAATTATTTGCATAATGAAAACAAGATACGGTCGTATATTAACAATGAAGAAGATATAGAACTTAGTGAAGGAAAAAATAATAATGAATAATACTTTAAATTATACAATATTTTAAATGTTGACAATACTTAAACAATACTTCAAGTCTTAACTATAGATCGTCTTCATATGTAATGCTAACTTTTTGAAACGATGCATCCCATAACAACTAACAAAAACTCGCTGTAAAAATTGACAATATATGCAAAGCATCGATTCTATAATATTAACATCGATTAAAAACATTTAATATGTTGATGTGTAAATCCTTTTTACGCTCTGTCAGAAATCTGAAACCTGATATTTGCCATTGTTGATACACTCTTCGGTCTAGGAGAAGGGGCAACCGTGGACATTGAAACGAAGCCACTCGGCATCATGGAATATGGTAACGGCGTAGTCATAGAACTGCTGTAAGATCTTCCTCTGTCTAAAGTGCCTGATGCTTGCTTCCGAGATCGTGTCGAGCTCTACTTCGTCAGGAATCACATCGTCGTATTCCTTTCCACATAACTACGAAAAGGAAATGTAAAACGCCTTTAAAACAGAATATTTGAACCATACAAGAATGTCGGGTTTTGTGTTAACACTTCATATATGATTGTTACTGATCAAGAAGGGCACATAAGCCTAATGGGGTTTTCTTCTTCATTGCCTAATTCTGCCATCAACGTAGATCCGTAAGGGGATAGTACTTGTATTGCACCCTTAGGCTGTTTCGTTTCCGAAAAGAATGCACCAAATAACAAGAGAGAACGGAAACTTCATGGCAGATGAAACTAATAAGACGTACATGCTCATTATACAATTGTTAAATGCCCACGCAAAGGACTTACCATGGAATCTACCTTGGTGATGGCACGATCACAACTCCACATTAAGCTTTGGAAGTCAGCTCCGAAAGAGGGTATTTCTGCAAAGTCATCTTCTTCTGCCATCATCTGCGCCAGGTGTTCCTTGTAGCTGAGCAGACTCGATTTGTGATAAAGCAAGATGTCAACTTCCTGCTCATGAAAAGAAAGGAGTGAGTTGTGATCATATTTTGATTTTATCGTGATTATGTAGCTATTCCGTAGGGCTACAACACATTTGCCGGTCAACTTTGCAGAAGAAATGGTATTTTTTCAGAGTTTGTAAGGAAAACTACGGGACATCTGTTGGCCAGATTTAGGAAAGCAGTAGAACAAAATTAAGTAAAAATTTTCTCGAAACATATATAACTCCTAACTATTACACTATTTATACAGGATTTTTATGACACCATCCATATTAGAGAGTTACTCTTATATGACGTCACAATAATACTCTCAGAACGCATTTTACCAAACACGTAAATCGTCCGTTATGCGTCAGTCGGATGATGTCATTTTGAATGTATCCGTAACGGAATCACACACGGACTTGACAGATCAATAAAGAACGAACAAACGAAAATTAAACGGCTAAAGTGAATGGGTGACTTTACTAGCCAATAATATAAGATAAGTGAGGAAGCTCCATTGTAGAACACTAAGAAGCAGAAAAACTACAAGTAGGAAGGAGTACGAATATTTTGAATAGAGAAATGAGACTCGCTGGTTTCCAAGAATGAGCACTAACGAATAAGCCATGCATAATGAGTGTCAGGCTCTCATACCTACCGACATTCTCCTTCTCTGAAATGTAGGTTTCATGGGTGGTAGAGAGGGCACTTCAAGATTATAGTTACCAACTGGTCTCTCTGTATCCTGTGAAGGTAATTTGTTATCACTCGTTAAGTGAATAGTTACCAACTGCTCTATATCCTGTGATTGTAATTTGTTATCACTCGTTAAGTGAAGAAGCCCTGGCGTTTGAGGCTTGACATCCGATATGAATTTGATTAACACACGAACCGAGTATGATATAGCGTTTAATGCATGAGTGCAATTAGTGACGAACGTAAAGGTTTTGGTCGGTGCTTGGCAACGCATTGGTTATTGCCTAGGTTATACTCCATCCATACAATGTGACCTCCTACAGCACAAACATGTGCGTACACTGCTGGTACGTCAGCATTCTCTTAAAAATACAAAAAGACTTGTGTAAATTGCAGTATCGGTACTGCCTTTCTGAAGATTGATTCTCAGTGAGTATTGAGGAGTGTCAAAAAGCAATCTACAACTGACTTCTGAAACCACATCAAACTCTTCTCAAGCTAAGCACGGCCTAGAAACCATTAGCCTTTGTGAAAGTTTGTTTCGAAATGAACAACAACAAAAATGAAGAAGAATGTGATGCGGGGCGTAGAGGGATAAAGATCAAGGTTAAGGGTATGATTGAGAAGCTTCTTCCTTCACGAGCATCTGCCTGTACTATACAAAAGAGTGAACGCTTTAGATTTGGGGGGAGAACTGACAAGACGCAAAAGATAACTTGGACGTTTTTACGTTATCAGTGTATTGTTATTGGCTTTCGCTGCCATCTAGATGCAAATCTCATATATCATAAAACTACAAAGCGTAAATATGAGCTATTGTCAGACAAAATAACCGAACGTGTTCCGACGATCCGTGGCCTGCATGTATCGACTTACATGTTGCGGTGCACCAAAACACGAATGAAATAAAATCTAACTACCGCCGTACACATGCACTGACCATTCTTTTCGATAGATATTCTGACACTTATAACCTACAAATGCACTGACCCAGTACCTGTTCTGATATCTGTCTGAATCGTTGGAAATGACAGGTTATCCCCATACATGGTAACATATCTACCTTGATCAAATTTCAATGTAACTTACATATTTATCAAGTTTATTCGACACATCGTCCCGAACAACACTTCCCTCGGCGGCGAGCAGGTTATAGCCTTCGCACGTGTCCGTGCAGCTTGAGCCAGTCGCCGGCAACGGCGTTGCCTTTGATGTCAGGACCATGATGGACAGGATGCACATTAGCCAAGTGACTTTGAAAGCTATTATATGAAATAGAAAAAAAAACTGTTTTGTATACTTTACCTGCAGATACACTTATCGGTAAAAATGGGCAAATGGAGTAATAAAACATAACTTCAAACCGATGGCCATGAACTTCTGAGTCTTATGAATAGCACAAGTGATTGTTTTACACGAGACGCGTTCACTTACTTGTAAATATTTCCATCTTTGCAACAGCTACAAAGAGTTTTCAGAATTTGTATATTCTAACGTGAGCTATCGTCTGTTAGACAAATTGCTTGAATTAATGTCACCAGCCATTTCGACGTTCAATTTATACCCTCCTTGCATCTATTTGTCGAGACTTACGACACCCAGGAAAGATCCTTTTCGTGAGTGGGAAGGACGATCTTGTCTTTATTTTCGACCCCGCATGTCCGACTTCCACTGGCTTCTCGTGAGCACGAAAATTGCCCGTGAACGTTACAAAGACATTTACAGAAGGAGCGTACGTCACCTGGGAGTTCACGTTTGTCGGTATGACTAGTTCCCCCTAAAGATATTCAACTTAGTCATGGACGGAGAACTTTTATTAATGAACGGAATGTTGTTCCGGATGACACGTCGTCACCGTCTTCACGTGAGTAGGCAAACTAAGGCATTTTCATTTTCTAGCGAAATATAATTTGCGCGGTTTTTGTCTGGATTATTCTTTTGCCTCCCAATCTGAGAAAGCTGAAATCCCCAAAATAAATGAAAAACTGACAAGAAAGAAAAAATACATTAAACATTTTTTTTTATTTCTAGACAAAATACCTACAATAACTCCCTGTTACTTAAGCTTTCTATTGTCATGAACAGACGCAACCTGACCTCAAAGTACATTTATGGTCTATGCCTACGACGAAATTTGTGTTCATATAATAGATCATTACAATTGGTGCTTAACAATATATGAAGAAGCATAATGTCAATATGGCAAGCCCCAGCACATACATTGGATAGTTGCGTTGCTGCCATACACTTATAAAAATAGTTACCGCCAGAATGAGGTACAAGACATGAAATTGAATTTGCAGATAATGTTTAGAAAACACGTGACAGGTGCAAATACGTTGAAATGCCTGAGATACGCATTGGGGGGGGGGGGCGCAGAAATAAGTACAGAAAGACATTTGAAGACTTTTGGCGACTGATAATCTATTTACCAGATTACTTGTATAAAGCAATTCATAAAACTGTGGGCAGGTGAACATGGGAGGATTATGGCCGTCATCGCTTTACTCATCGGTGTTCCGTTACATTGTTTGGAATTTTGTCACTTAATGTAAGCTTTTTCATTTAGGCCGAAGAAAAAATATGTTTGTTTCCGGTAACCCGACCGACTCTAAAAATAACCAAACCGACTCTAGACATTTTTGTGAAATTTTCAAATTTTATGGGACTCAGCCAAAGTGAAATGAAAAAACCCGATTTCCCCGACCTACATACCCTGTTTTGGAGGCACGCTACTGAAAACAAATTACATTTTTTATTTGACCCTATTTAGTCAATGGAATCGAGTCAAACGTCAGAGGGGTTTTCGCATCGGGGTTGCATTTGTAATACGTTTTCAGGTGGCAGTACCTTCTGATTTATGAGTTGAATGTTTTTTTTATGAGTCCAACAAACCAAAGACTCACAATCGTTAATCTTTTACTTTTAAATGAAATACAGCGACTCGAAAGGGACAACCAGACACCTCGAACGTTGCTAGACGGCAGACGTATTGGGAAGTGTCCAAGAGAAGAAAAGCAGGTCAGTGCTTCACCCGATCGGTCATGACTTGCTTCGGGCAATGTAGACCCCGCAATAAACATTTAAAGTATCGCAAGTTTCCACAGAATTCTATGTTTCATATCTTGTTGTCAGTTCTTTTGGTAAAAGCAACAAAGCTCTTACTAAACACGATTGGAACTAATTTGGGATAATTGGATGGTGAAGTAATGCCGATTTCATCTACAAATGTAATCTAATCTGCATTTCTTATACGTTACACACTTTTATGAGTAATTTGCAATATTGCAACATTCAGCTATACGGAACCTAACACTTTTGAGAAATTTGAAAAATATGAAAATCAAATTATCCCAAATTAGTTCCACTCGTGTTACTATTACATAGCAAATTATGTTGCTATTTGATCGATCCCATAAAAGAGAATATTCAAAAGTGAGATGTTTCGGCATCATTCTCCAAAACAGATTACTGTTTAAAAAGTTTCCAATTTGAGTAAATGATGAGTCAATCTACGACTAGGCGAGTGAAAACCTCAGGAAATTCAATTGTCCGACTCCCAGATTCTTTCAGAATTAGTAAGTGTTTTAGTTGATTGCCTTTTCGAAACCAGTCAGAATGTGAAAGGTTCTTTATTCGTGTCTATCACCGAGGAGAAACAGGAATTTGTCTGGCAGCCGCGTGTCGAGACTTGTTAACGTTGATTGTGTTGTTTGGGAAACGACAGACGTGGGGCCACGGGCCGTCACGATACGAAACATTTGGTGGGAAAGAATCCGTTTTCCATCGCGGCAGGAGGCGGACAGGGCTACGCTGCAAATCAACTTTTACCATGTACATAAGTCCAAGACAAGAATTTGACCACAATGTTTAACTAAAACATTTCTGATGGTTTTTTAAATAGTGGAGACACTGTAAAGTTTATTAACTAAAGGTTTGGTCCGAAAAATACTACATAAGGAGAACAAGCAAATTTGTAAACATTCGTCACCCTGAACGAAATATAAATGGTCCACAGGTATGTGCATAGAGTGTTCACAACATCTGAGAAGAATTTCACTATAAAATTTGAAAGTGAATATTCATGGTAACATTTACAATCGGTAAAAGCTGCACAGAAGTGTGATTATGGGAATTTTACAAGGGCGACATGTAATAACGTTAACAATTTACCAATTATTGCGAGGAACTCAGTATTTCACAACACGTCACTCTGTCTCAGATAGCACGTCATTCAGGTATGACCGAACCGCCCTCGGCATCGTTTCGGCTCTTGTTCAGAGCCGATCACACGGAATTTAAATATCTCTGTGCAAATGGAGTACATTCCAGGTATACAGACTGTTCTCTCAAATAATATTGACGATCACGGTGACCCTCTTCTCTCTAGAAACCCATAGGCCATTATGGAATCGATTTGAATGAATGAGCAACAATTTACCAAGCGTATAGATGTTTACATTCTTTGACGTTCTCTTCGTTGTTAACCATCGTCAACATGGACAAGCGTAATCAATACTAAATGTGTATGGTAGTAAACATATAAGCCAAGTGGCCCTGGTTTGAAGTCGAACGCCGGGAATAATGTTTATTACAACAGTCCCTGCTTACACATAAATCTGCTTGTGAGGATTCGAATGATATGTCTTTGTCGAAAGTCACTTTCAAATGAACAGAAACCCACGTGTAAGGGAAATCAATGTTGCATTCGTTGGGCCCTTGTAGTGGTCATGTTATCAATCACCAATAAGTATTCTAAAGTTTCCTTAATATTTGAGACAGTTTAATTCACTTCCCCAGCATTTATTCAACTGGAAAGGGGGCATCCTAATATGTTATTGCCACGCTGATGGTTGTACGTCGTCGTCGGGTACGTACGTTTTTTCATTGATGGTCGTCGCTATCCCGCGCGCACATACAGGTTGATGATGACATTTTGCAGGAGATAACCTATATTTGTTATAAGTTTGATCGAGATACTTCTACGTGGTTATATCTGGAACTAATCCGCTGTCTACTACAGCTGTCTACAAGGATGTGGTCCACCAGTCCAGGCGGACTGTGCTCCTACGTAAAGCAGAATCTTGTCTATACTACAGTCCGTGATGGAGGGACCGTGTCTACTCGCGCAACTGCCAACTTGAATGAAGTCGATCTGTCACCACGGAGCAGAGTCCAGCTCAACCTCACTTCATCGCTATTGGCTTAGAAAGTTATGAAAACAGCATTTAAATTAAAAGGAAGAGAAATAGACACTATTAGACACTTTATTTAGTTCCTACCGGTCTGCTATCTATTGTTCGTATTCAGTCCGTCCACTACTGGTCAAAACATAAACGGTGGAGCTGCCGCACTGTCTTTACAATGCTCAAAGTAAAAGTTGCACTCTGTCATCACGACTAATGTAAATAACTGAAGAAAATAATTTTGATCTCGCCATGTTTTCTTTATTTTAAATACCATTGTTTCACCAAAACTCCTCCACTCTGCCTATAGTGTCACAAAGCATGTAGCAATTCACCGCAGAAATAACCCCGCAAAATACCTTCCAGCGAGGTGATGCACAGGCTCGTCTTCGACAAGCCCTTTGTCTACCTGAGTCCATTCACTGCTGACCATTCATGCAATTATTCAATGTATGGGTGTTTTGCATGGGCAACAAGAATGGGAATACAGCTTGCGTAGAGTTGTAACCATTGAACTGTTCTGCAGTAGTTTCGCTTTACGTCAGCGGAGGCTTTTAGGGACTTTCATAAGTCAAATTGCATTGACTATGATCAATTAAGTGGCAGCGGCAAGTGTTAGGCCCTTGTAAGCAATAAATTCCCTGTAGAAAATTTAGATCGTCATCCTATGAAAGTATATTATTTCTTAAAGCCAAGATATTGCTGTGATTTGTATTTTATAATAATTGTTACACAAGTGTCACGTGACAGCAATTTCAATAACCTCTAATAATCGTTTTTTCTCTTCCCCGCAGCAGAGTTTCCATTCGAAATTAGGGTGACCAAAAGTTGTTTATAGACCTGAAATTTTTTTTTCAGAGGATATATATCATTTTTATGAGGCGACAATATTCCTGTCGGTGATTGATTCCGGCCCTGGTTGGGTATAAAGGGCACTCAAACTCAAGTTCTTGGGTGTTCATTGTACGGAATGACTGATGCATGGAAGCCACACGAGTAACTGCTCCTGAAATTTGATTTTTTTTCCACACAGATAAATAAAGTTCGACACAAACGTATCATCTCTTGTAAAGGGTTTGGTTAGATCCTAAAATATTGTACTGCTGTCTGATTTTGCTGTTTCAAGTTTGTTAATCTTGAAAAAAATTCTGTTTCTATACGCTGTCAGTGGCATTCATGAGGTAGCCCTTGTGCATTTCAAACTGCTGTCAATAAAAAAGTTACGCGCAGAAGGTGCTAATTGTCGAACATTTGCTGTGTACACCAGAAATATGATATACACAATACAGCGAAAACTCCAATGAAATTAATTAGGATAGCATACATGAAGGAGTAATCAAAACTGAAACACTGTGTCATTCTATGCTTCTGAGAGATTCAAGTGTGCACACCACCAGCTTTGTTATCGGCAGACGACATTAAAGAGGCACTCCCACTTGGTAACATTTTTAAAACACATTTTTTTAATGCCAACGGTCGATATTTCACATGGCGACTGCGCGCGGGTCGCGAGATATTGATAAAAACATGTCCTCAAAAAAGGTAAAGTTTGAATTCCGGTGGCCCACCTGAATTCAGCTTCCGAACATAGAACGTTCGGCACTGGGGCCATTGTCAACTAAGCTATGGAGTACGAGTCTACGCTGACGCTGCTGTACGCCACAGCAGTACCACTCGCGTCGGTGAGCGGTCATGTCCCATGGGAGAAAGCCGAGTCCTACTGACTCGGTAAAAAAACAAAAAGCAAAGTTTGCTGATTCCACCAGAATTCGCATAGGTGACTAGCACAGATAGGTGCGGTTGATACATAGTATGCATAGTGGCCGCCGCGTGGTATGCGCGCATACCACACGCGGCGGCCGCTATGTATCGAACCACGCGTAACTGTGTGGCAGACGACAAAATGTAGTCATCAGAGGCAACTAATATTTTACACGTAAAAACTGATATCTATGTGGTATTGTTTAAAAATTTAATACAACTGATTGAGAATAATGAAAACGACAAAAACTAAGGAGAAGTTTTCATAAAAGAATTACCAGAGGTAAGGCATTGATAATGATGTATATAAAGTCATCGCAGTAGGAGGTAAATTAATCGCGTCATTCGAACGTTTTTGGACTCCTTAGAATATCGTCAATCAGCACCACAACACACTTTCGGGGGATTTCGGGTCATAACCAGAAACGATCGTAAAACTTCGGGATGTGAAAAATACGCTCGGGAAATGACATGTTTGTATCGATATCTCGCGATGCGCGCGGAGTCGCCACGTCAAATATCGACCGGTGGCATTAAAAAATGTGTTTTAAAAATGTTACCAAGTGGGAGTGCCTCTTTAACACCCACACTACGTCTACGACGGCAATGGTCAGAAATGAGTTCACATTTTCACATCGAATGATTCGATTGATTTGGGTATTTAGGCCCTAAAAGCATCTCAAATTAACTAAACTCAAAAAAGTTGGAAAGACACCCATGCCTGCGAAATGACAGATCATTGTATAGTAACACATCAGACGACCCACTTTTTGCGACAACTTCGGCTATGGCCTTCTAGGGCATAGTGTAGAAAGGTTCAGTATTTTTCCATGTGTGATGACGTAAAATGGTGTGGCCAAACCGATTGCGGCCGATTTTGTATAAACCAATGTTAAATCATGCACAGTGGCGTGGCTGTATTGATGAATTCGCCCTGTTTTATGAGGTGCATGCTTGTTTCGGATCATTGATTACCTCAATGCTTCACGGTAACACCTGTCATAGCGAACTTTGTTTTCAAGAACAGCAAGTATACAGGACAGTTTGAGCAGGGTCCTACCCGTGACTGCCGTTTGAGCAGGCCACAAACATTAGAAATCAACTTTAAATGAAGACTACTGGCATTGTCGAACTAATCTAACTGTCATAAAGTCTAGTCCGATTTAAATGAAGGTTTGAACAAATTTCTTACTTATGGCCACTCCAACACCTTGGGATCGTCGTTATTAGCAGATCAGGCAAAAAATCGTCATGAAAATAAACTCTGCCGCTTAGGACTGAATATGCAACCCATGTTAATGATGTGCATATAATATTTATAGCCGTGCAGGCATGTTTGCCACATGCATTTGTTGTGATTTTAGTATAGTTCAATTTCTGTAAAACCCATGAAAAAGTTTGATTTATTTGTTAAATATATAATATTATAGACGACCATATTTAAAGAAGCTTCACAGAAATTATAACAAAACTGACAAAAAATTGGCCTGTTTCAACTGACCGAAAATTGACCATTATCTTGTCCTGGCCGTAAACATAACGATTGGCAAATGTTACGATATATTGCAAAACTTACATATGATTTCATTCACAATTATGAAGTGGAATTCAAGGTGTACCACTTGCAAACGGATCAGGCAGTAATCGCAAACCTGTAGACCGCAATTTTCAAATGAGAAGGAACAAATACACAGAACTCTCCGTCATACAACCGTGAACTTCAGACAAATCGTGAAGCAAGTTGTAAAAGCAACTTTCAATGACTACTTATTGTTCGAAACCGTCTTAGGTAATGTCTATTTTCATATGGAAAATATTCCAGCCAACACTATTCGCAGTGTGAGTTTACTGAGTAACTAAATCCACGGACGAATACATGTTAAAAGCTCCAGAGGGCAATTATAACAATGAGGGCAAGCCCATCAAGTCGTGACTGGATGAGTGCAAATAAAATTCCTGTGCAGCCGCTGAATGGTCACGCACTCTGTTATGAAATCTTGGCATCTGGTCTAACTATATGAGATCAAACCATACGCGGTCAAGCATACGCGTGAAACTCTCTGGAGGAATTTTTGAAAGAGGTGAACAAAACAATCCAGCGGATCCACTATCGTTTGATCAAAGTTTTCGTAGACGATATGCATTAAGATTAGCAGCTCGGGAAAAAATTAACGAGGAGTTTAAATTTAACTTATGTGCAAGAAACTGTCGAAAGAAGAAATACCTAACAGAGATACGTAAGTGTTGCCATAAAACGGAGACATTCTAATTATTTCCTCACACATATTAAAGGATTGAATATACATTTCAAAAAAAAATAAATGCTCAGACCAGAAAATGAGACATCCTGATAACCCCCACCCGAAAATATATACCATGTACAGACATTTTACATAAACATAGTCCTGACTTGTTAACAGACTCAAACTTTCAACTGTACCGGCACAGGAAGAAATAACGACAATACAAGTATATGAAACATTGACTGTCCTAAACAAGATATAGTTTCGATTTCACAGTATGCGGTCTCCCATTCATAAAATAAATCACAGTTCCTCCACCCACGAGGGACAGCAAACCAACAAATGTGTATTCATGAAGCGGAGATATATTTCACTCGTGTTGCAGGATATGTAAAACGACGATCCTATGGTGTTCTCACATAGGGACGTGAGTACAAAGTATCAAGGTTTCGTGTTTGTGATTTTGACTACTCCATTGGGTTTCGTGTTATCAATCATGTCACCTTAACCAAATTACATATACCTTAATTGTAAAACATGAACATGCCAGATGCTACATTGATAGATGATTGTTTGCAGTCTTTTACAGTGGAGAAAACAAACAACAAGGGGTGACAGGGACACGGTCACTCTCCGTTTGAATTTTGCTTGATATGAAAAGTAGTTTGTCTTGTTTGACTCCTTGACAATGCTGAAATACAGGTCAACTGTGCACAAAGTCAACTATATGCTTGCAACCAGACAAGTCATTCAGTGAAACATTAATGTTTGGACCAAATATTCCGTGCACAGCTTTCACCATGCATGGCTGAACATAAATAAGGTTTGGACCTCATGCATGCAAGTTTTTGTAATGAAATCTTACTGTAATTGGCAAAGTGTCTTCCATATAGATAAGGACAGCAGCTTTAAATTACATTATGGTAATGTTTACTTGCTACGGGAAAGCATGTCGGCATAGGGAAAATCCATTTTTGTCCAGCGGTAACAAACGAAATCATCTGTTTGCATTCGGTAAAAGGTAATTTTTGACACTTATGTATACCGTCGTCATTCCGTACGCTGAGTGACCTCATACAAGTATTCCACGTTATCCTCAGATATTACTAAGAGGTGAAAAAGAGGGACTTTGTCCTTTATTGCGAACGTCAAAATGAACCGGAGACCAACTTTGATAAGCCCCTATCAATTTCCCTCGCAATCTTCCAATACCCCTTGGAAAACACCGAGGTACTTTGGTCATAAACATACACTGCGCCTGCTGTGCTATCTCCATTCGATCTCCCTATGCAAGCTTCTGCATGGATCAAACCATTTTGCGCCAGTTTACAGCTATGGCTGTTTGATATCAGTGTATTCAACGAAGCTCATGGCACACTTGTTATATACCACAAAACAATGGAAACGCTGGAGTTCCCGAGACAGAATCGTTAGGAAAATGACACGTTTTTCCAGTACTTTCTTGATCCTTTGACCCTGCCCACCCCCGTCACCTAAATAGTATAGTTCATTACACAGTAACGTCCGCCATTGTTTATTTTCATTCACGAACCACGACGTTAGTTGAGTGTTAGTTTTCATCCTCTGAACATGAAGTTTATTAGTTTGAAGCAATTATCCTTTCATCTGTGAAGAGTTTTACTGGTGACTATTACAATTTTCACTGCTATGTTGTTGTTTTCACAAGATGCAGACTGCTTTTCCGTGCAGTCAATCATCGACAGTTTCTCTACTCTCTATGTAGTCCATGGCATGAGTCAATAAATGCCAGTTCACACATGCACTATGATGTTGATCGGCACATGACGTCCTCATGTCAAGTTTTAGGATTTTTTTGATGCTGAAATTTCACCAAAATGCCATTTCTGTATCCAGAGATTGTGTAATCAGTTTGATTTAAAACAGCGATATACAACACTGTGTCTGTTAATCTCGGAAATTTTGGCTGAGTTTTGCTGTCTTATCTATGGTTGCCGATCAGTATGTGCACTGCATTAGGGCCAGTATAGAGAGACCCTGATGTAATCAGTGTATGCCAGTTCATAAAATCGTGAGACTCAGAATATTTTTTTCTCTGTCGACGTCAATTTGCCTTACAATGGATTTTTAGGCAAGAAAGAGCATCATAGAAAAATGGTTGACAGGCGTTTCCCAAACCAGTATCGCCACAGAAATGCATCGCATGCTCAGCACTGTGAACGATGTCATAATGAAATACCGGAGAACTGGGCATTTCCACAAGTTCACCGGCCGGCCGAGAGTCAAATCAGGGCCTCACTCAGTACAACAACATTGTCTGTCACTAGATATACCAACTGGCTGTATCTCAGTCGTTCCGTGTGAATGTTTCTAATTTTACCATGGAACTCAACGTACTTGAAACATTGCCATTGCCCATCCATGTGCTCTCACACTGACATTTGTTTACTTTGCAAGCTCCAATCACTATGGGCAAAAAGGGCCCTAAATTGTTCAGTACAGCGCCCCCGCCGGACAACGCTTTTGGCTGGTTGCTAGTGACGACAGCGAACATTGTATCAATTTCATTTCAATAAAATATCGATCGAAATCTGCTCGCCTGTCGCTCGTATTTTCAGGTTACGTCATGAATTTTTCCATGGCAGCCCGTATATATTGACTTATGTACCACAAAATCAACGTATCTGTTGTTTTCTTCAACTCAAATTGAATCGAAGACAATTTGTGTAGTTTTGGTGATACTTTTATGTCTCAGCATATTTTGGCGCTCTTTGGACAAGTTTGGCGCCATGCGATCCGCGGGTATGCAACACAACATTGTATCAATTCGCAACAAAAGAATATCGATCGATAACGTTCACTACACGTTCACAGTGGAGACTCTACACCAGCTCGCTTCCGTTTCGCGTTATTTTTACCAATTTAATGTGATGTTCATGGTTCATATTCACCCAAATTTTGTATAAAAGACAACAACCTGACAGGTATTTGATCTGTACAATTTAGGAGACACTTGCTCATTAATTTGCGTCAATTTCAGACCCTTGTTCTGCACATGTAAACGCCGTCAGATCGCCATATTGTTGACGGCAACAGTATATTTTAGTGATCAGAATGAATAGAATGGCAATAAAACAAATTTTACGAAGAAATTCAAAAATCTAAAGCGATATGATTTGTGCTTATAAGTCAAAGGATCACCGTGCCAATTTTCATTATCAATGGTTCAGAATTGACAAATTTGAACCGGCGAGAAGTGTGCAATCCGTTCGGTCGATCAGACGCGCATAGACGCCATTTTTTTCTATGGGAATCGAGCTTATTCGGCACATCGTAAAATGAAAAATACATCTGAAAAACCCGCCGGACCAAATTTTTTATTTCGCTGTTATTTTTCAAAATATTTGAGATTAAGCATCTCATGAATGTCAACTTAAACTGAATGGTTTTAGTTTTGTAAATTTCCCTCTAAATTTTATGAAATGACGAGTTTACGATCGTTTAAGCTGTTGGCCGTGTTTTCACCTATTTTTTCATAGAGTATTTTCGCTTCGGTATTTTAAGAACCCCTTCATCAAATTATTGCCAAAATATCATAATGGACAGAGGAACATATGAGGAAATGGAATTTGCATCTCTTTCCTGAATATTTAGCTGTGCGGCTAGGAAATTTGGCGAAGTTTTCAACATTACGCGGAAGCTTGATTTGGCTCTCTTTACGCTCATTCAGCGTATGTGCGGCAAAAAATTGTCACACTTTGAGTGAACAATATAGAGGCCATTTTGCCCACAGTGCATGGAATGTACTATTCAAGTTTGGGTAAAGTATGTCATGTGACATGACTGCATACGGGAAATACTTCACGATAACAGGATCAACGCACGTAACAATGCAAAACAAGTTCTGTGAAAAATCGAGTTTCAAATTAATATTACAATTAAAGGTCTTAAAATCGCATGCTTTATTTCATTTCTTGTCAACCACTTTGGGCTTCAAAATGGTTTCTTCCGGAAAGGGAGCCAGAAATAAAAGGGAGATCGAATGGCGGTAACACAGCAGGCACCTTGTATGTTTATTGGCCTGTTTATCGGCAACACTAACCCAAAGTACCTCGGTGTTTTCCAAGGGACATTGGAAGATTGCGAGGGAAATTGATAGGGACTTATCAAAGTTGATCTCCGGTTCATTTTGACGTTCGCAGTAATACAGGAATTAGGTAATGGCGTAATGATAGACTTAGTCAGCTATAGCTACAGGGCAAAGACATACAGAGGAGATGGCACAGACAAGGCATACTGATTCCTCGGGAATTGATTCAAGCAAAAGTGGTCAGTTCACTAGGTTGCAAAACACGAAGACGATAACGTCATACGTACATGGATTAATTTACAGGGATTTTATTTGTCCTTTTGCTCTAAGGCAATACTAGGCAAGCTCTTATTCCTGCATTATGGCGTTGAATGCCTGCCAAAATTAAGCTATGACATTTGTAATTACGACATGCCTTTCACAATTACGACATGCCATGATGAGATGCAAATGCGAAATATGCCATTATGCGATGCAAAATGCAGACATGCCATTATGCGATGCGAAATGCAGATATGCCATTATGCGATGCGAAATGCAGACATGCCATTATGCGATGCAAAATGCAGACATGCCATTATGCGATGCAAAATGCAGACATGCCATTATGCGATGCGAAATGCAGACATGCCATTATGCGATGCAAAATGCAGACATGCGATGCAAAATGCGGACATGCCATTATGCGATGCAAAATGCAGACATGCCATTATGCGATGCGAAATGCGGACATGCCATTATGCGATGCGAAATGCAGACATGCCATTATGCGATGCAAAATGCAGACATGCCATTATGCGATGCGAAATGCAGACATGCCATTATGCGATGCGAAATGCGGACATGCCATTATGCGATGCAGAATGCCGACATGAGGAGTAGAAGCTTTGAATAGGCTACCTTTTCCAGCAAACTAGGGGGTCATCTCATATCCACAATGCACCGGTGTATTCGCAAACATGGTCGGCCTCGAATAAGAGTTTTGGATTACGATCCTACGGTCTCTTGAGCTCCATGAAGGGTCTATGGTATTACGAACGAGCATCAGAGAAGTGCTTGTGTGCCCTTCTGTGGTAAGCTAGCAAGGACACCAGTTACTCAGAGTATACATATATGCCAAATGTCAAAATCAAGCAATCCGTTGAACTCTGATTTTATAAATCGCCATATACGCTCGAGCATGGAGGTAGGTAGTAGAGCATTCAATCTTTACTTCTCGATCTCAATTCATAACGTATGGATGATCAGTTTCACGATTTCTTCCAAAGAAAATGTGTGAATGTCCATCGTCTTCTTTCTAACTCGAATGCTTTTGGAATAATCGACGACGATGTTGTCAGCCCTGTTCAGCTTGTCATTGGCGCCATCGATGTTCTGGCTAGCTCTGTGAATGATGTTTTTGAAGCCTGAGTACCATTATTGAAACCAGCAAATTCCCGAGGACGGCCCTCGTTCAGCATTACTGAGGATCAAGTACCAACTGTGTAATCAAAATGTTTTGAGGGCTGCACGTGACATTTGATGGCATATGTGTGTGTTTGCAGGAAAACTGAAGCATGATACGTGCTGCCCTTAGATGTGAACAACTTACATATTATCCTCCTGTTGTTTGTGGCTGATATTAACAGTGATGGTCACTGTTGTTTGTAAAGGTAGCTTACTGTATTCAAGCGATGAAAATTTTGTGTAGTTCATTAAGTGAATTAACATGACCAGTATGCAGTCTATGAATTTTGATGTGAAAAAAGCGCCTGGCATATTTGAACAAGGAGCAATGTTTGGGACCATCTCTAATGAGACATTGATTGTACCTGTTGTGTACACAGCGAATAAAGTATTAATTGATGTGCAAGTGACAGCACTCTGTCTGATCCATGCATAGTATTTTTGCTATATATTTTACAAAGGGTGGATAGCCACAGTTATTAAGACTTGGAAGAACAGTACCACACATTTACAATAACAATAAATATATGCATTTATTAACAATCGCTTGAACTTCATTCAATTTTCACAATACTCATACAAGTACTCATACAGATGGCATTTGTGACTCTACCTCAGTGTAGATCTATAAACATAGTCTTTCATGTATCATTGTGTAGCAAATAACAAACATGACTACATGAAGTCATACTGTACTGTTCCAATGGGTGAAAAAATTCTGACCAGTGCAATAGATGGTTAAATGTCAAGTATTTCTTGTATATTTTAAAATTGAGTGCTGTGTCATGGTATCAAAATTATGACAGTTAAAAATCACACACTTTACATGCAGTAAATTTGGCTTGTGTGTACTTATCATAAAATTGTAAAGTGTGGTATTGTCTTTCTTTAGATATACTAAGTGGTTAGTCTCTCTTTCCCAGACTTTGTTTGCTGCACTGATATTGAAATCCAAATTTAATCTTTAAAAATCTTTGTCCTAAGTGAACTGAGTTTCCTTGTGTCATCCTTACTTTGAGCACTTTCAAGTTGGCAAAGGCATTTACATCGGTTACATTGTTTGGCAACCAGTTGGGTTTTGCGTTACACCTACCATTACCAGCGAAATCTAAATAACCATGACATGGTGTTCAGAATTCATCTTTAGAAAAACCAAAAACCATTTAAAACTTTGCTCATAGTATCATCATTGCAAGCATCTGAAACCATGGCAACTGCCTGGGCCTGCCAAC
This sequence comes from Ptychodera flava, assembly GCF_041260155.1. NCBI lineage: Eukaryota > Metazoa > Hemichordata > Enteropneusta > Ptychoderidae > Ptychodera > Ptychodera flava. The sequence goes on along the minus strand of NC_091947.1, from coordinate 25,977,395 downwards.
GCAGCTTGCAGCTTTAATTTATTTATATAAGTTGTCGTATATAATATGAGTATGATGTGTACATTGCCAACAAAACTTTTATCTACTGATTTTTTGGCATCTTGGTCTTTTGTCAACAATAAACGCACTAGCAATGGTGATAATCTAATGACAGCAGCCACAGATTAGCAACTTACAACTTGCTTGCTTTCCTTAGTGCAATAGGCAGTCACACTCATGATGAAACAGCATGAGATTATCACAGGACAAATACATGACACTATGCATGCAGTTATAGCCTGTATAGAGGAAACTAGGGTTAATGATACAGTGTCACAGAGTGAAGAGAACAACCTCAACAAGAAATCTTCAGAAAACCAGTTTCATAAGACCAAGACCCTTTTGGTTGATGGTATAAATCTTCATTGGCAATACATATCATACTCCAAACTATCAAAATAAACAACAACAACAAGAAACTTGTGGTGGGACCCATACACCCCCAACTCTGGTGGCAGTATGGGCCACACTTATACCCAGTGATATGGACTTAATAAGTTTGACATGTGTAGTGATTTTAAACCAGGCTTAACTTATTCAAGGGGAAAACCTCATCAGTCTTGTTCTGCAAGCATACGAAGCACAGAGAATGTAATGCCATAAACTGTCAATCACTAAAAACCTAGCAACATGTGTGAATTGGTAGATGTTTGCAATTTCTTTGTATCAGATATGGTTCAAATATATGTTTGCTCTTTACCACAAAATGCTAAGAATAGGGATAGTATAAAGTGTATGATTTACTAGACTTATCACAAGGCCCGAGTAATTACATTCTTGGATTTGCATTCACACATGCACATGTTTTTTGGAGGTTTCATGAACAAAGAACACTGTATTTGAACACCAGTAGGACTTTACCCTTAGCTTTTTGCCTACAAATCTATGAATTTTAGCTACTACTCTGTGAATATGTGACAAGGTAACATATTGTAGGTACAGTATCTGTCGTAGTTATATTGGTATGCTGTCTGTCTGTCCATCAACTGTGAAAGTTGAAAAGTGCTGTATTCATTACTCTGATAGTTGCTGTGAAGGTATGTAAGGGGACTGGGACAGATTATTTTTGTGTAGCATTGGAGATATGCAAATGAGCTGTACAAACTGCAAAAATAGTAAATATAAAGAGAGATTTCGAAACCTGCTCAAATAGCCTCGACATTTAGTGTCTATAACCTCAGGGGTGATTTGAGCCAGATTTGCTCAAATTGCAATGAAACTACAAATGTTTTAAATTTTTAGGCAATTTTCTCCATTCTGAAAATTCACTTTCTTAGGAATCACCTGTGTGATTAATTAAAAAATTTTATGCACCTCAAATGCAAATTTAATTGACATGATACTTCTACATATATTTGCATGACATAACCCTACTGGCAGATCGACATCTGTAACACACGAATTTGATACAGCATTTCTAGACATATCAACTAATTATGAAAATTCATTAAATATGCAACATAGCAATCAATTGACTTGATACTGCTTAATGACTTCTCACAGTATTACAGTACTGGAAGATCAACATCTGTATCATGTTTCATCAAATCTGATGCAGTATTTCTGGACAAAGCCCCTAATTAGGAAAGTTCATTAAATATGCAAAATAGCAATTAATTTGAATGACACCACAAAGTGTCTTTGCAAACTTATATGACACTGTGTGCTAAAGATCTATACCAAGTTTCATCAAATTTGCTGCAGTATTTCTATACATATCACCCTAATTACAAAAGTTCATCAAATATGCAAATTAGCAATTAATTGATGCAATACTGACTGTGTGCTATCAGAGCTCTGTGTGACAAACATCTTCACAAAGTTTCATCTTCACAAAGTTTCATCAAATTTAGTGCATTCGCTTTAGAAATAGAGCTCTTTTTCAAAAAGTCATTGTCAATGACATAGTCCCCACTTTCTCAATAAAATGACCATCACCCGGCCATATTTTGTCAGATCGCAAAACAATTTGATGTGCATATGCCTGACATAAGGAGTAACCCGTGTACCAAGTTTGAATGAAATCGCTCCAGACGTCTCTGAGACATCTCCATGAACGGATGCACGCACGCACACGACCAAAACTATAAGTCCCCCTGGACAGTATCCGTGGGGATATAACACAGAATCTTTCCGCACAATTTAGCAGCATTCTTCAGAAGTGACATGAAACAAAAGTTCAGCATTTAAGTTTGCAACAATGTAACTAAACATGAAAAAATAGAGTGCAAATGCATGTGTTACATGTAATTGCAAGACATTGGTGTCATATCAGTTTTAATCCATGTGCAATTGCTTTACCAACAAGTTCAAAAAGTTCCTGACTTATAACTGATTGTTTTAGTACTTGTAACAGATGTTCCATTTTTCCCTCATACAAAGGTTCCTCTGTGTTTCTTGTCAGTGTTTGAAATGTCAGGTGGAAGAACTCTCTGGATGGATCCCAAACATCCACTGCAGCCTCTTCCTAATACCAGAAATTAATGTTACAGATGGATGAATGAAAAGATCAACTTTCTTCTCAAAATGCCAAACATTTGTTGAAATGGTGACTTGGCATCTTGGATGTAGTATATCTTTGGTGGTCTAGCATGCCCACTGATAGTTGTTTTCCTCCATTCTTCAGTGTTTCCAGGGGTGTCATAGCAGAAGGTGTGTGTTTTGCAGTGTCTGAAGAAAGAAAAAGACAAGTAACTTTGATTACATAACATTTGCATGATCTAAACTATTCCTACTGATCATGATCCTAAATTGACTGTCCTGAGTGACAAGTAATCGTTGATGACGCAGCCCCGGTTGTTAATGGCTACTTTGATTACATGATTACATTTCATGGTTTGTCACAATTTGCAATTGGACATACTTACCAAGGTTTACCCCTGTGAACATTCATACCAACTTTCAAAAGAAGTGGACAAGCAATTTCAGATAAAATGGTTTTTTTTACCAAAATTGGGAAATTTGCCTAAAAAATACAAATTATAAGACTCACAACTAAGGTTACCCTTAGGTACATGCATACCAAGTTTCAGCCAAATCTGGCCAGTAGTTACGGAGCTTCAGCACTTTGCAGGATTTTACTTTTATTTGACTCATTAGCAAAATTTTTGACATTGACATTTTGATATTTTACCAAATTCAAATCTCCACCCCAGGGCCCACCTGTACACAGAAGAATAAGATGGCAGGTGCTGTGGTTTTGAGGTTTTGATACATGCATACATACATACATACATACATACATACATACATACATACATACATACATACATACATACACACAGACATACTTACAGACATACGTTGTTGAAATGGGTAAATACCTAAATGCGTAACTGCAGACAGACTGACAGATAGATAGACAGACAGATAGTACATACATACGTATATACATACATACAGACACATACATACAGACATACATACACATATACAGGCACACAGACAGACATTTCATCACATTTCATGGTCAATTATTGACGAGCTACTCTAACATAAGCAAGCGATGCAATCTCTGCATATCAGAAAAGCTGCACATTATCAATACTGAGAAATCTTTGCTGTTAAACAAACAATCTGAGTTGGTTTCAAAATGTCGCCACCAAAACAAATATTAATCAAAGTTTAACACCACATACAAATAGAATGGTATGTCCCAAAGATTTAAAAGAAAGTGGGGTAAGGATCCTTTAACTTCATTTGTCTGATGATTGAAGGATGCATGGACCATAAGTAATAATCTTTACCGCCCTGATACAAGTTTAGCACGCCAAGGTCGTAAGGCGGAAGGGCTCGAGTGTGAGGGCCCATATGCCGTGTGAGTACTATGGTCTGCAAAACTTGTATCTGGGCCGTAAAGGTTTTATCATATACCGTATGGAATGATAAATATGTACTTAACATAATATTAAGATTTGTTCAGCGGTAAAAATTTGTGCGATATCAAATATTCATTGCCATTTGTGTCAATTTTTCAGAAAAGCAATGGCCTCTTCACATAGTTTATTTACTTACATAATGACATTATTTGTTTACCTGCAGAAGAACACGCAAAGCTTCATACATGAGCAACAGAGATCCAGGTTGTAATCAAGGTGTATTAAAGAAGGACAAATGCGTGATGTAAATTAGTGTCATTTGGCACGCACTTAGGATAGGCCTACGATGGATTTCACTTGACTTTAGAAATATTAAATGTCACCAGCCCGACTCCACTGTCGCCACTATACAATCTTAGCGAGCAGACGTTTTCCTAATCTCGCTTTGACTTTATGTACAAATATAACATTCCTTGATAGCACACGCGTTGTAACAAGTATTGAAGCAGTTCATATAGTTCAACAGTGAACACGATTGCCCATATTTGGACGTGCAGAATTCAACGCGTTCATCCAAATTTGGGCACTGGGCTGGGGCGTGATACGTTAAAAAAATGCATGGATGTGAGGGTGCTTTCTCACGAAGCTTTATATAGGCACGTGAATCTAGGTATATGATAACAGATATTATTACTGTTACGCTGTACTTTGTGTACAGGGAAATGAATCATTTAGCTTACCACTTGTAGGTCCATGGTATGTTGATGTTGATGCCATGGATGTAGAACCCATCACATCTTGAACTGAATTTGTCGCTTCATCGTGGTTTTCATCTGGAATATAAAATTGGCAAATGTCAATGTTTTTGATGATTATTCTTCATTTTTCAATTGTATGTTGTACAGTATCTCACTGTCTATTTTACTGAGACTAAGAGTCCAATTTCAACCAAGTGTCATACTCAGCATAACTTTAGTTGGACACATACAAGAGGTTTGAACTGGTAAAGTCTACCACGTAGTCATCTTTGCAAAACTTGCATCATATGAGGAGTGTGAAAATAAACTTTCTTTGACATACATGTCGATGCTGGTAGCTGGTACTGTGAGTGTTGATACTGGGTATATGACTGTTGTGACTGTTTTGAAAGCACTGTGTGACTTTTTTGGAGCTAATTTGCATATTTTCAACAATATTAAAAAATACCGCAATTATACGGTGTCGCTCAAATTTGATCAGAATTGGTATATACCAGTTTGGGTACCAAAGATCAACAATATATGTTGCTTCTATCTGTTCAGTGCAGGATAATTCTACGTTGATGTTATGACAATGATTTCTGCACAGTACAACCAGGAAAACAACAAGAAGTATTTAAACCAGAAAAACAAGAATAACAAAAGTAAATAAGGTCTGAAACTTGAGGTACTGGAGGTCAACTTTAGCAACATGCATAGCAGAAACAGCTAGCCCCTCTTAGTTTGAGCATAGACAGTCTACCCCCTCTCTTGTCTATGGTTTGAGCAGGTCTGTTAATATGTAACATATCATAAACAATGACAGGATATGACTCAAGGTCAGTGGAGTTAGCCTGTCTTTAAGTGGCATGCCATCACTCCTGCACATTTGCAGAATTTCCCTTTTTCTTACCTCATTTGCACATTTTTGACACTGACGTGTTCATTTGAACAACATCGCATCTCAACCCCTGCATCTACCTGTACACCAAATACTGAGATGGTAGCTTTGGCGGTATGGTAGCCTTTGTGTGTGACGGACATACATCCGCACATACATTTCCACATACATACATACAGACAGACAGACGCCACCGACTTATCATGTAAGCTCTTTTTGGTATTTATATACAAAACCGAATATGAGCTAAAACTAAAAAATATTTTGTCAGAATCATATGTTCATCAACACAGGAAATATCAAGTCTGTAAGTACTACAGTTCCCCAGATATTTGAGTGGACGGACATCCTCACAAACAGACATACATACATACATACATACATACAGACTGACAATGGATGCCGGACGGATACCCATCCCAATAGCTTCTATAGACTATTAGTCTATAGTAGCTAAAAAAATATGTATGTATATGTTTTGCTTACTTGCCACTTATAGCTGACAAATCATAAAACACTTGATTGGAATCACGATGGTGATGTCTAAGCCTTCTTATTACTTCATCTCTGCCAACATTCCCTGCCAAACTTTCGATTAAAATATCTGCTTTCATGTTAATCTGCAAAAAGATGAGGAAATGTGTGCTTTCATGTTAATCTGCAAAAAGATGAGGAAATGTATGTCGGTGGTTTGTCACAATCAAAACACTACACAAAGAAAATCTTTCTGTTTAATCAGTCAAAACATTATGATAATGTTCTTTGGGAGAGCAACTATAAAAAGAAAAACTTTCAATGGCATTCTTTAAAAATCCTTTTGAAATATGATCATCATGTGCCACTGACAAAACAGCATCAAAGTCACCATAGCAAATCTGTATCATATGTCTTAAAATCTGATGAACCCATTCTGAATATACATCCGTGCAGACTAGAAAGTAATAAGATAATAATAAACAATTGTCACTTCTACTGTATTGTTGTATAATCAACATCTGTAGTATACCAATTTTATGTTTTGAGCTCGATGGCAATTTACGTCCAATTCTCAGATGACTGCGGTAGTTACTGTACTTTACCTAGCGCTGTGGACCGCGTTGCCGTCTCCGAGTGGCGGCGCAGCGTTGTATAACTAAGAGAATGTCGTCGCAAACTTATAAAGACCAGCGACTGTTTTAAATCGAAATAAAACTATGAAATACAATCTGAAATATCGTATAGAAGTAAGGTTAGGGGCACAACACCTGCTCTTCAGCCACCTGGCGACACGATGCTGAAGTTATTTTCGTATTCGTTTTCGTATTCGTTTTCGTATTCGTATTCGTATTCGTATTGGAGTCACTGACAAAAATCTTAATTTTTAGACCAACATTCGTAATTTTTAATAAAAATTTTAGCGTTTAAAGACTCTTAAGTACTTTTACAATAATAGAATATGCATCGATATTCTGATAATGTAAGTTGGAGAAAACGTTTATCTTTTAGTATGGAAGACCGGTCATGACATGCGACATGCGAGTTTTTTAAACTGCGACCTGGGAGTTCTTAAACTGCGACATGCGAGTTCTTAAACTGCGACATGCGAGTTGCAAAGCGGCGTTTGCATACATGTCATTTCGTTCTCCTCCTAACGATGGATTACAGAGGTAGAGACGAGCTTATTTCTGCATACTTCTACAATGAATACACCGTGGGAGAAATAGCGGCCACGTTAGGACTCAGACATGTATGGAAGACCAGTCACGACCTGCGACATACGACCTGCGTCTTTAAACTGTTATCTGCGACCACAGGCGTGATGTTTACTGGGTAGTTTGTATAAGTGTAGTTTATGCTACGCTCCGACATTCTCTTCCGTAGCCTACGGAAGAGAACGTCGGAGCGTAGGAATAACTACACTTATACAAACTACCCAGTAAACATCACGCCTGTGTCTGCGACCTAACCCTAACCGTAACCCTAACCCCTAACGCTAACTAACCCTAAGTTATGCCGTTACGATTTTCCCTCCCTTGGCCTAACCTCCAGGGTTGAGAGCGAAGTAGGCCTAAGGCTTTTTACCAGAGAAAACCTAACCTCTAACCCTAAACCTAACCCCTACCCTAACCCCTAACCCTAACCGTAACCGCAGATCGCAGTTTTAAAAACTCGCATGTCGCATGTCGTGACCGGTCTTCCATATTTTAGGGCCTAGGTCGAGAAATATCGTTTCTATCATTGGAGTAGAGATTTTAAAAACAAACGGCCAGTCGTAGAATTTTGAGGAGAGATTTTGTAAACAAACATCATTGTCGTATTCGTATTCGTATTCGTTTTCGTATTAACATACGAGCGACATTCCAGACCTGATTAACTTCACAACATTCTGTTGACATCGTTAGTACCACTAATGGAAAGCTGACCCGCCAAATATGACGACTTATATTGAGGTAATTGACTTGTCATAAACTGATGTCTCTGTAAAAGTGATCGTCATACCGACAGCGAATGTAGTACATGAAATTATCGTTCCGTGTGTTTTTATGTTATCTTTACCTGTTTACTCTGAAAAGTACCCCTTGTCAAATGTATTTCTGATACTCCCCCTCCCAAGCAGCAGCTCATACAACTTTGTTATAACTTTGAGCTTTGTAATTTTTGCCTTACTGCACTCCTTGAGTGTGTTTTTGAGCAATAAAGTTTTATAAAGTATTCTATTGTCATTGTTATTTATTTCAGGCCTACATACAGCCATATCAAAATACAAGAAAGTAGACTACTTAAAATATAAACTGTAAATTGATATGATTATTCTAAAGTGAGTAAAAAAGGATGACCGATATAAAAATCCGAATTTGCTCAACTACCTTTAAATCAGAGTTGTTTCGCTCTCAAGGAGACAAACATGAAGGATATTAGCATGGAAAAGATTTTGTTGGTTTTATATTTAGCTTTACAATGGTTTTAATGTGATATTTTTTGTTCAGATATCTGACATTCTATCTCTTTCTTGTATATTATTATGTAATTGCAATTTAAATTTCATAGCATTACCTTCAGCATATGTTCGAAAATTAACTGTAGTATTATTTTAGTATTGATTTAATTTCATTGTATATTAACAGTACCTATCATTCACGTTCATTATACTATTAAAAAGAACAGACACCTCATGTCACGTCCATTCACTAGCCCAAAAATGGTGAGAATGGCACCATAAAATAGCGTTTGTGTGTTGTTTTTATTTTGAATTGTTTGCCATTGTTTTGTTAGTTTTATTTCTTCTGAATTGATGATGAGAACTAATTTCAATGTTTTACAGTTTTGTGATAAGCTGTATGAGATCCTCATTGCCATGAACAAATAATTCATTCTCCACTGTAATATGGAAACTGCCTCCATAGTTTTCTTACAACAGCATACTGTATAAGCTAATGAAAATGTTATGATTAAATCACACCATTTTAGCATTTATCATTACTCACTCATCAGGTGATAATAGTGGATAGATTTTAGGAAGGTCAAAGGCAAATGACTGGGACATGTCACCCATATTCTCTTGGTGTAACATGGATTACCTATTTGGTGGATATTTCACACACACAAAAGACTGAACACGTTTGGTTTAAGGGACAAAGTTGCTCTATTTTGACCTTGATAAGTCAAGAAAACTTGGAATACTTATATAAAGGCACTCAGTGTAAAAATGACTGGTATGTAACTACAAAAGTTTCATAAACTACCCCTTCTCTGAATGCAAACAGAGGATTTCGCTTTTGCCTCGGGACAAAATTAAAGGGAAAGCTGCTATCCTTATCTACATGAAAAGCACCGCCAATTTAAAACTTCATTACAAAAGCTTGCATGTAGTCCAACTTTATGTAACATTGTATGTTCAGCCATGCATGATGAGAGTTGTAACAATTCAACATTTGAACTTGTGTTCTTTCATAGATGAAAAATGTTTTTTCTGAATGTTTAAAGCCCCTGTAGCTGGAACTCTTGAAATTTGTTGACCTGAAAAAGGATTTCTTTTTTCTCTGGTTTTCTTTAAATTCTACAGATTTAAAGGATATAGTCTTTTACCATTGAAAAATTGGACAAGTAAATTTAAATTTTAATTGTTATTTTGATTTCCCGCCATTTTTTAAAATTGATAATATTACAAAGAAAACAGCATATGATGTCCCAGTGGAAAACATTCAGCACTATGCATTAGATTGGACTACTCTGTTGTTTCTGTGAAGATTCCAATGCATATATGCACTGCGTACTGTGTTTTTGCTTTATTTGCATGAGGGTGCAATTTTATGTTTGGGCAAACATTTATTATTTATCTTGCTCAAAATTGCACATGTAGTCCCAGTGGACAGTTTATTCTACCTGTATAAACACCCCTCAAGGAGTACATTCCTATGAACTTGTTGAAGTTTGGACGTAAAATCACAAAAATAATGCAAAAAAGATACAGCTATTGGGCCTTTAATCTTGTGTGGATGCAAGCAGAGTTCAGGTTGTGCACAGTTGACCAATATTTCAGCATGTTTCATGAAATGAAAACAACGAAGTGCTGTTCATATTGAATAAAATTCATTTCAAAAACTCCTGAATGAATTGGAAGAGAGACTAGTTTTTTTCTGTAACCACAGATATTACAGGACAGGAACACAAGCGTTTCAAAAGTTGTGAAAGACTACTTGTATGGCATTACAAGTCAGTGGCGGACCTACAAGCATAAAGTCCCATTATATTGGCAGCAATTAGCATTTGTCATTTTCATACAAAAGATAGCAGATGAGAAGCCAGTATAATAAATGTTGTTGAGCACTGACTGGGAAAACTCATGGAAGTCTAAATAGGCGGGATTGCCAAATATGGCTTTCCCCATGCAAATATGCAAAGTGTGTGACATAGAGCATATATAAAAGATGAGAGGAAATGAAAATATTTTGAAGTCCATAGACTACAGTGACTTGCAGCCGATTGGGCTATACACAACAACCTGAAGAATTGTTTTCTACATAAAACAATTTATTCATTGTACTTCACTTTTGACACTTTGGTAACAGGACTGAGAGATTAAATATATGATTGTGAGACAATTTTAAAGGTCATTTCCCCTTGTAATAACAAATTTAGCTTGGCATAAATATTTGTCAGGACCTATTTTTTTTTAATTAAAAGGAATATGCAACTGCAACTTCCAGCATTAAAGTTACTGGAAAATTGTGGGCAAGCATATAAGATTAGTATTCCTAAAAACCAGAACCACATTAAATTCAATGGTCTCTTGTTACCTGCTCGAGTATAGCTCTGTCATAAATAATCATAAATAAAATAATCATACTGTTGCATAATGTTCACTGCTCCATCACTATTGCAAATTTGTGAATTCAAGATTAATTCAATACGAATTTGTCGCTCCTTCTGTAATGGATGGTTATACTATCCAGACACGCACAATCAGCAAAATAACAAGCAAAATGCAAGCAGCAAATTTTTGAACTTCCGTGGGCATACCTGGCCTTCCTCCATTTAGACTGTAAGGAGCCAGTTTTCACCTCATGAACTTTTCCACATCTTTTCGTTCCTGACACACTTCTAATTATCAATGGCATGATGTTCCTGTGATTGGGCTATTTCTAAACCAAATTTGGAAAGCTAAGTGACGCTAATAATTGAAAAGTGAACATCTTTTCTTTAATTAACAGTCCTGTAAGTCAAGATAGGCATACTAGTGGCTGACGATGTAATGAGTCAAAGAAATCAAAGCACGCCTTTCATGGCCCGTCGTACATGGCTGTAATACTGAAAAAAGAATATAATATACTCAACCCTATTTTTTCTGGATCATGTCCTCAGCAATGATAATCAACATGGAAAAACCTGTTAAGGGTATATCATGATGATTTACTTAAAAGAGGAAAGTACAGGTATTGTGGAAATTTCATCAAGTCAGCCCTAGAAACCTTTAAATTACATTTGAAAGTGTAGTGCTATCATTTTATGAAAGATATAATGTTCTGATAGAAAATCTGACAAATTGCCCTAACAGTAATATTGTGCAAATTACATAATTTTCACATATCAAAATCACTGATGGAACAATTAATTAGCTTTGAAAGCTATTATATTAGAAAATTTCAAAAAAATTAGGCTAAAATATTATTATATTCAATTTTATATTCATTTGATTAAATGATAATCATACAATCCCAAAGAACCAAAAAGACCAAATTTGAGACCTATCACGTAAGTTATTCCTGAAGAGAAGACATGACAAACAAAAATGAAAAGTTATCGAAAATGCAATTTTTATGCTTATTTTATCAACTATTAAATACATAGTCCCTACCAAGATTTTTGCAAAATATCAAAGAAATCATGCAAATATTAATATTTGATATCTGTTAAAAATCATAATTATCTATTTTTTTCTTAATTGCAAAAGCAACATTTTGAAGATTCCACTCAGTTTAGACAATCCGCTATACATTCCACATACCTAGGCTGGTCACATTGGTGTAATTATTTCTTAGTTATGACCTCCAAAATTTACTTTACAGACATGCCAGCCTCTCTGTAAGTCCCCTGAATGAATCTGCAAGGACTAATAAAGCAGATTTTGCTAATTTAGTAAAGGAGTGTCTCAATACAAGGAGGCAAATGTTAACTAGAGTAGACTTACAATAAGAGAGCCAAAGAGAAAAAATAACAGAAATTACATCTAGACAATTTCAATCTACTTTCATTCCAACATTAACTATTTTATTAACATAAAAAAAACTATATTTTGTACAACAAGTATCACATGTGAAATTTGAGATCACAGCCAATGCAGAGCCAAGTTCTTTGTTTTGAAGTTTTCATTCAAAAAGTTACAAAATAAACAATATCAGTTCTCCATGATGAGTGTGATTATGATTAAAACCAACGAGTGAACTAATATGTACTACAGAGACCAAACACAATGGCAAGAATAATATGATATGATTGAGGTATGATAGAAAGGATAGTGTGAGGGTAACCTTCTGCTCATTATTGTACAGATTATTTAGCAACTGATCTTATCACAAATCTACAAATTCTGTTAGGATGCAACTCTCAATACAAGTAATCTGAATTTTAATATAATAAAATTATATGATAAAATCCTAGAACATTTTCAGATATTCTGTGTAAAAAATGAACATGGTGTTATATTTTACATGTCCTCTTGGTTTCAACTTTTTTGTCATGGTCCTCAGATCCTTCAGTTTTACTGACCGCATTGCAAATCATGTCATTGATTACTAGTATAGCTATTACTGACATGATGGAAATAATTGTAATTCTTTCTCTCTCTTATAACTTCATCTTCCTCTTTTTCTTGGTTGGGAATATTTGTGAAACTTGTATAAGTTTGATTTTTAATTTATTATTTTACTTTCATCCACTGGGAAAGGCTTTAATGGCGACAGATTGTTTCTAAGCAAAAAGTCCATCTACGCTGTGAAAATATTGCATTCTGAAACCATGACCTGTACACATCATTGGGAAATATCTCCTGTAGCATGCACTGAGTACATTCCACACCATTACATCTTGTCCTGTATGAAAGATAAAATTGTCTAACATTAGCAAGGCATTTGTTGACAGTGTAAGAGTGCATTGTTTTCACAGCTTATTTATGTATTGAAAATATTTTCAAGAACAAATTGACACATAGTCATGTAATATTGAACTGAGATATTAAATTAAAAGCAGATCCTCCAAAGTGAGAAAGATAAGTACAATACATCATTGTACCAGTACACTGATAATAATACTGAAACCCATCAACCCTATCTCCATACTTACAAGACAAAATTGTTTGCCTGCCATCCTAAATATAACTTGCAAAAACTTTGTCAAAGCTTTATTGGCTAGCCCTGTTCCAATATGTGAATATAGGATCAAACAAGGAATTCTGTAACTTAAAAATACAACTAACAAAGGGTCAAACATGTCAGGAGTACCATGTGAAGGGATAAAGTACCATGGGATGTGATCCTGACCACCATACATTCGGTTTTGTGAGGTCAGTGATTGTTCTCAATGTGGACCCATTGTTGTAGTCTTCTTGATTTTCTTGGAAAATGGTGACACTGTCATATTATTTGGAGCCAAAATTCAGCCATTCATTCACACTTATTTTTCCTGTGCCATTTGCTGTTGTTGATGGCTAATTTCTGTTTATGGCATAACTTGAGACAATGGACAAGTTTCAAGCAGTTCATTTGTGAAAAACTTTTGATATTTGTGCTTTCCCAATTTTTGATTCACTGAACAAATTAAAATCACAAGATAACATTTCATACAATTAAATCCTTTAATTGTGTTTTTAGTGCCTATAACCAACATTTAATGAATTCTTGTCCTACAAAGTTCATATTTCACTATCATGTCAAGATGTTTAAAACTAGTGAAGCACAATATGTCCCACACGGTGTATTTTTATCACAAAAATTGACTAGCTTGAAGACACAGATACTGTAAACATGATTCTATAGACTGCTGTAAGTGAGTGAAATTACATATTGTTTTGGCACAATACAACTTTTTACTGGCTTGGCAGACGGGAGAAGTGATACTGTCTGACAGAAAAAGGGTTAATGGTTGCTATCATCAAGCAATCCTAAAAATATATTACGTTGGATTATAAGTCTACCAATGCTATAAGATTGAAAGGCAGCCACTGTGCTATGATTTTTTCACGAGTACTTAGTAATTACTCAAACTAGCTCAACACCCCCCCACCCCCGATTTTGTACATTTGCTTAATGCTGATAAAATGATCTGACATGGCCAGAAGCCATTTCCCTGAATGTCATCATTTTTACTGGTAGTTTGAATTGGGAATTTGATGCGCACAATGTACAATTTATATCTTCAATGTGAGATAGCATTTGCAATGTTTCTTTATCTATTCAGTACTCAACTCTATGTTCAATGCTGGTTTTGACTACAGCTTCAATGTGCATCCAAAAAAAGAAAGACTCAGCTACCTACTGGTACTACCCATATTTGCTGACTGATTAAGACTTTTTGGCAATTATTAAATTCCACTTGCTATTCAAATGTACACTGCCAATCTCTTGTATTTTGTACAACTTACAGAGTCAAACTAAATGATGCCTGAGAGAGCTATGTCATTAAGTGAGAGATACAATATGTAGAATATTGCCAAAGATAACTTTTCTTTGATAGGTGAGTATCAGTACACGTAGTTTGACAAATACTGTCCTTTCAGGACTTAAAAAAGGGGCGTGGTTATATGAGAAATGGAATCATGGGGACATTGGACATTTGCACAACCACTTTCAAGAGAGTGAAGGTTTCAGCATGCTAGTGCACTCTCATTCTGATGCCTCAGTGTTAGCAGACTGAACTCTGAACACTTTTCAAACATTTTAGAAAGTGTACCAGAATGTTTTATATATGACACTTTGCAAACTCTTTGTCAAACTTGTAACTACAACACCTCAATACCAAAATACACCTTCTGATAGGAATCTCATGATTATCAGTTAAGTCTTGTGGCAAAAAATGGAATATATTAAATGATCATGAATTAATAATTATAAAGAGGATACTACAGTATTATAGTTGATTTTCACTTGCATGTCATTTCACAATTTTCATGGGACAATAAAAACTTTATAATATTCAAAATTTGGCATTCTCTCTCTTTGTGGCTTTTTGCAACACCTGGAGATTTTCAATGTTAAGTAAGGCAAGAAAGTCTGTTGACAAACCAATACCACAAACTTAGTACGATATGAGAACTAGTGGAGGTTTCCTTTCTCATGAATTGCTCTGCTATAACTAGCATCAGCATGATACATGATTTTCAACAGTGTCTGGAAAGACTTTTTGATATACTCTGATTTTGATTACTAAGATACCCTAAAACTACTTGAACTCTGACACCAATTAAGGTTTGCTTTGACGCCTCTACGGAGCATCACTGATTTAAATGAATTTCAGGTATACTGGACCTAAAGGAAGTCTTATCCACTTTTGAATAAAGGGTTGTACTTGTATGTTGTGTTGTTTCATCGCTTTACAGTGTTGTTTGTTATATTTACCGTATCATAATGATAGTTATAATGATATTTGCATTGGTCCATGACCATTTTCAAATATACTCGTCTATTTTTCACTTTTATTTAGTAGCTTGATCACACTTCCCAGAATTCTTGTTTATCAGCGTGTGACAAAATCTCGTCAACAATATTTAACAATGTTGCGACAGACACAGCTGTCAGAGAATAAAATTTTTATCAGTATAAATATGAAAATTTTTGCACAGGTTTGATGTAGAATAATGAGAAATATATTTTTTAGAATTTATTTATATTTCCTTAGAGGAATAAAGTATACAAGAAGTAAGACCACTGATTCCATTGGAATTTTCTACAACAAATCAAAATAAATGCAATGTTGCATGTAGGTGCATGAAAAATATAAGCCCTAATGAAAAACTGAGCCTAAATATCTGACTGGGCTGACATGTATGGAATGTCTAATGCTCATTGCAGAATTTTTGTTAAGGCCAGTACCCCAGTAAATGTTACTGGGGTTCCCCAGTCATTTTACCGGGGTTCCCCTTGGTATACCAATGCAATCTGATTTAGGGACAGAAGAAATGTTAACAGGTTCCCAAATCATTTACCAATGTTCCAGAACCTTGGCAAAATTACTGTCATTTAAATTTCTGGTTCACATGAGCATTTATACCGGTACTTCCAAACTCTATCAACTGCAAAGGCCATAATTCCTGTAAGTCTATCAAATCCACATCTTTGCAAGTCATTGCTCAAGTTATCTTCCTAAAAGCCAGCTCCATTTTGCAAGTCTGAACACAAACTATTGCAACAATTTTGATAAAAACCAGGTCATGTGTTATTTAGGTCAAAATACAGAAAGGAGTGTGAAATGTATTATTCAGTACAAAAATTGAATGGCATTTAATTCTCATGTCATACTTTTTTCAGAAACTACAATAACATAGTCTTTCATGGGTAGTTCCCATGATTTAAGTTTGAAAAGGCCCTGCTTGGGATGAATACATTGTATAGTTAGCCTCCTTTGTTAGTTTCACAAGACAACTTCGTCTGCATACAAAAAACTATTATTTGAAGCGGGAAAATTTTGTTTTTCGACAAAACTTTAATTTTTTCCAAGTAGATCCACTGATCTCGCCTTGTACAGAACAACTACAATGAGATGAATAACAGTCACTCAATGTTGAGAATTCAGTTTTGACAATACAATTGTAACAATGTTTCAATTCTTGAGCATTTTTGGGTAGCAAGAACTGGTGTTAGTTTTTATCCACGGGAAAATATATTTTTCATACTTGCATATTAAATTTATCACATGATGTGTTTTAACCCCTCACGTTCCGGTATCAATGGAACAGATTTGCATTTATTCAGAAAATGCAGGAACATGACTGATACATTTTCTATTTGCACCAATTGCATATTCCTTCTTACTTGTGAAGTGAATCCCTGTTTTAAAAATGATTTCCATTGGTTGATGTGTTAGACAATTTGGCTATAAAAATGGCCCATGTGCAGCCCTCCCCATCACTCCTGTTTGTGAGCTCTCAAGAAGATAACCACGTACCAGTTTGTATGGATGGGACAGAACAGCCTCGTTGCAAGAAGAAGTTGTAAAGGTCAGTCTACACTGTTCATTTTGATTGTTATGTATTTCAGGGCTACACTATTACTCAAGAAGGTACATTTTTACAATGTTTGTAGAATAATTTCTTCACTTGAACTATAATGTAAGCCCATTGCAAATTTAATATACAGTACACTGCCAGAAAAAATGTACAATGTGCTGTAAAATTTTACACAATATGTCATGTATCATTTGAACATTAGTTGCCCTAACATTAGTTGTTTTCAAACTTTGTTCCCAATGTCTTTCACATTACTTTGACAAATTTTCAAGCTTTGAACACTTTTGGATATTTTGAGGGTCTGAGTAGATTTGAGTTTCTGGCTTACCAAATCAAGCTATAGATTTTCAACCCCCTTTATTCGAAAATGACATTTACAAATTTACTTCTGAAAAAATTAATTTTGAGAATTATCGTGAGAAATAATGATTTTCTCATAAGGTGGCACATTCTTGAGAGGCTGTACATATACAATCCTGTATGAGCAAAAGATTGCAAGATTAATAATGCAGAAGATCCATTTAGACAAATGGTACTTATATCAATTTATGACGTATGTAAGTTTGCTATTTTCATATGACTGTAATACTCAGATATTCTTGTGAAAGACTGTAATTATTGGAAAAGTAGTGGGCACACTTTTTCATTTTATCAATTTATGTCTGGTGGGTTTGTTCCAAACAAAAGAATTCATTGTAAGTCACCTGGAATAATATTTAGGCAAATTTTGTGTCAGTGAAAACTTAGAAGTACCAGTACTTCTTTGAAACTGGCCAGTTACAGAGTCACCAATGCTATACAACAACTAAGTTAAGAGGTCCATACGATTATGAATATGTGAATAAGATAATAATATGTTAATAACATAATTAATGTACTGTCTCATAACTCTAACTATACATAATTACATTATCAATTAGATATTGTAAATGATTTATCAATTATTGTGAGTCAATTGCATCAAAATTTGAGTAAGACAAAATCTACTTTTGCCATTGCACCATTCAAAATGCCAGTATCTGTAACTTTGGATAAATGTTTCACTTTTTTGTTTTGCATGTGAATTGCAAGTTCTTTTGTTACTCCAAAACATGTTGATATGGTATTTACTATTTACCTTGATAACACAGTGTCTATTGGTATAAAATGTACCGTACAGTACTGCTTGCATTCTAGTCCAGATCAGTAGTTACTTTTTCATAATTTACAAAGCAGTCTACTCATGTACAGGCTGAGGTTACAAGCTGAATATTTTGTATCTCAACATGGCTTCTAGCAATTTCATTTACTCTGAAAATCTATTCTGATGCTAACATTTCATTATTAAATATATTCATTTATGAAAGTCTATTTTGGTAAATACTAAATGACAGCATTTGAGTTTATGAATTAACCTATTTTGAGCTGTTGCTGATGGAGAATATTATTTGGCATAAATTAAGCATTATGTGTTAAAGTTGAGGAAGTTACGCCAGATATGAGTTTGATTAAGGGAAGAAATTGGTTAGTGCCATCTTGGACACTTCTGCATTTCACCTTCCTCATTGTGAAAGATTTTTTCAAGTAATATTTAGTACACCTAAAATGCTACAAGACCCATTATCTTTCAGAATGTGTCATGAGTGCTCTTGAATTTCCAAAATCTCTTTAGCTATAGAACATGGTAATTGGGAAAATGTCTTTCAATTGCAAAGTTGTAATTAGTAGAAAAAACTAAACCCAATGTCAGCACAACTGAAAATCTTCATGATCAAAGAACCTCTGAAATGGAATCAAATTTTTATAAAGACACTTTTCAAGCAAGCCTTAGTTAAAAGAATACATTAAATATGATGATGGTTGGAATAGCCTTTACCTCTTAACATAGCATAACCAAACCTAACTATGGCAAGTTAAGGTGGAGATGCATGTTGCCAGCACATTATTTTTCAAAGGAATATTTCTCATCACAGATGACAAGGAAACCCCCTCATACTATATACTTTCAAAAAGTAGAGACTCTAAAGTTTAGTAGGGTGGCACTAGTTTACTCAAAGGATAAAGTGGGTGTATATTTGTGGTAAAAAACCTCATTTTTTGGTATTAATGATGAAAATTTTATTTAACTAAAAAACTTGACACAATTTTCTGAAATGTAATATTTCACTTGAAGCAAGAGTATATGTAGGGAAAAATGACTATTTTATTTTGCACTATCTATCCTCGTTCTAAGATGGTAAGGGTTGAAAGACTGACAGTCAAAACAATTGATTAAAAACATGATTAACAAAATTAAAATGCCTCTTACTCAAAATATAAGAACTTTATGGCCAAAGAAAATAGTTGTTTTGTTATATAGCATTTAAAGGACATAATGTGAAAATTTAAGAAAATTTGACACAGCCAGAGTGAAGTTTAATTCTTTTGAAATCTTGAAACTGGGAGAAAAGAGTCGCCAAGAAATCAGGTGATTTGTATACATTTGCATAAATCAACACTTCTTTGTCATATGACTTACAACTGCTTGACAAGCTAAAAGGTAAACCCAACCACATTTTAATCTTTGGTTAACAAATTAATTAAAATTTAATGAATATCGCTGTGTTGGGTGCAGCATTCAAAAGTCAATGCTGGAAGTTTCCATATTTGACAAAATTATAATAATTTTAAAAATGTTCTTGTATTCACAATCAAGGTTTTTTGTCCTTTTCAGCATGACTTAACATAACAATGTATAAAATTGATGTAGCTCTGATGTCTGATTCAATTCAGAACAGTCAATTTTGACATATGGCCTCGTCACCAAAACTAGATTGAATGTTAGGACGTGTAGGTACTTGATATTATCAGTAAGTACAATACACAAACCAGATATGAACTAAAAATGCTCACGTGTTTCATTATATATTGCAGTTATGTGTAAATTTGAACCTTTGCCACATGTTTGCAACTTTATTGAAAGTATTATGATCAACATAATGAACAATATTCACCACCGATTAATTCTAAAAGGTCATGAAGTATACAAATATGTAATTAGCTGAAATAAAAATATTAAAGTTCTTTGAATGCAGTCATTGTATCACCACTTTATATGGCAAGTGTCATTACCTTTGGCCAAGTCCTTCAAGCCATATATGCTGAACTGTGAAAGCTCATTAGATATGCAAATTATAAATTAGCTGACATGAAAATGTGAAATGACTTTCGATATTGTTTTAACCTGGTATAATCATCAATGTACATAGCATGTTTTGCCAACTTTGATCAAGTAAATCCCAGTATATATCCGTAATTAGAAAAGATCATTGAAAATGCAAATTAGGAATTGGCTGGAGAAAAAATGCTTAATGACTTTAAATAATGTTGTATCATAGCATCTTTAATGTATAGCAAGTTTCATTAACTTTGGTCCAGTCAATTCAGATATACATATATCCCTAATTGGCAAATTTCATCAAATATGTAAATTTGGAATTGGCTGAAGTAAAAATGCTTAATGATTTTCAATAATGTTGTATCATAGTACATGTACATGTATCTTCAATATATGTAGCAAGTTTTGTCAACATTGGTCATGTCAATTCAGATATATCCCTAATCAGGAAAGTTCATTAAATATGCAAATTAGCAACTATCTTTCATGTCACCCCTTAATGATTCCAACTGCTGATATATCTTGGTGTGATCAACATTTGTAGCAGATCTCATCAATTGTGTGCAGTCATTTTTAATGTATATCCATTTTTTCTAAAATCATTAATTATGCAAATAAGCAAAAAGTATGCAAGCCACACCCACCAAAAAATAATCAGTTCTTGCCATTTGCTAACTGAATGTATGTACCAGATTTGATTCTGATCTAATCAGCCGTTTTTGAGATATCCAACCAACAGACAGACAGACAGAAAGAGCAAAAAATGATAAGAATTACAAAATTTAGTTGCATATTATGGATGGTTACCCTGGTATATATGATGGTTCTAACAGATAATCAAATACTAGTCAGAAGAGAAAAAACAATGACTTTGATTAGAGAGTTGACACTAAGGTGCTCTAATATATTCATAACTGAAGAAGCATACATGTATCTAAGAATACTATGCATTATATTGTCATAATTTATCTCAAAGACTTCTGTTACAAGCAAAGTAAACATTTAAAGCAATGATTTCCATACAACCAACTTTTAACTTTTAAATTTGTTTGATGTAAAGCTATAGGTGTATTAACCTGGGCTCAGCTATGCATGTAAAAACAAGGTGCTGGTTGTTTCCTTTATTTAGGGACTGGTTAGTTTCTTTGGCCGGGGGTGGGGGGTGGATTCATGGGGGGAATCATCCTGTTTGTGACTTTGGTGATAGGGGGTCACCATGTTTTTAGAATGCCTAATAGGGGGGTCAGTGTGTTTTTGAATTTCGACACGGCTCATACTTGCGTTTAAAATGCACTGTGCCAGCCACAAATTTCATCATTCACTTGCATTTTTCGGCATGCCCTTCGGGCGCGTAGCTTTAATAATAATAAAACATATTTTTCAGAGAACCCGTCCTACTGCAAAATGTAATATTTCAGACATACCGGTATATATCTGAGATATCTGTATGTTTAAAATTTTTCGGTGTGCCCTTCGGATGCATTTGTTCAAAATATCAAACAATGTTTTTCAGCATGCCCTTCAGCTGTATGACTTTCGTATATCATATATTATAATATATATATATATATATATATATATATATATATATATATATATATATATATATATATATATATATATATATATATATATATATATATATCTGATATATGAAAGTCATGCAGCTGAAGGGCATGCTGAAAAACATTGTTTCATATTTTAAATAAACGCTCCCAAAGGGCGCACCGAAAAATTATATACATAGATGTCTGGATGTTTAATATTGATGTATAATTATGATGATATTATTTGAAAGAAATGATGTACATGAATGCCTTTAATTAATTCTGTACACCTGTACCACATTTAAGTTTACCAGGCAACAGGTATTCCCATGGGGCATTTCAGCAGGAGAAGGGTTAACATGTTAAAGTCAGTAGGGTTCATAAGCTCAAAGTTGCTTAAAATTTAAGGACTGTAAAGGACATTTTCTGGGACTTGTTTAGTCAAAAATACCATTTTTAAGACATTATTTGAAAAAAGTATCATTTCTATACATCATTTTACATTTTTCATTTCACAACTGATAACCTTGTCATTTATAAAAATTTTGTGTTGATCATCAATTTTCCTAGACTTCCAAGGACTTAATTTATTTTCAAGGACTTTTTCATGACTGTCCAGGAGGCTTTAAAATCAAAACAGCCCAGATAATGACAACACTCAGAAAAAGACACATTGACAGGGAGTAGTTGATTGATGCTAAAATATCATCATTACACTATTAATCACATTGACAGGATGAGTAACAAAGACAAGCCAGTGTTCTGCGGCACCTGCAATAAATTATGGAAACACAGCCAATGCATAGTTGGATGTGACTGTTGTGATGGCTGGTTTCATCCAAGATGCCAGAAAATTACAAACAGGAAGGCAAAACAATTACCAAAATTCTACTGCCTAAAGTGTACATCTAACAGAGAAAAAAAGGAGGAAATTGAAAACAATTTGCACAGTGAAAATGAAGAACAAAACACCGAAAAGACAACCAAAACAGGTCTACAAACATGCGATGGCAATACAGAAGTAGGCATTCAAAATGCCACTAATTCTGCCAATAAACAACAGACAAACAGTGAGCACATACAGGAAGGTCTTATCAAAATGGAACTGTCTGGGACAGTTGCTGTAAAAATGGTAATGAAGGGGCAATTGAATACCAACAGTGATCAACAAGTAAAATGTATGAGACTTAGTTTTCAGCTGCACCAAAATAAAGATATTGTTAGTACACAACCGGAAACACATAACTTTGATGAAATGATGTCAACCAAGATACAGGGCAATAAAGCGACATCCATTGCATCTCAAACTTTGGTAGACAGTGGACCAGCAGACTCTGCTGACAATGATGGTATGATGTTGTCTGGGAAACATGGAGACCTACCCACATCCATTGCATCTCAAACTTTGGTAGACAGTGGACCAGCACACTCTGACGATGATGGTATGATGTTGTCTGGGAAACATGGAGACCTACCCACATCCATTGCATCTCAAACTTTGGTAGACAGTGGACCAGCACACTCTGACGATGATGGTATGATGTTGTCTGGGAAACATGGAGACCTACCCACATCCATTGCATCTCAAACTTTGGTAGACAGTGGACCAGCAGACTCTGACGATGATGGTATGATGTTGTCTGGGAAACATGGAGACCTACCCACATCCATTGCATCTCAAACTTTGGTAGACAGTGGACCAGCAGACTCTGACAATGATGGTATGATGTTGTCTGGGAAACATGGAGACCTACCCACATCCATTGCATCTCAAACTTTGGTAGACAGTGGACCAGCAGACTCTGACGATGATGGTATGATGTTGTCTAGGAAACATGGAGACCTACCCACATCCATTGCATCTCAAACTTTGGTAGACAGTGGACCAGCAGACTCTGACAATGATGGTATGATGTTGTCTGGGAAACATGGAGACCTACCCACATCCATTGCATCTCAAACTTTGGTAGACAGTGGACCAGCACACTCTGACGATGATGGTATGATGTTGTCTGGGAAACATGGAGACCTACCCACATCCATTGCATCTCAAACTTTGGTAGACAGTGGACCAGCAGACTCTGACGATGATGGTATGATGTTGTCTGGGAAACATGGAGACCTACCCACATCCATTGCATCTCAAACTTTGGTAGACAGTGGACCAGCAGACTCTGACAATGATGGTATGATGTTGTCTGGGAAACATGGAGACCTACCCACATCCATTGCATCTCAAACTTTGGTAGACAGTGGACCAGCACACTCTGACAGTGATGATGACACAATGTCACCCTTGAGACATGAAGACCACACAACAGCCATTGATGCTCCAAAAGTGGAAAACAGTGGATCAGAAACATGTGACAGTGATGATGATGTACTGAAAACTATAAGAAATGGATACCACACCACGCCAATCGCTGCTCCAAAATTAACAGACAGTGGACTGGCAACACATGACATCGAAGTTGGAACAACACCTTTTAGATATCGACATTACACCACACCTATTACATCTAGAAAGTTGGTTCACAGTACACCTACAATACATGACAGTGACGATGCTGCAATAACACCTGGGAGACAAGGATACAACACCACGCCCTTCGCCTCTCGCAAGTTGGTAGATAGTAGTCTAGCAACACATGACAGTGATGATGATGATGGAATGACAAACAGGGCACATGGATACCAGACCATATCTGATGAAGATCAAGATGTAAATTCAAGTGATGACCAGACAATAACATACCGGTATAGTAAAGACAAAGAATTTATGTCAAGAGTACATAGCAAAACACATAATAAGACTTACACAAGTACACGGTCAGAAGCTGGTCAACATGTCCAACATATGAAAATGTGTCAACCACTTGTAGATGAAACTATGGTAGAATCTATACTGGATGTAAAAATTCCCAAAGGAAAACACATGCAAGCAACAAGCAAACCATCATTTACGTTTACATTGACTCCTTCTGAATGGGAGAGCATAAAACCTACAACCAGGTACAAAAATGGACAGAGGCGGTTGGAGGGAAGATGGAGTTTTCTCTTCAATGAAAAAGTATGTAAAGTAAATGACAAGTGTGTTTTAGTCTTCTACAGTAATAGGGTCCGTAAGGAAGGCACTCGTAAGAGCAGTGCACCCTTTTGCACCATATTAGCAAGATGCAAGCATCAATCATGCCAGAAATTTAAATTCACCATAAAAACTCAACAAGAGGAACAGACCTGTCCTGGTAGAAGTCATATGTGATGGCTTAATCAAACACAAAAAAGGCAAACAGTTATCTCGTCACATAAGAAGTGAAGAAAGAGCACAAATTGGTCCACAGCTTGTCAACCAGAGTCCAAGTGAATACAGACTTGCTAGTCTAAGGAAAGCAAATAAGGAAGCTGTTATCTTTGGAAACCTGTCAAAAGTAAAATCAAAACATGTGTACCAGAAAATTTCATCTGAACACAATTGTAAAGATGAAACATCTAAGGATCACTTTGAAGATCTCATCAACACAATGAATAACATGAAAGAAGACATAAGTGGGAAACATATATTTGGTTACATCCAAGAAATTCATTTTCAGCCATTACAAGTGGTCAACTTCACAGAGAAGCAACTTATTCTGTACAACAAACTATGTCAAAGAAATAATGCCTTCTTGCATATAGATGCCACAGGGTCTGTAGTAAAGTCACCACCAACCATCAAGAAGCAGATCCTTTACTATGCATTGGTAACAGCAAACAGAAGTTTGCACTTGTTTTCTGATAATCCACCACTTCCATTGGCCGAAATGCTGACAAATGACCACTCAATTCCATCCATCACCCATTTTCTCATGAAATTCCGAAGAGCAGCGAAACAAATTTCTGGCAAATCTCTGTCCCCACAAAGAGTAGAAATGGACTTCAGCTGGGCTATTCTTCAGGCAGTCCTACTTGCATTCAATGCTCAAGATGTGAATAACTACTTGCAGAAGACCTGGGCAGTTGTTAATGGTAAATGGTTAATTCCCGCTTCATTCACAGTCATACATATCTGTGCGGCTCATTTTATTCATGCAATTAGTCGCAATTTAGCAAAGAAATGTCATGACAAAGCCCTGCAGAAGTTCCTGCTTTACATTACAGGACTATTACAGAATTGTACCAGTCTGAGTGAAGCAACTGAGCTTGTTCATCATATAACGATCATAAAACCTCGCCAAGACGCACCACTTCAATGGAAGAAAGCTTGGTCAAGCTTAAAAAAAAGATAATGAAACTCAAAGATGAAGATGTTTATCCTGACATCACAAGCTGTGAAATTCCTGATGAAAACTGTGAAGCACATGAGGGAAACACTATCAGGAGGAAGTCTCCCTTCTTTCAGTACTTCCACAAGGTAATTAATGCCAGTACCTTGAACATGACAAAGGAAGACAAAACATCAGGTAAGCAAACAAATCCATACCAAAGCATCTCATACATTGAAGACATGAAGGACAACTACCTCCCACTACTACCGTTATGGAGTGGCTTAATGCTGGGGAACTTGGCACGCTATCAGGACACAGGTGTGATGGACTCATCAGTGACTGAAACAAGAGCAACAAATGCAGTCGCAGAAAACTGGATGAGAGAAGTCAAAATCAACATTCTCCACCGGAGGTGTCATCTCAAAATGGCCAAATTCTGTCTGATTATGTACAATTCAATTAAACCAAGAATTGAAGATGTCGCCATTTCAGCCTTGAAGCAAGTAAAATCTAACAAGACATCAACAAAATCTACCAATGAAGAAGATGCTGAAGAAAAATGGCAGAGAAGGAAGCTAACGTCAAAAGCAAAGAGTACATATTACAATCCACCTACAGTGCCTCTGAAAGAACCATCAATTGAGAGAGTAAGATGTAAAAAGAATGTGGTACCAGTTCAAGAAGAAAAGTATACAGAACATAACATGTCCAGTACAACACAAACGGCTACTGCAAAGGTACAATCAAAGCGCCATAAGAAAGTACAACCAGAAGCTCCACATTACAGTACTCGTACAACATCAACAACAACAACAACAACAACGGTGAGATTCAATCCAACAACAACAACAACAACGATGAGATTAAATGCAACAGCTGAAGGTACCAGCAATAACCCCTCTTCTCAATGTATCCCATGGAATGGATCAACAATGGCTGCTGATGGAACCACAGTGGAAATGACTAATACATGTCCAGCTGATAATATGTTGATGATCTACCACATCATTCTGAGCAGAAGGACAGATATTCAACAGTGGTTCATGAACCAAAGCAAAGAAGCTAACAGGACTCTGCTGAAAGCACATCAGTACTTCTTACAAAAGAAATGGTCAAAAGGGAAAGCGACATGGTTATCTCAATTTCCAGTCAAACCAGTGCAAGGAGTCTTAAACTACTGGGGAGCAGAAGTTACCTATTTACAACCTCTACTGACAGCAAATCAAACAATAACCAGGACAAGGAAATGCTCGATGGCAGACTGTCCAAAAAGAGTGACAGAGGAGATGGCTACCCTGCCAACTTTGAGGTTAGAAAAATTTAATTTACTATTTTCATGCCTTAAATAACTTATTGCAGATAATTGTACATAATTATGAGATGGAGAGTAAAGGAAGCACTGAGCAACTTACATGTTTAAAGTGACAAATATAAACATTGAATGAGTATATTGATGAGTAGTTGTAGACCTACAGTAAATCTGAATTTTACGAGAGCAGTCAACATCATCTTGAACTTGAAATTTAAACACTAACTGTAACAAACATACTCTTGCACTTACTTTTTAGTGAATTATAACTTTCACTGACTGTCACTTTTATTGTGTTCCATTCCAGTGATGTCAGACACATTCCCAATGGTAGCAGGGATTACCTCCAGGCAGCCATAAACTATTGGTTTGGTCTTGGTGAGAAGGTTGCAGTGTGTTACAAAGTCATTAAAAATCCATCTGAAACAAGGAAAACCAGAAGAGTTGTTACAGAAGAACTTGTTGAAGAGGGATCAAAGTGGATTACGAAAGAAACGTATGTATAAACATGTAATGAATTGTATATTTACTATATGAATTTGAAACAATGAACCTTAGAGCAGGTGATCATTTGCTTAATACATGGGGTAAAGTCCCATGTCTCCTGCTGTAAGGGTTGAACTTCATCGTTCCATATTGCACATCAAGGTAGTACCTAGCTGAAATTCAAATAGGTGCAGACACTATTTTAAAGAGTTTCAATAGATGTGTGGTTTACTCTGCTTCCACTGTTTTCACAATGATTGACATTGATGCATCAGGTTCAAAATTACTTTGAATTGATTTTCACTCAACAGAGTGGATTATTATCAGCTTCATTACTGACAAACAAATTCAATGGATTTTCAAGGAAAAAGGGACTAGCATCATGTACTGGTAGATACTGAAAGCAAAGAAGAATTACTTTGAGAACCTGGGATTTGTAACAGCTACTTCACTTTTAAACACTGCATGACAATTTAAAATCAATATTGTTGTTTATATCACAATACTGTAATTTAGAAAAACTATCTACAAGAAATTTTGAATACGTACAAGAAGATAGTGACTTGTAAATCATGCTTACTGTATGTTCCTATTCTTTCACAGGGTAATCTCTTACTGCCCTGGAACTCTGACAATTACACAGACAACATTCAAAGGTGGTATTCCCCCAGTGCTTGCAATAGACGTCTCATATCTTGCTGAAACAACAAAGCGGTTTACATCAGTTAAAGAGATACCTGAGAATGTAACCATTGAAGATAAAGTGTAAGTAGAATCCATAGATATATCTCCTTGGGGGAGGGGGAAGAGAGAGAGAGAGAGTCACATTTATTTCATTTTCAACAAACCTGTGGCTCATCTTAAACTTAAATTTGTTAAAGTGATTTGTTGAACAAACTGTACTGCAGCCTTAATTTCTGTAGTATGAATATTTATAAGCACATTTACGAACTGTAGTCTTCACTTTTGCAGTGTGAAAATTATGCAACCTTGTGAGTGAAATGCCTAAAATCAGTATTGTATGTTTATTTTAAATTTTAAATATTTTCAAGTAAATCTATCAATTATGCAGTTATATTAATTAGCTCAGCATTTCAATCTCTAGCACTTTGAATTCTAAGGTGATAGTAGTAGTGAAATAATTCCCTTAAAAAATTTCAGTCTGCTGCAATGGTATAAAGTCATTTTCAGTCTCAACATGTTTGTGTTACTTTTCACATGATTTCCTAGCGAACACCCAACAACTTGCAAAACTTGGCAGAAAACTTTCACATCTTATGGCTCCTGACAGTGGTGAATCTCAAGGCTGTGTTGTCACCTGTTGCGCATTCTTACATGTATTTATCAATGTTTAAATTTTTCATCAGGAGCATATCAAGCTTCTTAAATTTGCTGCTGATGTCACTGTTGTGTATATGTATTTCATTTAAAATGGTTACATGTATGAATAACATCAATTTTCGAACTTTTTATCCTGCAGCTACTCAGTATTCGCATGCACCATGGCTGACGGAAGCCACTTCATCTGTATCTACAGAGATATGAGTGATGGTGTTTGGCATATCTATGATGGCATGGCTGAATACCTTAAACCAACAACAGGAATCCAAATTCTGAATGGGGAACCACCTCCAGAGTATAGGTATCAACTATTGTATCTTGTACTACAGTTTCAGATACACTAGTGATAGAGGGATATATTGACTGAAATACAACAGAGCTCTCCTTTTTGAGATGGCAGCAGTAGCTGTGATGTTAAAGAGCTATCAGAATGGATAATGATTGAATTGTAACTAAATTTATCTCACGTCTTGACAACTCAAAGGGAAGAGTGAGGGCATATGTAAAACAAATCAACAGCACATTGTTTCTGTCACCCAAAAAGCAAGTAAACATCATGAAAAGTTCTCTTCTACATGGCTTTTAATTGTCAAATGTTTGAGTAGTATGATGCACATTTCATTCACATGGTGATAACCCTCTCGTTTCTCTTGTCAAATGTACATTTTGTGTAAAAATGGTCACTTGTATTGTAAGAGATAGAGACTGAAACAAGCCTCACTGCAAATGTGACTTACCTTGATAAGTTCTGTGCTACTACGGGGTATATTGACTTTTGGTGGCTCATGGTCCCTATATAACCAGTAGTCAAAACTTTGAGCCCTGGGGAAGGCATCAAGAAGAAATATGAACATTCCTGATTTGTGTTTAATAATTACTCTGAAGTTTATGGTTTTCAAATTTTCAAAGTAAACTACTTGTACTACCTTGTGCATGTTCACTGAGTAGTGCTACTGTATTTTGTCCGTAATGTCATTCTGGAATGCAACAATCTTTTAATAATATAGTTTGTTTTGACAATAGTAATGTTGGATGTTCCATGGTCTTTTGAGGAGAGCTAAAAGAAACTGTTGTAGTAACAATGAGTATTTTACTTATCAGTGCAATGTAAGACAAATTTCAATTGTTTGAGCTTGTATAAGGTCTGATTTTCAGGTTGTAACTTTACATCAAAACTGTACTATCAACAACATTTATGAGAAATGTGTACATGTAATTATAGTTATTTTATTACAGTGCAGTATAGTTCAACGTGTTTGTTTTTTATATTTGGAAACTACTTGCATGTATTCAAAGTTTGTATCAGAGATCACCTTCAATTGATTCATTCATAGGGAATGTGTTTTGTTGCATCATGTACAGGAATAAATATTTTTCATGAGCATTGGCTCTTTCTTCAAAATCATTCTCTTTTTACTTGTTTTTGGATGTATGAGTTTGAATGTGGGAAGAATGATGTTCAAACTTCTGGCCAACTCATAATTCTTTATAAAATAACTGTGGAACAAGTAAACAACTCCATTGTGATACTTTATTGTGGGCCAGAGTATGAAAACATGTGAAGTATGCCAGCAGTTGTGTAGTTGCCTTTTGACCCAAATGACTGCCAATTTTGCACCTACTTTGGTCATTGTAAAGAACATCTTATGAACAAACATGTGAAAATTCTCTAAAGAAAATTATGTCTCATAAATTTGAATGATTGTAATGTAAGATTATGTCCTTGAATACCTGTAGGCCCATTTTAAAGTTTTTCATAATTTTTTTTAAAAGTTCCAAAGATAACCTAAAAAAGGAAACTGACAACTTATGTCAAAATTGTGGTGATGAAGTGGCTTCTTGTCACCCCACCCTTTTACCCTAGTCCCCTTGACCCCCCTCATAACTTGTCCTTTAGAATAACTTGTATCATTATCTAAAAAGCAAGTCACCAATTTTGTTTTAGTAGACGCTAGTAATGCCAGGATTTTCAGAGTCAAATTTTCTCACAGAAACACCATCATCAATTCTCCCGGGCAAGTTGCATATTTCAAATGTTTTCATATAACAGAAAAATTAGTCAACGTTTAAATGACCACCACCAGAGAGAAGAGAGTGTGCATTATTGGGGTCAAATGGACAGAGGTCGAGGTGACATGCTCCTATGGGGATATGTTTCTTTTTGTCTGTTGGCAGGGACTGTCTATTGTTTGGGTGTGAAACTTGTACATTTGTCGGTCTGATAGAATAATATGTCAGCAATTCCAATCATGCCCTTCATAGTAAGTTATATGCCAAAGCCAAAAACGGTTTGCCACTGCAAGATATTCTTTCCGGAAGGAATGGTAGTCAATTTTAACTGGTCTTTCTCTTTGTGCTGACCCCGGGCCAATCAAGAAAACTGTAAATTTCGATCACTGGACATCTTATGCATTTATTGTAGGAATCAAATGGACTATCGATTTTCGATTCCATAAGAACATACTTCACTTCTCCTTTTCAAAATCAAAGAAAATGGACGATGGTCTTTGACGGGGCAAATACGAAAATGAACGTAAAAACTTATCTAGTAATACGTACAATCACTTAGACCAATATGCTTTGATATAACCTGCTCATGGTGAGTGAATATCGCCTTCACAGGTCTTCAACTGAATGGGACAGCCGTGTTTCGGTTAACATCACAAACGATAGTGACGGGAATAATATTTTCTTGATCTAAATCAACACGTGCTCCACGTTTTGAGTACTAGTGCGTGCATACTAGAGAAACTGGCTATTTGTTTATAAAATCTTTCCTCCAAAATACCCACCTGTGAAAAACTTTCCTCCAGCAAAAATAGCACCATTTTTTCGATAATGGCGAGTACAAAGAACGATTTTTCATTGAAATCAAATTCTCATAATATTTCAGAATTATATATTATTATATATGTATTTAAACTTCTTTGAAAGTGGAAATTTTATATTAAAATTACGAATGTTGGTCTAAAATATAGATTTTTGTCCGTGACTCCAATACGAATACGAATACGAATACGAAAACGAATACGAAAACGAATACGAAAATAACTTCAGCATCGTCCTGGCGACTCGGCGTTGGGTCCGATTGACAGCTACCTGCCGACCGCGATAGCAAAACACCAGCAACAGATTTCAGCTTTGGAAATTGTTTTCCAAATTTTTTGGACGTGATTGTAGTCGCCATTTTCATCCGTGAAACGGGCCTTTTTATACCGAGTCCGTATCTTGTAAATTCAACTTCTCCATGGCAGTAGGTGCTTGCAACGCACTGCGTTGTCGCTCATCGACCTCACTTGTACCAGCTCCAGCGCTCGAAAACTCGACGCCATGTTTGCAAATAGTTGAAAGACAGATGCATTGTGGATGTAAGGTGACCTCCTAGCTTGCTGGAAAAAGGGTAGCCTAATTCAAAGCTTCTACTCCTCATGTCGGCATTCTGCATCGCATAATGGCATGTCCGCATTTCGCATCGCATAATGGCATGTCTGCATTTTGCATCGCATAATGGCATGTCCGAATTTTGCATCGCATAATGGCATGTCTGCATTTTTCATCGCATAAAGGCATGTCTGCATTTCGCATCGCCTAATGGCATGTCTGCATTTCGCATCGCATAATGGCATGTCTGCATTTTGCATCGCATAATGGCATGTCTGCATTTTGCATCGCATAATGGCATGTCTGCATTTTGCATCGCATAATGGCATGTCCGCATTTTGCATCGCGGGTCTTCATTGCGCATGATCAAATGCAACTTCGCATTGAATGTCCCCATAGCAAATTATCGCATTCTTCATGTAAGAATGTCAAGTCCGCATATCCAAATATTCGCATTTTGTACCTCATCATGGCATGTCGTAATTATGAATGTCAAGTCCGCATGTCCAAATTTTCGCATTTTGTACCTCATCATGGCATGTCGTAATTATGAATGTCAAGTCTGCATGTCCAAATTTTCGCATTTTGTACCTCATCATGGCATGTCGTAATTATGAATGTCATGTCTGCATGTCCAAATTTTCGCATTTTGTACCTCATCATGGCATGTTGTAATTACGAATGTCAAGTCTGCATGTCCAAATATTCGCATTTTGCATCTAATCATGGCATGTTGTAATTACGAATGTCAAGTCTGCATGTCAAATATTCGCATTTTGCATCTCATCATGGCATGTCGTAATTACAAATGGCATAGCTTAATTTTGGCAGGCATTCAACGCCATACCTGTATGCTGATAACGCACACCCGACGACTTAGAATGCATGAAAATAAATATTTGTATTTCCTTTCCTAAAATTTCTTGATCACAACAACAGCTCAGTCGATAGAGAAAGGAGTCCCCGTGTCCGTATACAATCCGTGGCACAATTCGGCCAACCAATAAACCAATTTGCATTTTCAAAAAAGAAAATCGAAATGGAGCTAATTTTCAATTTTCAAATGGTTTTGTCATCTTGATTATTAACTTTTAGGCCTATTTCTAAATTTAAAATCTTTGGGCTGAGATTGAAATATAGGAAACAGGTATATACTGCTGTGAGGATGGCACTTTACGGCCATTCAAATTTCCCTCTGACAAACTCTATTTCCCAATTCGTATTTCCGTTTTTTCAATTTCCAATATACCAAATGCTCCGATTTTCCCATTTCATTTGGGGCGTGGCAGCTGATAGTATCTATCTTTGGCCTAGGAATGCATCAAATTGTGACAGTTATTTGCGCGGGTAACTCGTTCAATGGATCGAGTAACGAACATACAAGGAACAATAGTGTTGTGGCCGCCGGAAAGGAAAGTCCGATATAATCAGTTTGACCTGACCTGCTGAAGTTTTGCGCGCTTCCCGTCAACGTCGCAAACTGGAACATTGTGTAAAATTGTGACAGTCATCAGCCCAATCAGAGCGCGGCATCCACATTTAATTTTATCTGATCAATTTATTCAGCTGTCAATCTTTGTACGCAATGATGTTCTCCTCATATCATAGTTTTAATCCGTATGCCGGCTCACTTTATAAATTGCACCCGTTCCAACCCGATCCAAATCTTGCGTTTGATATCATGTTTGAGACATCATCGTCTAATAGTTCGTTCAGAGATACCACTTGCCGTGGGCAAAACGTTTTGGAGATGAACACCTATTTCGCGGTGACTTCTTCCTTTATCGATCACCCATTTCTTGAATTTCCTGCGGCTGAACGCGCACCCGCACGTGCACTCTACCAACCAAAGAACAGCTTTTTTTCTTGTCTTCCAGTATGTGAGACGATGTTAGGGATTGGCCAGTTTGTTCAGCCTCGCGCGCTCTGTACGTACGTGTGTAGTACTAGTACACACACTCCAGAGTTTGCAGAAGCCGTCTGAGATAGCGTTCTACATTTGCACTATAAATCGGAAGAAAAAATGTTGACATTGCACTAAAGCGGTCACTACTCTGACAATTTGTAGCTGTGGAAACGCAGCTATTGTTGGCGGGGTATAGCGTGCGCCGCTATGCGGGTCATCAAAAGGCGGGGTTGACCTTTGATGACCTTTTGATGACCTGCATAGCCACGCACCTACCCCGCCAACAGATAGCTGCACAGCTAGACAATTTGATGTCCCAGTGAAGAATGTAAGATGTATAATAATAAGATTATCACGAAAATACCGCAAAGGATGCACTATGACATCGGCGCCGTGCATCACCCTCCGCTTCGCGTCGAGCGATACGCTGCGCCAATGTCCTCGTGAATCCTTTGCGGTATTTTCGTAATAACCTCATATATTAGTAAAGTTACGCGCCCGAAAGGCGCGCCGAAAAATGAAACTGAATGATGAAATCCATGGCTAGCACGATGCATACTAGGCAAGTATGAGCCCGTGTCGAAATTTAAAAACACACTGACCCCAATTGGGCATTTCAAAATAGGTGACCCCATCACCAAAGTGAAAAACAGGGTGACCCCCATGAATCCACCGGCCTCCAAGGCCGAAGAAACTGACCAGTCCCTCATCCCCGCTAATTTTTAAAAGTATCTTGTGCCAATCATCGTAACCAAGCCCCGCCCTAGTACATTTGGTCACACTGAGATAAATGTTACACCTTAATTCCAATTCGATACAGTTATTTCCGCCATAGTATGAAAAGATACTGGGCCACGCCCCAAATGAAATGGGAAAATCGGACATTTGGTATATTGGAAATTGAGAAAACGGAAATACGAATTGTGGGAAATAGAGTTTGTCAGAGGGAAATTTGAATGGCCGTAAAGTGCCATCCTCACAGCAGTATACACCTGTTTCCTATATTTCAATCTCAGCCCAAAGATTTTAAATTTAGAAATAGGCCTAAAAGTTAATAATCAAGATGACAAAACCATTTGAAAATTGAAAATTAGCTCCATTTCGATTTTCTTTTTTGAAAATGCAAATTGGTTTATTGGTTGGCCGAATTGTGCCACGGATTCATTTAGCCCTGCGTACGATGCTGTGTGTTCCACTACAGCTAATCGCCCCGCTCACCACGGGGCGATTAGCTGTAAGCGGAACACACGGCATCGTACGCAGGGCGATCTGGCATTAAACTGTAACAATTATGACGTTGACAATTATTCAATTTTCATGTTGGGCTTTTTCTGCGGGGTGTCCCACTCTGTTTTCTTTTCTCGAACGGGCCTCTTTTTTTTCTACTGAGGTTTTTTTTTTTTTTTTTTTTTTTTGGTAACCCTTTTTTTTTTTTTTTTTTTTGTAACCTCGCTTTGGTTTTTTTTTCCAAGCTGACCTCGTTTTGGTTTCTTTACAGCCTCAACACCGGCGCGATCTCGGTCAACTTTTCAATTGTGATTCTCTTTCTTTTTTTAGTCAGACCTGATGGTGGTTCCTTTCGTTTTTTTGGTAGTAGTGCAAGTACTATTTGTGGTTTTGTTTTTAATCATTTCAATATTTTTTGTGTGTTTGCTTGATTTTTTTTCTTTTTCCCTTATAATCAGCATTCATTGCACCTTTATATCTAATACACGTGTATGTGTACGTCAATAAGTATGGGAGTGTGGTATTTCCAAATTTTTGAAAAGTTTATCTTCTCATTACGGTTTAAAGAATATTTTGCAATTAAGCATTACATAACATTCTGCCCTTTATTTTTTCCGTAATTCCATCGAATTTTTATTTCAATCGAGAAAGACGGTTGCACGTCATCTTTATCTGTACAGGCACATTCAAATATTTAATGACACGTATTTTCAAATGAATGCTATTTTTATGAAAAGGTACATTAATAAAATGCAATGATATGGACGAAAGAACTTTTTTCTTTATTATTCATAACACGTTTAAGACTATTTTTTTAGAAAGAAAATTTGACAGTTTATTTTTACTCTATGACGATAAATATTTTTGAAACATTTGGCGCGCCGTAGGGGGACACCTTGTGACATTGACAAGAAGCCAATTCGCGTCTTGATGTATTGAAACCGAGTAATCATAGAAATGCTGTAAAATATTCATCCGTCGAAAGTGCCTGCTGCCATCTTCTGAGATCATGTCGAGCTCGACAACGTCAGGTACTATACTGCTGGTTTGTTTCCCACATAGCTGCCAAAGAAAAACAATTTTATCTGTGTAAGATCGACTGAAAATCCTGCTACGGTTGAATAATCGTATTATAGAAGAATTCTGTAAAGTTTCTGGTTCACTCTTAAACATATAAATTATCACATATTGTAGCCCAGAACGGGATTTTCCTCTGCAATGCCTAATTATGCCATTGACGTTCAGATCTTTCATCCGGTCTTTAGATTTCCCTTGTTCGTACGTAATTTACCAAATCACCGAAGAAAACGATATGACACATGAAATTAAAGAATCGCGTTTATATGATAACGTACATTGTGCAGGTGAAGGACTTACTAGAGAATCTATCTTAGCAATGAGGCGATCACTTCCCCGCAATAAGTTTTTGAGATCAGCTCTGAAACTGGATGTTTCTTCAAAGCGGGCGTCTTCGGCCAATAAATGTTTCAAGTGTTCCTTATAGTTGTGCAGACTAGATTTGTGATAAAGCAAGATTTCGACTTCCTGTATATGAAAAGAAGACATTGGGTTGTGATATGTTTTTGATGTGACCATGGTTGTTAAGACGTTCCATAGGGCTATAATGCCTTTCTCGGTCAACTTAGTGTACACGAAATTACAATTTTCAGAATTTGCAAGTAAAGTCGCGGCACATGATTTTCAGCTGTAAGCAGTAGAACACTGATAAAAAGAGATTTATGTCTCATAATATCTGATTTTAGATTATGTAAAAGTTAATGCAGGGTGTTTCCTCTGTATTCGCAGGGGTTAATTTCACACGTAATTACGCTACGATAATGGAATTTAAAGCTCCCTTAGGATCCCTCGTTATGCTCTCATCACGAATTTGAACAGACAGATGAATCGCCTATAATACGTCGACGGGAAGATGCCATTTGAACTGAATTCCATTAATGTAAGTCAGAGACGAAAAACAGCTGAAATGTAGCAGTAAATTTCATTTACGAAATGAAACCAGTCGGATAAAATCAGTAAGAACTCTTCACTTTCCTGTACAGAACTAAGAAGTCGAAGTAACATGAGTGAGAAGTGGTAAGAATATTTCGAATGAAGAAACGAGACACACCGGTTTCAAAAAAGATTTAAGAGTAAAGCACGCGTGTCAGGCAGTCATACTTACTGACATGTTCTGTCTCTGATGGGGAGGTTTCAATTTTGGCAGAGACGGCACCTCGACTTGTCTCTCTGTATCCTGTAAAGATAATGTATTAACAACGATTGATTCATGAGCACTGCAAGTTCAGACGTGAGGACGAACATCCTATATGAATTTGATTAACAAACCGAGTGAGATATAGTGCCTTGTGCTTATATGTAAAAAAAGTCATGCAAAAAAGGTTTTGCTAAGTGCTGAGCAAAACGTAACAATCTGCTATGCCCTAAATCTTCTCCATAATCACGGAAATCCCTTATTTTTTATAGATGCTTTGGTACTTCATACAATGTGGCATACAGCAAAATAATATTTGCTGGTGCACCTGAATTCTTTAAAAAATACAATTCCAATTGTACCTTCTATAGATATCTTCTGAATTTGGGTCATTTGAGGAATGAGGCATGTTACAGATAATCAACACCTAACGTCTGAAACCGCAGCAGGCTGTTTTCTAATGGCCGAGGAACTTTAAGACTTTCTGAAAATCTTGTTTCAAAATTAACAAACTATGACAATCATAAAAATGAATGTGATGCAAAGTATAGAAAATTCGGCTGTAAAATGCTTCGCTGACTGACATTTGCCTTAACAATATGAGTGAACGCCTTTGATTTTAAGAAGTTCATGATATAAGGTATATCTTACCGTTTTCATGATGACAGTTATATCTATAGTTAGAGGCTTTCGTTTCCGTTCGGATGTGATTTATATTAACATAACAACCGAGTTGCAATATGACTTTTCTGCAGACTAAAGTCCAAATGTGTTTTGATGCTCAGTGGCTGGTATTAGTCGACTTACCGGCCATAGAGCGCCACAATACGACTATATTGTTCAGTGTATAAGCTTTCGTTTGTCAACATTAAATTTTACAACTGCCATGTATATATGTACCATGGAGGTAGCACACAATGCATTGTACTAAGGAAGCCTTCAGTAATTACAGGGGGTGGGTCGGGGAATTGGGGGGTCACTTTTTAGAAACAGTTCAAGGGGAGGGTCACTTTTTATAAACCTATCTTTGGGGGAGGGTCACTTTTGACAGAAGCTGATTTTATGGCCAAAACTTTGATTGTCCGTGTGATAATACCTGAATAGGAAATCACCGACAAAATACGTACACATTATCCACAAGTTTCACAAACAAAGAAGATGCAGTGGTATCCTACATTAAACACCTTGAAGAGTTAAAACTGATATAAGACAAGCAACAAAAACATATGCAACAGGTGGAAAAGTGTATATCAATTATGAAATGTACATAAATTCAAAGATATTGTCAGTTTTATATTGGAAAAAATTGTGCATAGTTCTCTCATAGACTACCATGTACAAAATCAACTTTTAAGTGAAATTCCAAAATCAAATTTCTTGCACAACCATGGACTTTTAACCACTCTAATCTAATCAAGAACAATAATGTAAATAATCAAGCATACATAATTGCACAGATTTATCTAATTTTGTACTGAAAAAAATATTCATAGTTTCATCAGAGACCCCCATGCATAGTGAATAGACATTTTGGTGAAATTCTAAAATCAAATTTCTTACACAACCGTGAACTTGTTACCTCTAGTCTAATCAACAACAACAATGTAAATAATCCAGCATACATAATTGCACAGATTTATCTAATTTGGTACTGAAAAAAACATTCATAGTTTCATCAGAGACCCCAATGCATAGTGAATAGACATTTTGGTGAAATTCTAAAATCAAATTTCTTACACAACCATAGACTTGTAACCACTCTTGTCTAATCAAGAACATGTATATCAATAATCAAGAGTACACAAATGCAAAGATTTAGCTATTTTTGTGTTGGAAAAAACTATTCATAGTTTCATCATAGACACCATGGATAGTGAACCAACTTTTTAGATGGAATTCAGAAATCTATTTTTTGTACACAAATGAACATTTTACTTCCCAATTCAAGCAAAGTACATTTAAATACATTATCAAACGTATATAATATACAGATAATGGGAAAATTGTCAATAATTTGCCTGATAGACTCCATGTATTATGATTTTATATTTTTGGATGAAGCACTAGATCAGCCACATCTTGCCTTCTTAAAGTTGCACAAAATATGGTGATCCTCCCTCAAATGTATGAAATACCATATCTCTTCAAAAATTCTTGCGTGATAAATTGCGACTGTTACTACAAAAACATCAGCCCTCCCATCTGTAATTTGTCCTTAACGTAAAATTGAACCATTTGTTATGTAAATTAGCTGATACTGTTTCAGTTATTCCTGGGGAGAATACCGCAGTGGTTGGGGTGGGGGGTCAACTTGTAGAATGTCGGACAAGGTGAAGGGTCACATTTTAGACAGGAGGATAGGGGGAGGGTCACATTTTACGGTACAGGTGAGCGCGAAATTCCCCCGGCCCACCCCCCTGTAATTACTGAAGGCTCCCTAATCACATCTGTATATGCTGACACATTTCGTATGTCACGGCAAACCATAAATGCACAAACCCAAACCCTTTTTCTGCGGCTCATTTTAAGCCTTGTTATCATATACACTAGCCAAGTTTGTCGTCTCCGAACAAAAAATACGGGATTTATTCTCTCGTCGTTCTACGTCACGACAACCCGCGTCTATGTCATCAATTTCGGTGCGTCGGATCTTTTTTGCGTCGATTTTCGGTGTGCTCGTCAATGTAAACAAATCATCATGATATTTTGAAAGAATTAAAAAAATTTACTCTAACCTTTATAGTTCAACTAACCAAGATTTTGAGACTGATAGCTGCGAATTGTTCACGAATCCAAACGATATACCTACATTACCAAAAGAAAAGGCTGAAATTTGTGAAGGGTTGCTTCAAAAGGAGGAAGTTTTTCAAGCCTTGAAAAAATCCCCCCAAAATAAAACACCAGGCTGCGATGGAATACCGCCAGAGTTCTATCTTTTTTTCTGGAATAATCTGGGAGATACTCTAGTAGATAGTTTGAATTTTGCGTACTGTAACAGGAAATTGTCAACCACACAAAGATAGGCTATAATTTCATTACTACCAAAACCCGGTAAAGATGGTACTAATATCCAACATTGGCGGCCAATTTCCTTATTAAACACGGATTATAAATTAGCTTGTAAATGTATCGCCTTAAGAATGGCTAAAGTCCTGGATCTAATCATTCGCGAAGATCAGATTGCATTCATTAAAGGGAGAAGTATTGTTGAGAATATTATATTAATCACAGATGTAATAGAGTATTGTGAAACAGAAAATAAAGAAGGGGCTCTTCTTTTTATCGACTTCAAGAAAGCATTTGACAGTTTAGAATGGGTTTTAATGCAGAAAGCTCTCACTCTGTTCGGTTTCGGAAATTCCCTAAGACTATGGGTTGAAACCTTTTATAATGAAGTTCAAAGCTGTGTCATAAACAATGGATTTTCCACTGGATGGTTCAACCTCGAAAGAGGAGTTAGACAAGGATGCCCCTGTCCACGGCCTTATTTATAATTTCAATCGAATTATTAGCAATAGGTGTAAGAAAGTCAACTGACATTACAGGTTTATCTCTTCCAAACAACTATGAGAAAAAGATTTCTGGTTTCGCGGATGATACTACTCTACTGCTAGGAAATCTACGATCCATCCAGAACAGTATAAGTTTAATAAATGCATTCACACAAATTTCCGGCTTAGACATAAATTTGAATAAAACAGAACTGCTTTTTCTTGGCTCTTCCAAACGGCTCTGGAAATTCTCAGGTGACCTACCACCTCCCCTCAAAGAAACTAAAACTCCAATTAAATTTTTAGGAATTTATATAGGAAGAAATAAAAGTGAATGTGATAAATTAAATTTTTGGAATAATTTACGAAACCTTAAGGATAAACTTGATATGGTGCCGCTTCCAATCGTACTATATTGCGAATATAGTACGGTCACTTTCACTTCTCGACCTGGCAGATCGTAGTATTTGCGCTATCTATTTTCTGATGTGATATAATTACAGTTATACCTGGCTAAAACTTCGATATGACTTACGTATTTACTCAGTGTATCCGACACATCGGCCCGAACTTCCCTTCCCTCAGCGGCGAGCAGGCTGTAGCCAGAACATGCGTCTTTGCAGCTTGAGCTCGTCGCGAGCAACAGCTTTGCCTTTGATGTCAGGACCACAATGAAAACGATTACTAGTATATAAGATAGAACAACAGTATTTTACAATCTACCCTGCTAGAC
This sequence comes from Ptychodera flava, assembly GCF_041260155.1. Classification (NCBI taxonomy): domain Eukaryota; kingdom Metazoa; phylum Hemichordata; class Enteropneusta; family Ptychoderidae; genus Ptychodera; species Ptychodera flava. The sequence goes on along the minus strand of NC_091947.1, from coordinate 25,935,192 downwards.
ATTATTTGGAAAAAAATTTGCAAGAGGAGTATTAAATGAAACTTGAAACCTGATGGAGTTTCATTTTCTGAATGACACATGGCTGTCTTATCATAGACGTCACTTACGTTTCAAGAGTTCCATCGTTCAAAACAATACAAGCAGGTTTTAGAAGCAGTATTCTCCAACGGGATACCGTGAGCTTTCGTCTTGTAGAAGTTGTTATCACTTTGATGTCGCAAGTCATTTCGATATCCAATATATATACACCCGCTTTCTATCCACATCTCCATACCTACGACACCTGGGAAAGATCGCTTTCATGTGTGGGAACGATTATCTTATCTCAGATTGTTTTCGATTCGACCCCTCATATCCGGCGTCCACGTGCTTCTAATTATTACGGAAAACATTAGAAAGTGAGCGTGCGTCATCTGTGAGTTCACGTTTGTCGACATGATGAGTTTCGCTCAAAATATTCAAATTAATCATGGAGGAACAAATGTTGGTCCTGGTTAAACGTTATCACCATATACACGTGGGCACGCGCTCCACAGCATGTTCATAAAGTCACTTTACTTAAAAGGCAAAATAATGATAATTGCGTGGTTTCGATCACATGCTTCTAAAAAATATAGGACTGCAGTCCATAAATCTTTGACAAACCGCTGCCAACCTGTTTACTACAATGAGATTTCAATAAAGGAATTTGAGAATGGATTTTTGTTGATCATTCTGGTAAGCTATAATGTATTGAGTATTGAAATATATCTTTCATTTTTTATCATTTCGAAATGAATATAACATTGTTCCTGCGTAGCAGATAGAGGCCAAACGCTCTGTTCCATTTATTTATCAGGCTGACATAAATTGAAAACAGGAAGTTATCATATATATTATTCGGCCAACCGTTTTTTTTCACCCTGAAATCCAAGATCCATCCATCTCTCTCTCTCTCTCTCTCTCTCTCTCTCTCTCTCTCTCTCTCTCTCTCTCTCTCTCTCTCTCTCTCTCTCTCTCTCATGACCTTTTGCACTCAAATTGGCCCAACTTTTGATCTCAAATGGTCTTTCTTAGCATTGTATTTCTGGATTAAGTATATCACGTTCAGTGCGGTATCTTCATGGGCCAACCTTCCTTTTAACCGAAAAGTAAAAGTAGGAATTACGAATTGGATAAAATGCCAAATAGAAGTAAGGTGTCGATATTCCTCAGAACGAATAACGAGTTTAATGACGATATGTCAACTCTCGTCACGCTATGTTAACAGCAAATTGAAATTAAAAATTTGCATCACGTGATTCCAACTTAGGGAGCCTTCATTAGAGAGGGGGTCGGTGGAAATCAGGGCGTTTAGTTTTACAACAAGGCCAGGGGTCAGATATTTCAAAAGATGGTTTGGAGAAAAACATTTTTAAATAAGCTTTTTGTTGAACAATGGCACTAAATATAATTGAACGAAACGTATACTCAACCATGTACTTTTTGAAAGGTTACAATATGAGTACAACCATGCACAGTAGTTTATAATCTGTGTATTGATACAGCTACAACGGGTTTCCGTATAATATAACTGCAGTGGTTGTCTGTACAACTGTGACAGTTTACGAACTTTCCATGAATAGAATAGTACTACAGTTTTGAAACGAACACGAACAGTAAAACGGTATATACTGGTTATGACACTTTTGCCTACAATTAATTATTTGATTCTGAAGAGTAGCTTGAATGTCAAGTTCATGTATGTCAACGCTAAAAGTGACCCCTCAGAATCAAATGATTAATTTTAGGCAAACTGTCAGAGCAGTAATAGTAGTAGTTTTATTTATTATAGTGACATATGACACTAATACAAAGTAAACTAATTATAAGACATACACAAGTGTGAGAGGTCATCCAGCCTAACGGTGCTTACAAGTCACTACAAGACAAAGTAAGCATCATGAGAGGGTCTTAGTACGAAGACAGTAACGAACTAGAGTTAAAACTAATAAATAAAATAGATCAACATCTCATTCATAGCAAACCGTGGAAAGAAACATATGCAGCAGACACTGCGTCAACTAATTGAATAAAGTGTTACGTCTTCTCTGAAACGCTTTCTTGATATATTTTGCCGTTAATCTGGCATTATTCAACATGAGATGACATAAGTTTTGCATATCATCAAAGGAAAAGACCTGATATGTTAACTCAACCTCGTGATACAAGTGTTGACGATAATCATTATACAAAGGACAGTGAAACTTAAAATGCATAACTAGAAACATGTATACCAGCACTGTTGTTGGCAGAATCATGTTTGTATCGTACTTAGACTTTTAGGTATATCTTTACATATTTCGTTCAATATTATTGCAATGCAAATTATATGAAATTCTACTCCCCCTCAAACAGTGTAGTACAAAATTTAATCTACGTCAGAACTGTGCAGTAAAAGTCAACCCCTCTAATTCCATCCCGTAAAAATGGAAGTTTTCCAAGTTTAAATCACACGGAGTCAATTCTAATTTCGATTTGCTGATAACATTGCATAACTATAGAGGTTTCGTCATCATCGTCGCTATTCACAATTAAGAAAACCAACACAAATTTAGCATTTTACCAAATTCGTAGTTCCTATTTGCATTTATTGCTTACGAATAAGGTTGGCCGAGAAAGCTACATATTTCGAAATCAGACATTGATATTGAAAATAGGACACAGAAATAGTAGTATATTTCAATATTCAATAGATTTATAAAGCATACCAGACAAATCAACAACAAATCTTGTTTTCAAATTCCTTCATTGAAACCCCATTGCGGTAAATAGGTTAGCCTCAATTTGTCACGGATTCTACACTCTTCCTAATAAAAGAGACAAGTAAACACCTCAAACGTTGCCAGACATTAGACGTATTAGAAGTTACCCAAATAAAAGAAGAAAGTGTTTCACCCGATCGATTATGGCTTCCTCGAGTCAAGGCATTGTTCCGCGGCAGACCTCGGAACAAAACCTTGATGCAAAGTTTTAAAGAATTCCATGCTTCTTATTTTCGTTATTTTTCGGTAAGTGGCATCACATTGTACAGGCGATGGCAAGTGGAATCCATATTTGAAAAGTAGGTTGGAATAGCATACGCGTAAAGTTGAGATGTATCTGCGTCACTCTCGAAGGGGAATGTGGGCCAATTGAAGTAAATGGTGAGTGAATGTAAATAACCTCAGAAACCTCAGGAAATTAAAGTGTTCTACGGTCACATTTTTAATGAGAATTAGTCACTGCTGATAAGGCGGTATAAGTCATAGCAAGAGTAAAAAAAATCAATAAATTTATGATTACGAATACAATTGATAAAAGTAATATTTCTATCATTATTTTATACTTACAAAAGTATTTTACTGCTCTCGAATCCTGAATGATGATCAGTATTTATGCCAAATTCATTCATTTGTAGTACAGTCCCTGTTAGTATGATTATGAATATTGTTGATAAAATTAAATATTTCTGTGTTGTATACTTGTAAAAAGTCCCAAACTTCGCTGGAATCCTGAATGCTAAATCAGTATTTATGCCAAATTCATGCAGTTGTAGTACATACCCTAAGAAACATAGTCAATATATTTACATCTGTAGCATTGCACAGTAACTTGATGCGCGTTCACAGTACTGACTCGGCAGTCTCTCCAACAGTAAATAACAAGAAGGGGAGACTCTGAGCATCAAATCAGCGGACAGGCCTTTAAATAACTCACGCTTTCTTCACTTCTTCTTCTTGATTTCCACCGCAGTGGGACAGGTCGATAGGTCAAGCAATACCTACTACTAGAAAGTGACAGGACTACGCTGCAATTCAACCCTGATAATGGGTATTTTTCTGGTGGCAATATAGAATAAGGGACTTGATAGAAATTACAGGGGGGTTGGGAGGGCCGGTGTATTTAAAAAATGACGTACAAAATTTCCAATTTGACCTTTGACCGTTCAAAGAATACTTTAACCTTGTATCACAACTCTGCAAAGTTTCAATTAATATGGAGAACACGACATTACATTTCACAATAAACAATTTTATCAACTACTTGAAGTGCATGGGCTATTGAAAATTAACGTGGCAATAGCTGCAGCGTTAACATTTATACATGTGGGTGTAGAGAGAACATATTAAGATTATTGTTGGTCTAGAAACTTACTACAGAGTAAAAGTCAAATTGATCTATAGCTCCAAATGCTCCTATGTAGTTTTGTAGAGGAAGTTATTCATAGTTTCCCCAAAAACTCCCTTGTAAAGTGATATGAGTATAGTGATATGATTGATATTTTGATTGAAATTCCATTTCTTGTTCACACTTTCTATCACTCTATTCTGGTCAAGTAAATTTATATAAGTTGTCCAACATCCGTACATGCTCAGGCACAGATATAGCTAGTTTTGTATATAAAAAAAATCATAGTTACCCCATAGGCTACCATATACTGTGAATCAATATTTGCTGAGCAATTCCAAAATCAAATTTCTTGTACAAATGTGCACTTCTTACCCTCATTTCTAGTAAAAGACATATATACTAATGGCCAACATCTATAAATGAACAGAAAGAGCAAGTTTTGAATACGAAAAAATGTTCATAGTTTGCCCAATAGACTGCCATGTAGCATGAGTCAACATCTTCAGTAAAATTCCAAAATCACATTTTCTTGTACAAAATATGTACTTCGTACCACACACAACTTATAGAGTACATGTTGTCCAACGTTTATTAATGCACATATATAGAAGTTTGTATTGGAAAAAAATGTTCATAGTTTGCCCCCTAGACTGCTATGTATAGTGAATCAACGTTTTTCGGGAAACCCCAATCACATTTCTTGTACACGAATGAAATTCTACCCGACCTATTCTAGTTAATTATATCTATATCGATGATCAATCATATATAAATGTTGATATATAGCTATCTTTCTTGGGAGGTTGTTCTATTGGGTGTTGGGTGCTGTTGAACTCTACAACGTGTGGAGAGGTCGCAGTCAGAAATATGTAACAACTTAGCCCGGTTATTGAACCACTCTTTTTTGAAAGTTGGGATTTGGCCGAGTGGTTCTGTCTGTTGCTTCTCCGCCAGGTGACTGGATGCCGTATGTTGTGAGTTCGAGCCTTAATGAAAACAGTATTTTGACCATATAGGCCACATCTTGCCTCCTTGTCGGTGCGTAAAATATGTACCAACATGTATGCGCAGAATTTCCTGACCATGCAAAAAAAGACAAGTGGTTTAGAAAAGAAAATGTTTTGCTCAAAAATTAGATATTAGCTCATTTTCAACCTGAAGATTAACATTGGAAAAAATCACAAATCTATTAATCAAATTTGAATAAAGCCAATCCTACGGAGCTGTAAGCAAAATTGGAAGTTACCAATGAAGCAGCACTTTCAATGATGTTTGAATGAAAAATGCGAAAACCGAGCCAAAAATGTTCGCACACGCAAATTTCGACATAGCATTAAGTAATCCCTGAAAAAATTCTGATTGAATATTGTCGAATTAGCATCGTTTGAGAATGAAACGGCCTTGAAAAATATGAATTCAAGCCAAACAATGTACATTATGAAAATTGTACTATTATTATTCAATATTTTCAAACCAACCGTGAAGTTAGTCATTCCTATGCGTTAATTAATCATCTATAGTTATCTGTGGTGAAGACATTTTGTAAATTACAACATTCGAGATAGTAAGTTGAAAAGCTGCCCACTTTAGAAAAGTAGTACGTCCTCTGATGACGTCATGCATAATGTATACCCGTACACCTCACTCAAATTGCAGCAAACCAAAAACCAGAAAATTATTCTTTCCTATCTGTCTGGCAGGTAACGGGTAAAATTTCAGGTGCAAAGTTCACCTAGGCACCGGGCAGGCACTCGTTTCCTACTCTGCTACCAGTCTAGAGATTTCGGGACAAGATAGTTTGGTCACAAATTACGAAGTTGCTCCTAAATCTTTACGATATTATTCAATCACAAAGTTGAAAGCTCTGCGACAAGTCCTGTGCGAGAAGATATTACTGATATACTCTCTAACCATTTAATTCAAACGGGAATATTTGCATCAAACATTTATCTATGCAAAATGCATTGAAAACAAATATAATAGGCAAAGTCTATGTCCATTTGTACAAACTCGGTAAAGGTATTTCATATACTCAAAAGGATACAGTAATTTAGTTGATAGTTTTCGAGGGTTTTCTTTTTGATCTTTTTCCCACTCTCGGAACTCATTTAAAGTATTTTTGAGAATTACATATTCTTTCCAATGCCAGCGTGTCTTTAATGTACCATGAATCTTAACGTAATGTATTTCTTGATGTACTTTTTTATTTCTTTGCAGTGAAAGATATGTTACATAGATCCCGATTATTGTAACAACACAATTTATTTCTCCAGAAAAAAATCTATGAAATATAAAAATGTATTGGTTTTTAACCCGAAGCTGAAGGACTACAGCAAAATAAACGGTCCATATATATTATCAAACACGACTATAAAGCTGATTAAAGGCTAGATACATAGTGTTTAAGGAAGTAGAGTAATCAAACGGAATGACGAGTTCCCATCCTAATGACTCGGCATTAAGAAGTAATTTACAAGATACGAATCTTCTTAGAAAACAAATTGTCGCAACTCCCGTCATATCAGCTAAAGATTACACAGGAAAATGGTGAAACCTCAAGGTTTTAATTTGTTGCAACCAGTAGTCGCACCTAGACTAGTCCTTATCAGCCTAAGGAGGTACCATGGGACCGTAATTGAAGACACACAGCCGATGAAATTGACATCAGAATATCAATGGCTTTATTTACAAAATGGAAATTCTGTCGAGTTGTAGAATTCATTTCCGTTTATCATTTATCACAAGTCATAGTCATTTTAACTTTCTTAATTATAAAAGGAAATACTCACTTAATTCTGATGACGATCTCGTAATGTAGAGAATTGTTGACTCTTAGTAAATTGTTGATTTTGCAAAATTTAGGGAAATGTGAATTTCAAAGCTGCACGCTGTAAGCTATGGAACATCATATCGTACCAGACTATGACAAGATCATGGCAGAGACTCTTCTCCAAAGTTTTCGGAGTTTTAGACATCAAAAAAGTATCACTTCTCTGACAGCACCTTGTAATTATCCCCAACTTGTCTCAAATATATTAGCATAGATAAATTAACTTTCGTTTGACTCATACTTTCGTCAAGTTTGCAACTTTTTGAAATATGTCAATTCTCAGATTTTGGCAGGAGAATAAGATGACCTCATTTAAAATTGCCATGAAAACTTGTGACCTTTTACCTGCCGGGTGATAGGTTGCTCTAAGTCTTTTCGACGTCGGTTTAACACGAAATGCAGCAAGAACATGCCACAAATCGTAGAAAAATCTCAAATAAGCAAAATCAAGGAAAGTAACTTCAGTAAAACTGACTACCGTCGCCTTTTAGCATGTAAACGGACAGGGTCAAATGACTAGTAGCTATAAATTAAATCGCGTAGTGTGATGTACTCAAGACAGCCCACTAAGTGACTTGCTTATTGATATACTAACGTGGCAGCCCACGAAAAAAATATGAAGAACGTAAGAAGAAGAAAATGTTACGCAGAAGAAATTAGCATAGCCTATCAGACGTAAAGAGTGACACACATTCTATTTAAGTGGTTGATGAATCAGTAAACCCCCGTACTTACATAATGCGGGACTCTATTGGCACATAGGTATTAATTGAGTCTATTAAGTTTCCATCGATAAAATTCCCATGAGGACCCTTTACGTGATAACATCTTTCTAATAATCGCGACACACATCTTTAAGGTCTATTAGCTGTATCGTTTTGCATTTACTTAACAAAAAAGTATGCCATCCATGTCTCGAGAGATAGAGACGTTTTGGATTCCTGTTATCAAGTATATTGTCTTTGAAGTGTTGGATTGGTCGATTAAGGAGGAAAATATAATTCCTTTGAATATAGTTCATTCACACTAAACGATTTCAGAAGCATGCTTACATATTGATAAATATTTCATTCTTTAATATAGCTTCGCCTCTAGCCACGCAGTAATTACAAAAATATGGTCACATTTCGTGTGTTGTTTGCCAGCGTTCATGATGAGCGTTAAGTTTGCATTCAAGTTATTTACTTCGTTTATGTTTCCTCTTTCCTAAAACACGGCATCCTATTAATCTCTTAGTCCACTAAGCCGACGTGATAATTTTGTATATTGGCCAGTGAACGTTCGCTAAACGACCGGCCGATGATTTCTTTAATTAGGGCAACACCGAATGGTGGGAACAACTGGATCCTATACTGCTGTCTCGCGATTCGACACTTCAAGTATACCCTATAGGGACTTGAAAAATTGTTATTTCTGCCAGTCTGACCGGGCTAATTCCACAGATCATGCCATAGACACCAGAATATTATTATCCATCAAGTTTACACGCACGAATCTTTCATTACAGTTTTTCACTTGGTGTGCTTTACCTTCTTGTACTGTAAGAAATGGTAAATTTATTGCTGCTCTAATGACATCACAGCCTCTCACCCCCGCCCCACCTTGGCAATTTATGCAAAGACCGATTGTGATATGGGCGTGACATCTTTGATTTCATTAACTCCTACAGAGTGTGGAGAGTCGCAGTCAGAATATTATGACAACTTATCTCAGTTCTTGTACAACTCTGATTTTAGGATGGGATTTAACTGAGCGGCTTTCACTGTGATATCTTCGCCAGGTAACATGCAGCCGCACATGTTCGTTGCGAGTTTGAGTCCCAACGAGAATTCACCCAATTTGTCCTCGGAAATGAAAGCAGAGAGTAGTGGGTCGACGGAGTCGAGAATACTCAGACAAGAAGCATGTTCCGTTTATGGCCCACGCGGTGGGCGTAGCCCACCTAAGTTGACCATTGTTATAGGTTGGCGTGTGTTAAGTCTGTATGTGTGTCTGTAATATGTCCATCCGTCTGTGTAGTGTAATGGATTTGTGTCGTCGATAGCTCTCAAACTTGTTCATCAAATGTTACGTAATTAGTTACACAGAATCTTTAGGATGGGAACTAGATCTGATTATGTTTTGGGGGTTGTTGGTGGGATAGTTCAGCAAACATTAATTTTTGAAGTAATATTTTGACTTATTTTTCCTCATTTTTGCTCTTTACATAGCAAGGGAGGATGCACTAAATTATGAGGAGTGGGGCACGGACTAGGATTTTTAGCTCGTGTGTTCATTTGAATGAGTTATTGTGGTACTGACTTTTTTATTCTCTATGTATGTCTGTATTTGTGTTTGTCTGTTTACTTGTCTGTTTAAGAATTATGACAATGTTACTGTTTGTTTGTAATTACAGATATACATCTGGATTGACCTGACCGTCAAAGCTGACAAAACTGCTATATAAATTGAAAATACTCTGATATAATATAGGTGAAAGTCATTCAGCATTTTTACAAACCTAATAAGTAACTAAGGTATATAAGAGACTTTTCTAATGTGGAATATATATCTGTATAGACGACCAAAGTTGACCAAATGGCATGTATATTGACGATTCTATGATACGACGCTTTTATTGTCATGTAGCAGTTTTAAATCTGCATTTTAGTAGTTTGCATATTAAATACTACACCAATTAGGGACAAGAAGGAATGAAGGAAGACTATGACAAAGGTTTCAGAATTTGCTATTTTGGTGATATGATTACGTACCGTGGTGAAAGACATTTAGCATTTTGATGTCACCTATGTATGCTGGTTTGCACATACAACTACCATAACTGGAAGGACTGTTATGGTAGAAGTGAAAGAAATTTTGCAATTTCACATCTTATTTGTATTTCGCATATTTTCCGACCTTTCACAATTTTGATATTAAATTGAAGCTATACACAATGGATATTGCTGGTCATGTTAAATATAAGCATTTCAATCAAGTTAAAATCTAATGGCATAACCTTGGAGAAAAGTGTCAAATTACAGACAACAGCAACATATACAATAACACAGGAGCACTTTCATTTTATATCTAGTGTAAATACCATAAATACAATACTGTTAATATGTCAGGCAAAATTACTCATGGTCAAAAACCTTCACAAAATTTAGCAATTTTTCTAATGTAAGTGTCTTATATTGCTCATAATAGCGTGTTCATGTCTATTTTGTGACAGCAAACCTAAATCATAAAAAGAGTAATTGCCTAAAAGTAAGAGGCCGTGGATAATTAAAGCTTGTTGACCGTAAACACAACTAATTGTGTTGCCCTCAAACCCTTCCAAATGAAAGTTTTGAAGTGTGAAAATGTTATAGCAGATTGAAGGATCAAGACAGGAAGCCTTGTTGGAGAGTGAGTTTACAGTATCACAATGGCACGAAAGTAAACGGCAAATACACTGAGAGTAACTAGGCTTGTCTCAAGTCGGTGTATATTCACTGACGGATGACGTTGATCACCAGAAGTTTTTCTACTCCGGTAAGATTGGTGTAAACATCCTCATTTATTCCCCCTTTACCCTAATCATCGTTTCAGACAGTTATCAATCATATTCTTCGTTTTTGTTTCCTCAGGCGACTGCAGCAACCTCGGTGAATATTGCTACGGAATGAAAGAACGATTTTGGCCTGACTGGGAGGAGTGCACTTTGGGAGACCGGGAATTGAAGGGCCTTGTACACAGCTGTGTTGAAAAGTTCTGCTTAGGGAACCCAAAGAAAACAGTGACACTGTCATGTCTGCAGAAGCAAAAGAAATCGGTTTTTACACAGTTTTAGTCATTGTAGATAAATGATACTAAGTAATTTTCGATGCAATAGTGCATTTTTTATGGCACTAGACCCAGGTTTTGAGTTGATCAGCACAAAAAGGCATGCTTTATACGAACTTCTTGTTACTGTATTTCTTACTAACTTGCCTGTATTTCTCATAATGCACCGCCACACAGGTTAATGAGTTTTTCAATACTATATGTAGGTTAGTTAGTAACGTTCATTCTTCCCATCTCAATACAAAATCGCTGACTGGTATGGTCAATTCTGAGTGGAAAATGTCAAGTCAAAAATGTCAGGTCTGTGTATACTATTTCCACCTAGATGGGTGGGAAATGTCCTGCGCCTATCCACCAAATCGCACCACTTTCGCATATTGTATTTCTTCGATTAAGATTTGCCATCGATAAAATTTGGTATGATGAAAAAATATACAAAAAGCAATTTCATCGTAATGTAAAATACAACATCGTTAAAAACAGCTGTAAAACTTGTGTCAAGGGTTGCCGTATCTGCGCAAATGTACCCGACAGTAATGTTGAAGACAGGTGGCGCACTCAGTCTCAATCGAGTACAATGAAGGGTCAACAGAGATGTGACGAAGTCATCTAATAAGTGTATCCTATGATGGCAATAAAAAAAGTATACCGTTATTTGTTATTATTATTTATTATAATGTACCATGAAAAGTGTACCGGCACTTTCAATCGAAATTTCCAGTCGTCCTCTACGCGAGCTCAGAGGCTTAGGGAGTCTTCAGTTATTATGACAGAGTGCGCTGGAGAAATTTGTTTGTTTTTTTGTTTTGTTTTGTTTTGTTTTTTTTTTGGGGGGGGTAATATGTTATATTGCTAAGTCTATGATGAATGCAAAGCCTGAATTAGTTGTTTAAAGAAACTTCACAACAATTCCATGAGCATTGTCATATGCTGTCACTCCAATTTGCATAATAATGTCAATAAACTGCACAAGTTAAATGCATAATTGTATTAACTGTGAATGGTGCATCCATACTAGTAAACAAAGGCCACACATAGCACCTATACATGTTATGCTGTTAAAACCATTTTTAATAACAGACTTACATATGTTTTTCTCTTGTGAGCATCCGCTTCACGTTTTACAAAAAAAACGTGTTATATATAATGTCGACAACAAGGCTTTTAAATATATTTATATAACATGTTTACAAAAACAAGAAGCTTCATCTTGCACCATAGGAAACGGAGAGAGAGAGAGAGAGAGAGAGAGAGAGAGAGAGAGAGAGAGAGAGAGAGAGAGAGAGAGAGAGAGAGAGAGTTTGACATAACTACTGAGAGTGGTGATGATGATGATGAAAATGATGATATTGACCAATGGCCATGGCGGTGGTGGTGGTGTTGGTGGTGATGATGATGATGATGGTGTTGATGATGTGAATTGAAATGCTCTGAACGGTAGCAATGATTAGGACTGTAAAGCTACGAACAGCGAGTGACATGGTGATACAGACACCGCCACATGCATGCACACACACAGATATATATATATATATATATATATATATATATATATATATATATATATATATATATATATATATATATGTATGTATGTATGTATGTATGTATGTGTGTATATATGTGTGTGTGTGCCGTGAAGTAATATTTTTCATCATTTTTATGTTCTATTGTTGCTACTCTTTGTCTAAAGCTGTGATTCGTCCTAGTTGATTTTATCAGCGAGTTTCATGAACAATGCATTATATCCGGTGATTCCTGTGTGTGTTTTAAACTGTAGTGTTCAGTTTTTGGACTCGTCCTATACTATTGGGTTTTCTCTGTTGGACGCAAAATAGATTGTCGACTATTAAAATTATGTCCTCATTTCTTACTGTATAATTTGGAAACAAGGAAACAAGTTTTGTGACCCCGAAGAACATTCTCACTTTTTCATTAAATTTTGATTTTTGAGGACGTGGAGGATATTCTGGGGGAGAAAATTGGGCTGATGAAGGAGAAAAGAAAATAATTTGATTTAATGGCTTAAGAAAAATCTTTGTTCCAACAGTGTTACAGAGGTCATTCACGTTGGTGTCAACTTTGCTATTATTCCGTAACTTATACCTACACGTCACCTTTCGCCTAGTGACCAAGAGGTCAAGAATTCATAAATAAAACCATAAAATGATGATGATATTGACGAAGCCTTGTAAGAGGGTCTGATCACGCATAATAACCACATGTGCAGATGCTGATATGACGAGCTTGCTTTCGCTGAAGGAGACGGTGAGCAGTGGCACAGAAGTGAAAAAAATGTAAATGTGCCGAAATCAGCAAACTTGGAAATTTGAATCTCTCGCTGAGTCTCCCGAGACGCGCTGCCATGCAAATATTTTCGATACATTTGTCAACAAATCCCCTTTTTAATGAAACTCTGATTTTAAATTGATGGTTGAAAATGTTGTATTTGCAATGGCAGACCCTAGAAAACATGTTTGTGGGTTTATTTCATGTAGAAGTTACAATAAGCATTCACAATCAGCGTTTAAATACAGGAGAGGGGACACCATTTGACTTGTTCTGATGGGAGTGAAATTTCAAGTAACTTATTGTAAAACAATAATTATATTTTTCTCTAAATATATCTTTGTAAATATTCAGAAAAAAATGTATTTCTTAAAAGTAAAATACAACAAATATTATGAAGTGCAAACATAAGTTATGTTTTTAAAGAAAAACATGACTCCTCTCATGAGAACTCTTCGTTATGAGGTGACCGTGCTGACTTTTAAAAACAGTAATACAAGAACTGATTATGACAACTGCATGCACCCACACTTCACGTTTATTAGACTCACTGCACTATTATTTAACTACTATTATACTACAGTCACCATAAATCTACTGAGAACGTTATGTCAGTATTTTATACTACATACTGTAACATCATAGAATTGATCACATTACATATGCAATATATTTTCGTCTTGCTCCTAATAACGACCCGAACGAAAGGAACTCGGAGAGGGATCAGGAGTATACTGCACTCCCTGACCCAAGACCAGTCAGCTCATGTAGGATTTTTTACCAGTTGTCTCTTTTACATAAAATTTAAATCGCAGAAACATGTATAGTAAACTGTTGTTACAAAGTTTAAGTTACAGGTTTGAACCAGTGACATCGAGGCTGAGGTAGAATTATGAACGGCATATTTTTATTAAAAAAAAGGTTACTAAAAATAATTTGAATTTCCTTCTGCTTGCGGAAAAATAATTTGATGCCGGACTGACAATAGAATAAAACTTGCTGTCTCAGCGACGGGAAAAATTGCTGACATATGCATTCCTCCACCCCCCAACCCCCGCGCGAAAATTTAATGGGTCTCTCCTAATAGTCGGGTCGGAAGGTAGGGTTCCCATGCACCCCATGGATGTATTTTTTTAACCTACATTTTTGTAATCCTTAGGGTCTATATTTAATGAATTTTGATGTTCCCAAAATCAAATCGTGTCCCATGGGGTTCATTTGGCGCCATCTTTGCCGCCATCTTGGCCGCCATCTTGGATTTCAACGATGGGGTAGGGGTCACGTATCTACCGCTCGACGGAAACAGAAACAATAAAATACTATAAACGTTACATTTTTAGAAAGTCAAGATTATGGCCTTTCATTGATATATAACTTAATAGGGATTAATTAATATTCGAACGTCAATTAGACTTTATATCGGTCATTGGCCGTAAATCGTAAAATTTGCGAAATTTCACACGCAATAATTAAGTTCCCGTTCCTCCAAACAATTTTTCATAAGGTATTTATATATTTTTTGGAAGAGCTCAGTGCAATAAACAAGAAAAACAACATTAAAAGTATGTGTCTTGAGATTTAGTGGGTGTATGAGCTTGTTTTCTTATTACGCGGTATGCCACATATCCGTGTGTAACATAAGGGGTAGGGGTAATGTTTCCCTTTCTGTTTCGAATCATGAATGATGAAACCATAAAAATGTTACATTTTTTGAAAGTGCTGCATCAGACCTTTCTAAAAATATATAGATTTATGGGGAAAAATTGCATATTAAAAGTTACAAAGCTTAAACCTTTCGGTTTGTGTCAATTTAAGTGATTTTTTAAGAACGAAATTACAACATATGGTGTAGGGGTAATGTTTCCCTTTCTGCCTCGAACCATGAATTACGAAACCATATAAATGTTATACTGTTTAAAAGCTCTGAAATTGGCCTTTCCAAACATGTATAGTTTTATTGGGAAAAGTCCATATTTTAAAGTTACAAAGCTTATGCCTTTCAATTTGTGTAAATTTTCAGTGATTTTTTAAGAACGAAATTACAACATATAGGATAGGGGTAATGTTTCCCTTTCTGCCTCGAACCATGAATTATGAAACCATATAAATGTTATACTGTTTAAAAGCTCTGAAATTGGCCTTTCCAAAAATGTATAGTTTTATTGGGAAAAGTCCATATTTTAAAGTTACAAAGCTTAACCTTTCGGTTTGTGTCAATTTTAAGTGATTTTTTTAAACAAAATTATAATATAAGGGGTAGGGTAATGTTTCCCGTTCTGCCTTGAACCATGAATTATGAAACCATATAAATGTTATACTGTTTGAAAGCTCTGAAATTGGCCTTCTCAAACATGTATAGTTTTATTGGGAAAAGTCCATATTTTAAAGTTACAAAGCTTATGCCTTTCAGTTTGTGTCAATTTTAAGTCATTTTTTTAAACAAAATTTTAATATAAGGGGTAGGGGTAATGTTTCCCGTTCTGCCTTGAACCATGAATTATGAAACCATATAAATGTTATACTGTTTGAAAGCTCTGAAATTGGCCTTTCCAAACATGTATAGTTTTATTGGGGAAAGTTGCATATTTTAAAGTTACAAAGCTTAAGCCGTCCAGTTTGTGTCAATTTTAAGTGATTTTTTTGAACAATATGCACAAAACAGTTAGTCCGTTGGCCAGGTATCGAAATCATCCCCTCTAAGGCATTTTACCCACTATAATTTTCTGTTAGCTAGTATTCTCAGCTGTCATAATCTGTTTATTTTCCATTTAACTGATGGTGTGTGAGAGTGTAACGACTTGTTTGTGAAGGCTGTCACGCCCTCCGTAGTAAAATAGGAATGGGTTAGGGGTAACATATTTACCGCTAGTCGAAACAAAAACAAAAAAGTACCATAAACAATACATTCTTAGAAAGCCCAGATATAAGCTTTTTACTTTTTGATAATTATTCGACTTTAGATGGCGCCAATATTCCGTATGTACATGGCGGTCAGCAGCTGAATCATTCACATAACAAACGTTGATATGGCCTGAAACTTCGGTAAATTCATTCAAGCAAAATCTTGTTTGATTAAGTTGATAGTTTTCCTTTCTTTTTTATTTCGAGTATTTGCCATGGCATGACTGAAACGAACCTTGAAACGAAGGCTGTACGTATCTATATTAGTCCGAGCCTGAGCGTGATCTGAGAGCAAACAGATCCGCAGATAATGCGAACGATCGCAACCGTTACCAACAGGCTCATTATGCAGAGCCACGCCCCAAAACGCCCAACCATACTTGGCACTAATCATGATCCCAGTCCATTTCGAGCCGGGCTTTAAGGGAAGTGCAGTGGCCTTTGAAAGACCCTTTGGTTTGGTTTTGTACCGTAGTATAGGAAGAAAACCCGACCTGTCGTCGTTGCTGTGAATGTTGTGTTGTTTTTAGCCTCTTTTATTGCCTATTTGAAGAATCGTCTTTGCAGCCTTCCATCCTGCGTTCTGTGTAGCGAGTGTTTTCGATCGCTCTCTTAAGTTTGTGATGTACAACTGTCTTGAGTCCCCGGTGCTTTATTGGGTGTAGAGGTAAATAGTTAGAGATCAGGGTGATAAATTGGTTGCCGCAGTGTCTTTCCAGGTGTTGCCACTTTTGAAGGAATTCAACACTCGGTATTTTGGCCTGGTAAGTATTCTTTAAGGTGTACCTGTAGGCTACGTGGTACTGAATGGGGGCCACTTAGGTTTCAACACATTCGATATTCTTGGCTTTCGCTTATACCCCGTTGTATGAGTAACTGGGATCGGAAATGGGAAAGGCTTAATTAATATCCATCTTTGCTATATTAATTCTCGTTTGGCTTACAGATGGCCACCTCTACTTGTTTCGGTGAAAATTTGACTTTCAATTGGACAAAACATTGAGTATGACTTTCTTCTGTGTGTTATTTAGGCCTATGAAAAATATGAAAATTGCATATGTGTTGTTGTCAAATATCTCAAATCTTAGATTGTAAGAGATAGGCTTAGGCTTCCCTGTAATCATACAAATGAGTTAAATGGGAATTTATTGGAGTAGATTACAGTAATCGAAGAGAATGGTTGACACTATAGAAAGACTTATCTCGGATTGCGGGGACCTAACTATAAAAGAACAGCACAGAATACTTGCCGGATGTATTGACTGTTCATGTATAGTACAGGCTAGTACAACATGGAATGTAAAACATACAAATCAAAGAAGTGGCAAATTTTCTCAACTTTTCACAAAGTTTATATTCCATCATTACTATCAGGATTAGGATTTTCCCAATCTATAAATAAGCTATTACTTGATTACACCTTGATTCAGCATGACTAACATTTTGCATTTGCCACGCAACCAGCCATGCCCGTCCCTGGGATCGCGAACAATGCCTTTAGCGAAGCTTTTGAACGCTTTTTGTGAATTGTGTAAGAATGTCCTCTCTGTGGAGTATAATGTGTGAAGCCGTTGTCTAGCTCGCTTGACTCTGATGATTATGTTTACTTATTTTTTCTCAGCTGCTGGTGGCTGATCTAGCTCGAAAGTTAGATCAATCTAGTCTCTCTGATTCGATCATGCTGGTGGGAATGGTATCTTCAAGCATTGACCCTAAAACGTCCGTTTGTAGGGTCTTTGCTTCAAAGACGTCAGGGTCTAACATTTGTTAAATGTCATCCATGATAAGAAACTAATGATAGATTCACTCACAAGGCATTTTAAACATTGAGGTGTCAATGGGAATATAAGCCTTTTTAGTCATTTCTGAGGTTTGTCTCGCCTTCTATTGCTTGGTGTAGAGAGTGTTTGTTCGCCTTCTGTTTACTATTTAGTTGCGTAATTTGAATGCGTTCTGTGACATTTGGCTTTTCGGGTTTTAGTTCCAGAATTATTTTGCTATTGAATTTTAGTACCTAGTCGAAAATGTAATCCCCCTTGGGAGTATATAGTGTTCTGCGTTGTAAAATAATTTCGAAAAATTGGTTATGATCTCTTGTTTTCTGGTAAGGAAGGTAAAGTGTTGTCGATCCATCTTATCTTATTATGGAGAAGCTATATTGTGGATTAATGGTGATTGGTTTTCAGCGATAAAAGATTCTCTCGTGTTCCCGTGTGGTATTAAAAGTAACACTATTAATAGTGAGCTCTGATTTGCCCAGACGGTCACGTGACTGTGCATGTATTTACGATATACTGTAAAGTTGGCCATTCCTATCTCCAAAGTGGGTTTCTTTCACATTGTTTGTATTTTCATCACAAGTTTCAATATACTGATATAATATAGCGATAAACAACCCCTATAAGTTGGGTACACCACTCGAGCTCGGTTTTGACCATTTCACTCCTTATACACACGACTGAAGTTCGTGCGTATATGTTGTTTACCGGTCGAAACCGTGTGGTATCCTTTCAAAGTGGTGCTTTATTGCTTATATATCTCTCGCGATACAATTAAGAAAAGGGATTGATTGTTGCTGCTGTCATATCAACTTTGCATGACGACTATGACATCCAATTTAGTGTTTGTGGGTTTGGAATATATAATTTTGACATATTATAGCTGTTAACTTTCTTTCCCTAATTTGAGTTATTGAAATGAGTGAAACGTCTTTTATTAACCACTATTTTAGCTTTTAGTGCTATTCAATGCTCATAGAGTATTTTTCTATGTTCCTTTTAACAAGTAAATGTCAGTAAAGTAACACAAACTTTTGAGTTTAGGCATTGTCACTGCATCATTTTTGAGTTTACCCCATCAAGCCATATCTTGTTGGAAAAACAACTGCGTTAGTGTTTAAGAGAT
This sequence comes from Ptychodera flava, assembly GCF_041260155.1. NCBI lineage: Eukaryota > Metazoa > Hemichordata > Enteropneusta > Ptychoderidae > Ptychodera > Ptychodera flava. Next base: position 25,916,330 of record NC_091947.1, on the reverse strand, counting down.
ATGATATTTATGTGGCTTCCTTATTCGCTGCGTTTGGTAGGAGAGGAAACATTACCCATACCCCTATCCCTTAAATGTATATTATAGAGGGATGTACGGCATACCATATATTAGGTAAACAATCGACGCACCCCATAAGTCTCAAGAAGATACACTCTTTTAATGATTTGACTTCTCTATTGCATTAAGTTCTTTCAAATGATATATAAATACCTTGTAAAAATTGTTTGGAGGAACATGAACTTAATTATTGGGTTTGAAATTAAGCAAATTTTACAATTTACATTTCATGTCCGATATAAAATCTAATCGATTTTTGAATATCGATTTATCCCCATTTAGTTGTATACCAATGGTAAGGGATTATCTGGGCTTTCTAAGAATGTATTGTTTATGGTACTTTTTTGTTTTTGTTTCGGACTAGCGGTAAATATGTTACCCCTAACCCATTCCTATTTTACTACGGAGGGCGTGACAGCCCTTCACAAACAAGTCGTTACACTCTCACACACCATCAGTTAAATGGAAAATAAGCAGATTATGACAGCTGAGAATACTAGCTAACAGAAAATCATAGTGGGTAAAATGCCTTAAAGGGGATGATTTCGATACCTGGCCAACGGACTAACTGTTTTGTGCATATTGTTCAAAAAATCACTTAAAATTGACACAAACTGGACGGCTTAAGCTTTGTAACTTTAAAATATGCAATTTCTCCAATGAAACTATACATGTTTGGAAAGGCCAATTTCAGAGCTTTCAAACGGTATAACATTTATATGGTTTCATAATTCATGGTTCAAGGCAGAACGGGAAACATTACCCCTACCCCTTATATTAAATTTTGTTTAAAAAATCACTTAAAATTGACACAAGCTGAAAGGCATAAGCTTTGTAAGTTTAAAATATGGACTTTTCCCGATAAAACTATACATGTTTGAGAAGGCCAATTTCAGAGCTTTCAAACAGTATAACATTTATATGGTTTCATAATTCATAATTCGAGGCAGAAAGGGAAACATTACCCCTACCCCATATGTTGTAATTTCGTTCTTAAAAATGACTTAAAATTGACACAAACTGAAAGGTTTAAGCTTTGTAACTTTAAAATATGGACTTTTCCCAATAAAACTATACATTTTTGGAAAGGCCAATTTCAGAGCTTTTAAACAGTATAACATTTATATGGTTTCATAATTCATGATTCGAGGCAGAAAGGGAAACATTACCCCTACCCCATATGTTGTAATTTCGTTCTTAAAAAATCACTTAAAATTGACACAAGCTGAAAGGCATAAGCTTTGTAAGTTTAAAATATGGACTTTTCCCAATAAAACTATACATGTTTGGAAAGGCCAATTTCAGAGCTTTCAAACAGTGTAACATTTATATGGTTTCGTAATTCATGATTCGAGGCAGAAAGGGAAACATTACCCCTACCCCATATGTTGTAATTTCGTTCTTAAAAAATTACTTGAAATCGACACAAACCGAAAGGTTTAAGCTTTGTAACTTTTAATTATGCAACTTTTCCCCATAAAACTATATATTTTAGAAAGGTCTGATGCAGCACTTTCAAAAAATGTAACATTTTTATGGTTTCATCATTCATGATTCGAAACAGAAAGGGAAACATTACCCCTACCCCTTATGTTACACACGGATATGTGGCATACCGCGTAATAAGAAAACAAGCTCATACACCCACTAAATCTCAAGACACATACTTTTAATGTTGTTTTTCTTGTTTATTGCACTGAGTTCTTTCAAAAAATATATAAATACCTTATGAAAAATTGTTTGGAGGAACGGGAACTTAATTATTGGGTGTGAAATTTAGCAAATTTTACGATTTACGGCCAATGGCCGATATAAAGTCTAATCGACGTTCGAATATTAATTAATCCCTATTAAGTTATATATCAATGAAAAGGCCATGATCTTGGCTTTCTAAAAATGTAACGTTTATAGTATTTTATTGTTTCTGTTTCCGTCGAGCGGTAGATACGTGACCCCTACCCCATTGTTGAAATCCAAGATGGCGGCCAAGATGGCGGCAAAGATGGCGCCAAATGAACCCCATGGGACACGATTTGTTTTGGAACATCAAAATTCATTAAATATAGACCCTAAGGATTACAAAAATGTAGGTTAAAAAATACATCCATGGGGTGCATGGGAACCCTACCTTCCGACTAGACTATAATACAAGCCAGACCGCAACTTGTGCTTGTCAGTGCACAGACTAGACTCCTACCAGTTAGCCTTAGAGAGTTGCGTGACCTTTTAAACCTTGACCTCCACTGACATATTTGTTATTCTTATGCTCGTATACCTTGCGCAGGTAGAAAGGTTGCCACACGTTCGATGCGTCGGATATACATGTAAAGAGGGTGCATATAAGACCAAGCTAACAAGATCTAGTCTGCTTGTGCGGTGTGCTGTTCACAAACCAAAGTGGCACTGAAGTCAGCTTCGGAGACGACGTTGACATGACATCAACAACCACTAGTTCGAATGTGCTGTGGACCTTGGGAGCGGTGGCTGCTGCAACGGTCTCAGTTGTAGGGCTTCGTGCTCTGTTTGCTAGAAGGTTTGTGATAAATATAACTTGTAGTGCGCCGACATCTTCGCAATCCATAACCTCTACAAGTGATGGTTAGTCATTGCATGGAGGTATAGTCCCTTCCTACCTCCATGATCAAGGCAACTTTACCTTAGTATACGATAGTAAGTAACATGAGGATATCGATCAACACGCATATGTAAGGCTGCATTCACAAACACCTCGGGGGAGGGGGGTTAAAAAAGTTCTCAGATTTTTTCAAATACCCAACAAACAAGCTATATCTCTACATCTATGTATGTTCGATAATCATGTCAATGTAATCTGCTTGAAGTGGCAAGTAAGAAGTGCATGTGTGTACAATAAATTTGATTTTTTGATTTCGTCGATAACGTTGATTCACACTGTACTATACATGGATGTTAAAAACACTATGAACACGTATTTTCCATTATATTACCATGCCCTGGCTGTCGCATTTTGATTGGTCGAGCTGAACCACGTGACTGACCACAAATACACAGTAATGGTCTGTTTACATGCCCGTGAATATGAATTATAAGATTAACAACTCAAAGTATCGTAAGTTTTCAGCTCAAACGTAAATCATAATCAATCACAAAATAAAATGTGCAAGGCAAGCCTCGCCCGTTAATTTTTGGCTTTCCTCTCGCCCTTGCCCATAAATAAACGTTAATGGTTAGCGCGTCGCCCGTTATTTCTATAATATAAAGCAGCAATATCTGTTCTTGTAAAGACTTTGATAACATAATGTATTAGATTAGCATGGGGTGTTTACAAATACATATGTGTATAAGAAATTGAATTTTTAGAATTTCTCCGAAGATATTCATCAACTATAGATGGTAGTCTATGACAAAACAGAATATTTTTTCCCAATATAGAAGAGGATGGTTACAAGTGCATGTGTATGCAAGAAATTTGATTTTGGATGTTCAAAAAAATGTTGATTCACTATACAATGTAGTTATGAGGAAACTGTGAATAATTTTTTACGATACAACACTAGCTAAATCTGTGTATTTATAGACATTTGATAATTGATATTGATGTACTTGATCAGACTAAGGTGGTTACTAGTAACACGATTGGAACTAATTTGGGATAATTGGATGGTGAAGTAACTTAAAGGTTGTTTTAACCTGCAAAATGTAAGCTCATCTGCTTTTCTTTTTTAATTACACACTTGTTTTAATGAGTAATTTGTAATATTGGAACATTCAGCTATATGGGACTTTTGAGAAATTTGAAAAATATGAATATCCGATTATCTCAATTTAGTTCCAATCAAGTTAAGAGCTTGTTTGTTGATTTTAGAATTTCATTGAAAATGCTGATTCACTATACATTGTAGTTTCTGAGGAAACTACAAATAATTTTTCACAATATAAATCTAGCCAATCTCTGCTATTATAAATGTTTGACAACTGATGTTAATGTATGTGATGAGAATGGGGTGCTTGAATGTGCAGATCCGAATAACATATATGATGTTAAAGTTTAAGGTTAAGAGTTAAGTTAAGAGGTTAAGGTTAAGAATGTAGAGGTATTCTTTGAAACTTCAAAGGTCAAATGAGAAATTATATGTCAATTAAGATATTATAAATACGGACTGTGACGCGCAGGAGGAGGGTCAGTGTTTTTTTGCACATGAAAATTAGGGAGGAAACTATAATCGATCGAGTACGATATTGTCTATGGGAGGATTTTGGCTCGTAGGTTATTATCTCCCAAATTGTTATTCAAAGGTTGTTTGACCTGCAAGCTTCCAGTTGTTCTTGATGTCATATACACTATTCTAAATAGTTTGTAACTTGTCAAACCCCACAAAAAATGGAAATGCACATATGGCAACATGAACGTTTGACACTGACCTAGACCCATTGTATTGTCAATGGGAGAATGCTATCAAGTACGTTATCTCCCAAATTGTTATTGAAAGGTTAAGTTGAAACCTTCAGTCATTATAGGGTACAGTCTTTCACAACAGAAGGATTGGATGAGTGGAAATCATGACAACCTAAATCTTTTGCTTCAAGGCGGCTGCTTGTACCATTATTAAATTGTTTAATATAACTTAAAACTTGCGCCCGAAGGGCGTGCCGAAATGGAAATGGCAGGAAATGAAAGTGCCAGAAGGTATTTGGAAACGAATATAATATTCAATAAATTATCAAGTAACCTCCCCTACTGTAATGCCAGTTATTTTCGTATGCCCCCTGGCATGTTGTTAATGTTTTCAAGTCCACCCCCGAAACCTCCCCTCTCCATAGATGTTTGTGAATGCAGCCCAAGCCTTTGTCCTGCCAAGCAACATATACTGATGTTGTAGTTTGCAAGTTGACAAAGTCATGGAACAATTACACCATGGGGCGTCTTTTTTTCAGGCCTGTGGGTATCTATGGACTGGTACAATTCCAAACGTGTTTGCATGTGTATGCCTAAAACGTCTGGCCTTTTACATTATTGAAATGAGTTATCTCAGAGACTGAGCCGCATTAGTCAGTTAATTCCGTGCGTCTACCCGCCTGAGCTGACTCTTCCGGTAATAATTTAGGCTGCATCAACAAATACTGGTAAGGGGGGCTCCTCAAAAAATTCAACTCCCCCTTCTATCAACACTTTTTTCAAGTCCCTCCCAAACTATAATGATATAGCCAACTATTTATTTGGGGTGGATGAGCAGTAAAAATACCGTGTATTGAGCGCGCACTTCTGCGGGCAGATGTTCGACACTAGCTTTTTATGACGCACGCATATATATTCTTTAGTGGTTTTAAATTAATAGAAATATTGTCAGCAGTTTACAGAGCCATCATGTCAAGGCGAATTCTTAGATCGATTCATTTTTCACTGCTCAGTCTTAGGCTCCATTCATAATCACCTTTGAAGGGGCTGATTAAAAGCAAGTTCTCAGATTTTTTTCGAACCCCCTAACAAACTCACAATGCATTAAAATCCCCCTTCTGGCTTGCTGTAATTTTGAAGTCCTCTAGCTCTCCCCTTAAAGGAAGACAAAATGTGGCCGATATAGTGCTTCGTCCAAAAATATCAATAATATACAGGACTCTATTGGGCAAACTACTAACAATTTTCCCCATGAAACACAAGCTATATCTGTATATTTAAATATGTTTGATGGTTCATGTAAATGTTCTTTGCTTGAAGTCGCAGGTAAAAAGTGTATGTGTGTACAAATATTTGATTTTTGGATTTCATTTACAACGTTGACTCACTGTATGGTAGTTTATGAATAAACTATGAACAATTTTTTCGAATATAAAACTAGCAATATCTATGCATTAATATGGTTTATTGCTCTAGAAGGCCACCGGCCAAAATCGCATACATCACAAAATATACAGAAAATAAGTTAAAGTAAACAGACACAGAGATAAATAAATCATTGATAAACAAAAGAAGAAAAGGAAATGCAATACTTCAAAAATACTCTTTTCTCAAATTGAAAGCTTTGTACACAAATAATGCAAGGTTTGATATTATAATTTTGTTATCAGATGACATAAGAGAATAAAATTTTCAATTGAAGGTTGTCTATATGACCAGACTGGCAAATAGGATTCTCTTAAATTCTGATAAAGGGGACAGACAGATATAAAGTGAAATTCATTTTCAATTTCTGTCGAATCACAAATCTTGCAGGTACTCGATTAGAATAGGGTGGCTAAAAGTGCAAATGTGTACAAAACCTTGATTTTGGAATTTCATCGAAGATGTTCATGCACTATACATGGGCGTCTATGACAAAAGTAAGCTTAAAGGAAATGAAGGCAACTTCACACGTCGGTACTTCCTTCGTTAGTGATACGATATAGTTGGTCGATCAACGTGGTTTCATGCCACAGCTGATGCTACCTTGAACTCTGTAATTTTACCTCGTTGCACTCCCTTAGTGTTGTTGAGCAGTAAAGTGTTTGATTATTGATTTACCAGTTTAGCTTTTGGCCACAGTCGCCGGTTGATTTAGTCTTGCCAAGGAATTGTCATTATCACCAGTCTTTATTCATCTCTAGGCAGGTTCGGTAATTCCACGTAGTATAGACCCAAGCACATGTGTCTTCAATCATATCTGTGTACAACAGTTTTGTCCAGTTAAGAATGCATATAGCCGTAAAATAAACTTTTAGTCAATGTTAGTCAGGGTTCTATAAGTGCTTGCGCATTCGTGAAGTTATTGTAGCATTAACTTTCAATGGTATTTTCTAGTACTTCTTCCATGTAAAGTGTTTTGCAATACAAAGTACATACATGATTGACGTAAAGCTTGCGGTTCAGATGTTGACAGTAATGTTTCTGACATCTGATAGCTGTATATAGCTGTATACAAAAAGGCCATCAAGCCCTTGGCGTTTCGTAACCAATTTGGGAGAAGAGTAGAGCGTCATTTTACAAGCAGAAAAATTGTAATGGAAATACTTGAAAAATAACAGCCAATGAAATTTTAATGTCTTTTAGACATGTAGTTCTTCTGTCCAATTAGAGAAACATTGTGGGACTCTACTGGAATAGCATACTAGTACATCAGTTGTTTGTTATTTAGGACATAGCAGTTTGATACTATTTCATTCTGTACAAATATAACTTTACTGAACACATGCTTTACAAGAAAGAAGAAGTTTAGAATCGTTACGGAGGAAAACAAAGGAGAAAAACAACAAACATTGTCAAGAATCACTCATAAAGAACCGTCAGAAACATTTTTTCTGCTAGTATTTGATTCATTAAAAATCGTCTCAGTAAAGTATTTCCTGAAAGGGTTCTGTAGTAGTATCTGCACATATGTGATTGCATGACAGTGCAGCATCTCATCATTCATCTGGTTGGGTAGAAGATACCCTCTCATCTGTGACATCTCAATTCTTGGATCATGAATTTCTGCTCCATCCAGCAAACGCCATTGCTTTTTTGCAAGTTTCCATGGCTCATTCTTTGATGCGCTTGAACCTAGTTTTTGATTTATATTTCTATGTATAGTGTTAAGAAGTTGAATAACCGTATCTCAACATCATTTTACAGCAAGAAGATAACTGACTACCCTCAAGACACTGTGATTCTCCATCAAGTAGGCCGAGGAAGATATGCACCAAGCCTGTCACCGTTTCCGTTGAAATTGGAGACATACCTCAGATTTGCCAAAATTCCATATAAGGTCGGGATCAAGTATCTTTTTGACTTCTCTGTTTGTTTTCTGTAGAGGAAGATTGTCGTCACTTGAAGTTTGTCCTTGCATCCAACTGAAACCCATCACTCACACATACAGGCACAACCATTGGGGCAGAGAAAGGGAATGAAATCAATAGCCTTAATTGATAGCTCTCGCGTATGTGTTTTCCTGACAAGGTACAGACCAATGGAAGGGTTGAACAAAGACATAATTTACCGAATCATACATCTTTTCATTGTGAATGTGGCAAGCCCAGTGTGGCAATTGTAAAAAACAAAACAAAACTATAATTTATCTAAACATTGTGTCAAATATTGACATCCGGTGAGAATCACATTTGCTTTCTCCCCTTTCTCCTCTCTTTTTCTCTCTGCCTATATCTGTGTGTCTGACTGTTTCCTCTCTGTCTTTCTCCCTCTCATCCTCTTTAATAGAGCGTACATTCCTTCAAAATGTCACCCAAGCGCAAAACTCCCTGGATCACCTTCAATGGTGTAGTGATCAGTGATTCCAGCTTCATCATTGAATTCCTCAATGACAAATTCAACGTGGATCTAAACAAACATCTGAGTCCGTCACAGAGAGCTACGGCAAGGGCCTTCCAGAAGATGGTCGAGGAGGAACTCTACTGGTAAGATACTCCATTCAGGGAAGGTGGAGGTGACTGAATACTTGGCAGGACCATACATTGTGCTATGGAATATACCTGTTTAAAGAAAAGACTGAAGAACAATAATAATGATTTTGATCATCATCTATATGTAAAAGTGACAGTGTAAATATTTGAACAGTTGATTCCAAAAGTTTGTTGAAAATTTGTCAGCCATGCAATATATGCTACATTCACACAAATGTTATATTTCAAGACATATACCAAAAGAAGCGTCGTGTAAAGTGTTTGAATTTGCCCCTCAGCTCACATATTAAGTGCTTTTAGCATAAGGGTGCTGCAAATTTCAAACATTGAAACCTCTCTTCATGGTAAGAAGGTGCCTCAGGGACATATATTAAAGGTATACTGTCACCTGTTCCAATTTTGCCACAGTTACCATGGAAAGAGAAAATCTAACCAATCACAGATTTTAAGCGGGTGGCCGCTTTTAAAAACAGCGCCCTCGCATGGGCATTTTGAATACCAAGGAACGCCCCTTTGACCATATATGGGTATATTTAGATTACAGGTGACTGTATACCTTTAAGCCCTGGCGAATAAAATCTCAAGTAAAATAACGCCAACAGTGATGTATTCTATAGTCTTCTGGAGAATGTACCCGTTGAGCAATTCTGTATATTTAAGGCAGAATGCTCCTTTGGGACAGATACTCAGACTCTGAAATGTTTACAATTCTTTTCTGATCCATTCGTTGGGGCTGATTTTGAAAGCTCTAGGAGTTATGGAACAAACACTGAGCAGGGAACATGTATATGTACCCTACAATTAAGTTTGTCACATCAAACACTCAAGTATATTTCCATCGATTTCCTTCCTGTTCCAGGGTATGCCCATGCAGATGCTTTGCTAAGAATGATACACTGAAAATTCAATGGTACAGGCACTAAAGATTTCTAACCAAGATTTTTCTCTTTTTTATCTTTTGGTTTGCTCAATCAACATACCTGTGTGTAGGACACTTGTTTATTCCCGATGGGTGGACAAAAACTCTACACTGGTACTGGCCAAGCTGTTTCCAAAGGGCTTCTTGTACAGCCATATAGTGCCTTTGATGGCCACGCGAGGGGTAAAGAAAACTTTCTACAACCAGGGGATTAGTCGACACACTGAGGAAGAGATCTACAGCATTGCTGAAAAGGACATCAGAGCATTGTCTGTGTTTCTAGGTAAGACCACAGGCACTCGAAGCATTTCATCTACACACAGTATGTATGTGTATATAAGGTCCAGTGTTATCATTGAAAACTGAATTTCAATTTGAATTTTAGTTTTGGTTTTTGTTTACAATATCTTTGTATATTGTGAACAATGCATGGCAAGCCCAATACAAATGTATTTCAAAATACTTCAGGGAGCAGAAGAAAATGTTTTGTCGAACAAAAATAATAAATATGACAAAAATTGCAGATTTTGTTCTCATTGTCTACACTTTTCAACAATGTGTTCGACTCAGAGTTATTCAGATAGGCTGATTGTCAGTCATTGTCCATCTTTCGTTTTTTAAAGTCAGCTTTGCATTTAATTCTTCTCTGAAACTGCTGCTCAGAAAGCTTTCATATTTTGGTCCTCATGTCACTCTGGATGACTTAACTTTGATAGGATCAAATAATGAGGAAATCAGCACATGAAAATTTATGGGATGACTTTTTTCAGTTTTGGTCTCACAGCTTCTGTCTGATACCACCAGTCTGATAGCTTTCTAAGTTGATGTGCAGCTTCTTAAGGTTTCCCTTATTAAGTCTTGCCAAATTTACTGTAAAATATGCATGTATAAGATTTCGAGAATTGTATCCATGTTTCAATATTTTTGCAGAATTTTTTTTAAAGTCTACTCAGATCTGTCAGATAGTAATTAACTTTATATTTTAAGATCCAAGGGATGACCTCATTCAGTTTTGTTCAATGTTAAAATGTGCATATGTCAATATCTGGGCTATTCTTTTCTAATATTTGGTAATACAACTGGTCTAAAACCTGTAAAATTTAATGTGTACCTTCTTGGGATGCTCTTATTCATTCATATTAAAATTAGCTCAAAATTTGCATATTTAATTTTTTCATTTGTTTTCCTCATTCTTTTCTCAAGTTTCTTTACTCCTTTGCATTGTTGGTCCGACAACAGTCAAATTTTCATGAAGTTGCAAGGATATTTCATTCTTCTAAATAAATCGGTAATGGAATGGAATTTTCAGGCCAATTTGCATTTTTGTTAAATATTGCTTTCTCTGTAATACATGGATTACAACTTTGAAGTGCACATGTCACTACCTAGAAATGTCCTGATTAGATTAACACATGTATTAAACTGGGTATTTACATTTTGAAGATTTTTTTCTCACATCATGCCAGACTTTTTTCAGAAATCTTCAAAATTTAAATATCCAGTTTTATACATATCTTAATCTAATCTAATCAGGACACTCCTAGGGAGTGGCATATTGCATTTCAAAGTTGTAAGACATGTATGGGTTTGTAAATTTGAAGATTTTTCTTCTCACATCATGCCAGGCTTTCTTTAAAAACCTTCTTTTCTTCAATTTCTTGTCCTATAGCAGTAAACTTTGATTTGTCAATTCGAAAAGATGGCCTTATTTGCACATAGTAAGTTTTTGGTTGATTTAAAATTCTCGTATTTTGCTCATAACATTGTTTCCACTGTACTACATGTATTGATCGTACAGTTTTCAAATTCAATAAGTAGCTTCTTAGTGATGACCTAATTAGTAACTTAAATCATCACAAATTTGCAGATACGAATTTCTCAGAAAAGGACTACAGAGTTGTATTGGCAGTCCGTTCACTGGTTAATAAGAGTGCGACATAATTTGGAAATCTTAAGAAAGTTCTGGAAATGCGAGTTGATTATTTATTTTGAGTGAAGAGTGAAGTAAAAAGTTTTTAAAGTGTACTGAAAGTTTTGTAAGGATTTAGGCATGCATGGTTTTCCAAATTTGTTCACATTTGTTTGGTCTTCTTTCTACCAACCAGGGATTCTGTGGTATATTTGAATGTCTATCATTTGATATCTGCAGTTTGATAACTTGACCAATGTCCTTGTTGCAGGTGATAAACAGTTTCTGTTTGGCGATGAGCCCTGCGAGGAAGACTGTGCAATATTTGGTCAGCTTGCACAGACATTATGGCAGATGGAAGGATCAAGACAGCAAGCCTTGTTGAAGGGTGAGTTAATAGTTTACATTTGCTACGTGATAAATCCTGATTTACATGATTGTATGGTCTGAGAAGCAGGAAAGTTAGAAGCATGCTTAGAGTAGTGGTCCATGGAGAGTCTTTGCTGTAATCTTTGTGTCTTAGAGAGTCTTTCAATATTAATACACACAATACACCCCTAGGACATCAATGAATAAGAGTTCTGTGTAGTATAATCCAGCATAATCCCGCTTTACTCTGCAAAAAAGCTTCAGAGGTAAGTTTGTAGTAGCCATGTGCTCATTGTGCAAGAACATGAAATTAGTCAATTAAAAAAATAGCGTCAATGACACTGTAGCTCCCATCCTGGACTATTTAGTGTTTGTTCTCTGGTCAGATATTTGAACATGTGTGAAAGGGATAAAGTGCATGGAGTGAAAATACTTAAATGTAATGTACTGGAGACAGTGAAATATGTTTAATGTATTTATTCAGAATATAAAATGGAAAAAATACAGAATTAGATATATCGAATACTGTGATACAACCATTAACTCAACAAGTCATTTACAATGACATAGTCCCCACTTGTAATAGGAGTATTAGTCTTGATGGGGCAGGAAAATGTGGTCATTAAGAAGTATCACTGGAGTGTATATGTTGAGATCTATGGGCACATAGGTCTATGTCGTTGTTCCCAATTTGAAACACATGAGGCATGTCTAAGTTATGGTTCTAAATCGGGAAAAAAGATCAGACCTCTAGCAGTATTGGCCAGCCAAGAAATACATATGCGCATTATAAATGAGGTACAAGATGTGACATCTTAAGGTCTAATATCCTATCAAAATTGGAGGGTATAGAACTTGTGGTTACTGAGATATGCATATATATATGTATAATCAAGGTCAAAGGTCATCGAGGTCACATGACATTTGAAAAAAAAATATATTGCTAATTAATCCCTATATGCCAAAAATCAGACCTCTAGCTCTATTCGCTTGCCCAGAATTAGATATGTGCATAATTCATGAGGTAAAGCGTGTGTTGTCATAAGGTCTCCCATCCTACTAAATACAAAGGACATAGCACTTGTGGTTACTTATTTATTGACATAAACATATATTTTAGGTAAAAGGTCATCGAGGTCACATGACATTTGGTAAAAAAATTTCTCTCCTATATACCAAAAATCAGACATCCAGCTCTATTGGCTTGCTCAGAATTAGATATGTGCATAATTAATGAGGTACAGTATGTGGTGTCATTAGGTGTCCAATCATACCAAATATGAAGGGTGTAGCACTTGTGGTTACTGAGTTATGGACAAATATGTATATTTGAGGTCAAAGGTCACCGAGGTCACGTGAAATTTTGTCAAAAAAATTGTATTGCTAAGTTATCCCTATATACCAAAAATCAGACCTCTAGCTCTATCGGCTTGCTCAAAATTAGATATGCGCATAATTAATGAGGTACAATATGTGGCATCATAAGGTGTCCCATCATATCATACCTGAAGGGTGTAGCACTTGTGGTTACTGAGTTATGGACAAATATGTATATTTGAGGTCAAAGGTCACCGAGGTCATGTGACATTTTGTCAAAAAAATTGTATTGCTAAGTTATCCCTATATACCAAAAATCAGACCTCTAGCTCTAGTGGCTCGCTCAAAATTAGATATGTGCATAATTAATGAGGTACAATATGTGGCGTCATAAGGTGTCCCATCATACCATATATGAAGGGTGGTAGCACTTGTGGTTATTGAGTTATGGACAAATATGTATATTTGAGATCAAAGGTCACCAAGGTCAGATGACATTTTGTCAAAATATCCGAGATATCTGCGTGAACGGATGGACTCACGGATGGACGAACAGACGGACATGACCCAATCTATAAGCCCACTGGACTTCATCCGTGGGGACTAAAAATTGTGTCACTGCATCCTTTTTGCAATATGAATACGATGAGAAACTAAATTTTTATTTTTCGTGGCCTTATACATGGGAGTCTCTGGAGATCTGCATTATATATGGGAGTCTATGGACGTGTAAACTAAAAATATGCAAATTTCACCACGATTTGCCCAAATTTGGGAAAGGTCACTCCTATGCACTTCCATACCAAGTTTCAAATCAATCGGACTTGTGGTTTCAGAGAAGAAGATTTTTGGACCAAAAATGGGAGAAAATTACAAAAAAATTCATGAAAAATAGCAAGTCCAAGATACTGACCCAAGATGTGCACAATCATTTCATGTCAGCCCAAAGTACTTACATGCTAATTTTTCATGTCTGCTCAGTAGTTATTGAGTTTTTTTCAATTTTGACTGTTTTTACATTTTTTCACTTAATTTGCATATTTTGGCAATGACAACTTCATTTGAACAAAATCTCATCTACAGCCCATCATCCATGTACACACCAAATATCAAGATGAAATGTACAGCGGTTTTGGAGTTTTTGATGTTGACGGACAGACATACAGACATACAGACATACAGACATACATACAGACATACATACATACAGACATTTCCCTAGCCTATAAGAATAGCTTCCATTGCCATATATACATATGGCTATGGGAGCTAAAAACAGCTAGTTAATGCATCGCAGACAGCGTGAACGGTAGAGAGCTACTGTACCTGTATGCTAGGAATTTTAGATGTCAGTGTCAGCAACAAGTTTACCTCCAAAAGAAAAGGGACGAAAGTACATGGCATATACGCCAAGAGTTGTAGGTTTGTAATAATTCATTGTATATTGTCTACACAGGCTAGTTGAGCCAATCACAAGGAATCCCTTATGAAAATTTTCTGTAGAAATTCTATTGAAATTGATGACAAAATTCAATTAAAGTGATACAGAATTTCTACAGAAATTCTACTGAACCTTTATGGAAATTAACGGAGTTTAATGGAGTTTTGGCCCCCTTTTTCTGTAGAAATTCAACATACTTTCTGTATTATTTCTGTAGAACTTTTGAGAATTTCTATGAAAATTCAATGCACGTTAAAAAGAATTTCCGTAGAAGTATATTTAATTTATACCACATTCTACAGAATTTTATGTAGAATTTCTGTAGAACTGTATTTAATTTCTGCACTCTTTTACAGAAGTTTGTTTGTCTTATACGAGTTCAATCTCTTAGAAAGTATGACAACAATATGTGTTAAACTTTTATTAAGTAAGGAGTACCACCGTATGATATTGCCATAGATACCAATGCAATGAATTACTGCAAAACTCACAAAAAATCAGGCAGCAAGTAAATTATAAACATGTAGTTTATTTCTAAAGAATTATGATTAACAATCGTTCGAAACTTGATGAAACATACAGGGACTACAAAATATAAAGCAACCTACACATATGAATGCAAGGCCTACCTCTCCAGTCTAGCAGTTTGAGTTGTCAACTCAGCGAAGTGCATAATTAAAGTGTTGTGTATTTTAACTCACGTAATTTTCAGTTGATGCTGCAATGTGGATCCTTACAGTTGTGAATATTAGTGAGCTCCCTTCTCCATAACACTGTTAGAATCTGCTAATGGACCTTGGATCCTAATTTTCCATGGAATTTGGAGTTGAACTTTAGTACTTTTCATAAGAGCCATGTGCACTGTGGACTGCCTCAAGTTCAAATGAATAATGCGTGGCTACACTATTATGTAATCAGCCCATTGTAAAGGCAGGAAACTATTTGCATAACAAAGCAAAGGCACATGTCAGCTCACTTGACCTGGGATCTAACAAAGAGAGTCAGGTTGGTCTGTGTGCAGTCATGAAATGTACAAAAGCAATGGCAAAAGGGAATGGTACAATTGAAACTGTATACATTTTCCTGGCACGTGTGTGTAAATGAAAATAACTTTTCAGAATTAAAGGGTACACGAGAATGTGCTTAGAACTCTCCATAGGTATATGTCACTACCTTTTCCATATTGAAACCAGCTATATATATGTCACTGAGTTCTTATCAAAGCTCATGCCAACATGCAAAAACATGAACTTAAGTCTGAAACAGTGTAAACTGTGGGGAAAAAAAACAGAAAAAAAATTTCCACAAAAGCTATGTAACTGAAAAATTCCATAAAAAATATGTTTAATTTCTGCAGATTTTCTACAGAAAATTATCAGCAAACTTCAATAGAATTTAAAGTTTCTATACACATTAAAATTCTATAAAATTTAAATTTTTCTACAGAATTGTATTGAAAATTTTCAATTGAATTTCAATGGAAGCATATTTCCATCAGATTTCCATAAAATATACAGAATTTCTATAGAATATCAGAGTTCAATAGAATATCTACAGACTATTTTCATAAGGGATGACACTGCTGCGAAATTGTTTCAAACATTCTCGTTCCTTCAGGTTGCTCAAAACAGAGTTTTAGACTATCACTAAATCTAGTTCCTTTTTTATTTCCTAGGTGACTGCAGCAACCTTAGTGAATACTGCTACAGAATGAAAGTTCGGTTTTGGCCTGACTGGGAGCAGTGCATCATGGGGGACCAGGACTGGACGGGCTTCTTTGCTTGGCCGGAAACAGACACAACAGTCATTAAAAGTTCTGAATAGACAATCACTAGAAAACAGAAAAATCATGTAGAAGCAAAAGAAATTGGCTTTTACACAGTTTTAGTTGTTTAAATGGATGATAACAATCACAAACAAGGTACCAGGCTTTTTAAACAGGGTCTGTTGAGTTACAAAATCATGTTTCATGCATGAGAGTTAATATTTTATTTCTTGCTTTTTACACTGTTTTTACTTGTCTGTATTTTCTGTATGGTTTATGGTGTGACTGCAAGACAGATTTGTGGATTCTTGAGTATCTATTCACCTGAATGACTTACATGCAAATATGTCTACCACCCAGTTTTGGAAGAAAATGTCAAGGACGGCCAAAATCACCCCTAAGTTAGTGAACAATGTCAAGTCTGGTGTCTGTGAGTGAAAAACATTAAAGCTGTCGAATGTCAAGTGGGAGTTACTTCTTTAGGTTGGCATGAATTAAACGATATGTAAAGAAGACTTAAATTTACAAAAGGAAAATTTTCCCAACTATTTATGCAAAATGCACCGCACTAAGTGTCCTATAATATAAACCCTGCATAGAACTGACCTGGTTTAGGACAGTAAGTTCTCAGAATATAATCTATTTGTTCCATGGTGTATATGGCTTGTCAACCGGAAAAATTGTAAGCTAGCGTCCGTGAAATAATTGTGTCCTATATTTCATGTTGTATCATGATAACTTAAATGCAAAAAAGAAGCAACTTTCTGAAACACTCATGTGCATAATAAATAAAAATGACATAATATTATAGTGTATTGATGGCAAAAATACAGCATTCTGATTGCTTAAGATGTGACATAACAGTGCTATATTTGCAATATAGCACAGTTGGGATATTCGCAAGATCTCAGTTAGAGAAATAATACCTTTGTTAACATTTTATGCCATAATTACAATATACTGTTTCAATATTGATAAAAAAACCTCTGGTATGCCACCATTTTGACCTTCACTTTATAGACTTGCTATGGTTAAGGGTGATTTATTGCTTAATTTACAAACAAAACTATGCAATGAACAAAGATATGAGACCATTGGATCATTGTTTTTAGCGTTACACAGTATTGTTCCAAGCAGACACATTCAGTCTTCAAGTCAGTGAGGCATTCACATCTCTCACCTCACAGCACCTGGTTCGCCTCGCAGCTTCCGTGACTCTGGCCTAACTGGCATTACGCTATCTCGCTGAGCCGGTTTCACTATAGGGGAGCTCTCGACATACGACATATCTGTGTCAAAATCGAAAGATTTATAAAGGCCACAGTAAAATTGAAGGTAGGGGGAGTCATGTTCAACAAGTTTCGTAGAGGGAGAGGGTCATATTTGAGACAAAGGAATTTGGTGAGAACAACATTTTAAACGATGGGTATACTCCGATTTCCTCCGACCAACCCCCTCATAATAATCGAACGCTCCCTAAAGCATAGACAGTAGAGGGGAAGACTACTGTCTATGCCTAAGTTCCCGGCAGGAGAGATGATGGGTACAGCACGTACCGTACAAAAAATACTGACCATTATATGCATGGGTGAAAAGTAGCTGTTGATCATGATATGCTGTGTTTAAAAGAGACTTCATGATAATTTGTTTTAAAGGATCGACATTATTTGTCTACTTACGAACTGCAGTTCATCAGTTTCAGTATGTGGCCATCACTTACATTATTGGCATTATGAGTAACCAACTTTCAACTATTATATCCATCCAAACGATGGGGTATCACTGGGAATGTATTTGCCAATTTATTAAGGGGCCATCGATCATAAAAGCAGACGCACTGGGAAGGGGCTAGACCCCGATTAGTTTTGCGTGCGTCAAAATCGCATGCATAAGGATTCTGCCGCAACAAAAAATAAAAATAAAAATTCAGATCACAAAACCATAACACATATGATATTTTAAAAGAATGGCAATACAGACACGGGACACCACGTATTCGGTTTTACGGTACTATGCGTCTCGAAAGTGAAAGACTTAAACTTTTGCTCAGACTTTCCACATGCACAACGAATCGTTCAACCGTTCTCTTTCAAAATCAAGAATAAAAATCAGGGGGTCACCGTGCAAATTTTAGTAAATGAGAAACAAATTACCAAAGAGTAAAATTCAAAATAACCGCCATCCCTGTGTTGTCTCGATGGAGAAAAATAAAATCTTCGATTTTGAAAAAAACAGAGACGGTTAAAAAAAGCTAAGACGGTGAAAGTTTGTCTTTCTCCAAGAGCTTCAAAATGAGCCCCCATAAAGATAAGAAAAGAACTAGCAAATTTTAGAGTCCGAATATCTGTCCGCGGCCCGAGGCCCGACTTAATGTGATTATACGGCTCCGAATCAGTACTCTACGCCGTAATTGCGCGATGTACCCGAGTAGTAAATTTTTATTGGGGTTTGGGATACAGTAAGAATTTTACACCCATTTTATTCATTTATCTAAATGGAGCGAAGGAAAATTTAACCATCCATGTAACTAAAGTGCGACCCTGACCTATATATGAACTCACGCGCAGTGCATTGTCCTGAACTAAGCGGGGAAATTCCCTGCTGAGTCAGGTCCTGGACTTGCGCAATGCGCTATGACTCACCCCCACTGAGCAAAACGGAACGACATTCTATTCTCTCTCTCATTTGTTAGATAGATTCTGACTGAGCCGTACCGGAGCCGGTCTGCTCTTCAACCCGTACCGGAACAGTTCCGAAGGTGCGGGTCTCGTTTCTGGATGTGAATTTTATCTGCTGGCTGTTCCCTTTTCACTATGTTTGGAGTCGTCGGAACGAGATTTTCCCCTACCGGAACACTGTTGCGCAATACCCCTATCGGGACGTTTTCAGGCAGGAACTTTCCAGCAGGGAATTTCGCAATACCGCTTTCGCAATACCGGGCTTCGAATGTTGCTTAGTAACTTGTGATGTCATGTTCAATGTCTGTCATTCTACAGTTTTCAGAAAATTTTCTGTGGAATTTTTTCTGAACGACTCTCGTTAACTAAATTTCATATCCATTCAATCCATAATGTCTTAGGTATCTTTCCAGAGGTGGACTAAATCCTTCTTGTTTTTGTATTTCTAATGCCTGATGAAATATGTTCTGAATAAGTTCTGACCCGTTTTCTGTTGTTGTACCTTTTTCTTGTATTTGTGTAAGCAACTGTTTATACTGTACGTAATAATGTTTGTATTTCTCTCGCCTTTTTGATACTCCAGTTTTCCCTTGTATTACATCAATAATAACACCTGGTACAGGCGTTAAAGCTATGAGTACCGGAACTGTTGGAATTGCTGCTATTACAGCAGAGCTTACAAGAATTCCCTTAGTAATATTAAGAGCCATATCAATTCGACCCATTAATTTGTAACTGCGACGATATGCAGCGCTAGTTCTTTCGATATAGTCGGCCAATTGTTCAACGCTTTCAACAACTGAGATGTGCATTTTTTTTACTGTATATGTAAGGGATGATAAAAAATAATTGTAGTAATATAGAAATACAATATGGCAGAAGGAGGAGAAGAAAATATACCACTCCAGGATTTCGATGATGCAAATTTAAATGATGATGACGCTACTGCTGAAACATTCTTTATAGACGATGATAATGCCCTTGCAGAAGCTGATCCTTTCCTTGCTAGCTCAAGCGCGCGGAGCCCGCAGGTAGATCCTACGACTAGATATAAAGTAGAACTTAAAATACAAATGGCTAAAAAATTCTTAGATGAAAATAATATTACTGATGAAGCAGCACGAATTGAAATGATTACTAATGCAAAGATTAGGGATGGAAAGCTGTATTATAAAAACCTCAGGCTATCAAAAACTACAGGACATGGATTTAGATCACTCGAGACAGTAAAAAGAGAAGAAGGAGGATATGAATTTGTAAGTAAAGTATACAGTTTGAGGGGGAGCAGCGCAGAGCCCGAATTTGTTAGATCAACATTGTATTCTGAAGATGTGAAAAACGATAAAATACCGGCTGAGAAGATGACGCCAGAAGACATGGGTGTATACAAAGATGAACTGACATTCTTACGACAAGATGCTTCTGGTAATGCAGATAAAATACAAGCTTTTGAAAATAAAATCGAACAATGGAACAATCTAAACCCAGAATATCGAGCTATTAATGATGAATTAAGGATTGCGAATATGCGTCTTGGCGAGCTTAACAATGAAAAAGTTAAAATAAGGCTAGAGAAAAGAGAAGTTGAAAAACAGTTAAAGGAAATTCCTGAAGATCACACCCAAGGGAAAGAAAAAGCCAAGAAACTACTAGCTGAACTCATAACAAGAGAAGCTAAAATTGTTGAACGAATTGAATACGAACATGGTAAGATCAGTGAGGCACGTGAAAGTCTGGCTACGACTAGGTCTCTTCGTGATGTAATTTCCGATCCAGAATTGTCACTCAGGCTGAAGCTGACAGAATTATTTAAACGAAATGGTATTACAATCGCTGCAATACTGACTGCCCTTGGAATGACAATGTCAACAATTGCCCTAGCTGTGACTAGAGGAGGAGGAGGAGGAGCGGGAGCAGGAACTGGAGCAAACGCAGGAGGTTCAGGTCCGCCCAAAGTATATACAAAAGCGAAAGAAATTGTAAAGCAATTTGGTGAATGGTTAAAAACCTTGGCCCTAAAAAGTGCTGCTGCAATACCAGGTTTAATCGGCTCCCTTGTCAGTTTTCTATTAAAAACAGCAGGATCGGTGGTCGGATTTGTTGGAGAACAGCTATGGATATTTTTAACTGGGTTAACATTAGTCATTATAAATAAAATTATGTACTAATATATGGCTCCGCATGTTTGGTGAAAAGAATATTGCAAAGTTTCTTTCTAAAAATAAAGACCTGTTTGGTTTCTCTGTCGAATTGGAATGGTGCAAACTTCGGCGGGTAAATCGCCATATCCTTCGGGCAAATCCAGGTGTCCGACTCAAAGATGATAATCTATATCATAATATATTAGCTTTCGTGAAGGAATGTCAAAAGACTAACTTCTTTAAGCGACTAGAATTCATAGCTGTATTCCAGGATACTGAGGATGACCAAGAGGCTCATCATCTCCAAGAATATTGGGTTCTTCGATTGATTCGCGACACAGGTAATCGATTTATCTTTCAGTCAGACGGAAATATTTATGTAAAGATGTGATTAATTTTCTTTTTTTTCTTAACTACTATATACATTACACGAAAATGGGGTACGATAGATCATTATTACCGAATTACACCAACCGAATACCGAAGGGAACGAAGTCAGAAAGAACTCATCATGTGGTTGCTCATAATCCAAGTGAGGCAGATCCACGTCAGACACTTATCATAAGATGTCCGAAGTTAGAAAGCGGAGTAGTACTAGTTCCAGATACTTTCGACCTGGTTTTTGATCTCGAAGTAATGGGACATGAAAATAACCGGGTAGTACAAAATGTTGCAAAAAATTTGGTGGAGCGTATGGTTCTCACATTTGAGGGTGAGCCACTTTTCAATTTGGATAAATATAACCTTATTGAATGTTATCGCGATCTCTTCAAACATAAAAAGGAGAGAACGAACATGACACTGTACGGAATTCAGAACGAAAATCTAAGAAAATTAAGAAGCGGCGCGACCGATGCAGATGACGACAGGCTTTCAAAATGGGGTGATAATTTACTTTTTGAAACATATAAAACAAAATATGCTATTCGTCTGTCCCATCCCTCATAACAGGCCATGGGGTTGCATATCCATCAGCGCTAGGTAGTCATATTGAATGGCAAATTACGTTGGCACCCGCCTCCCAATTACTTGTTAGTAATAATGTTGTTACAGCCAAATATAAATTAAAAAACATTCAAATGGAATACGAAACAATTTCTGACCTCGAACTCGCGAGGTCAACTGCTGGTTATTACAACGGTGGAAAAAGTTACCTTTACGAGCATATACATCATTCTAAAACAATCCAGATGAAAGAATCGGACACGGTTATCAATGAAAATATAAATGTACCACGACATAGCATAAGAGGTATCGCTATACTATTCACTAAAAATCAGAATCAGTCAGAACTGAACAGTGAACTTTTCTTTAACCCATCCATTGAATCTGTGTCTGTAATGATTGAGGGCATTGCAAATAAAGTGTACGCTCAGAAGATGATACCAAGACAATTTTGGAAAGAAACACGACGGTATTTTGCTGAAGATAAAGATTGGTGTGAAATTGATATAGATGAGGTCGATTATTTGAAGAATAAATTCTGTCTGTTTATCGATCTGCGTAGTTTTAAAGATATTGAGTTTCATGGAAATGGTTTAAAAGTAATGAACACAAAGGACGGAATTCAACTTGAAATTCTGAAGAAAGACACCTCAGTTAAGGGTGCCGACGACGCTCGCGATGACAATATATTTGCTCACGTTTATGTTATTAGCGATGCCCTGGTCTCTATTGAAAATAGTAGATTAAAGTCTTTACAATTTTAAACCGTGACCCGTCATTCCTATCGGCCATGTTTCTGCCAGCCATTCTCCCGTGTCTGGATTGTATAACTGCACACGTTTGATATCATTTGGCGCCATCATGATTTTACTACGCTTTTCACTACGAATTTCTCCAGCCTTTTTCCGTACAAACTGTACAAATTGTGCCGGCTCCGGCTTATTCCCAGTTTTAAACAGATCATAATAGTCTTCAAATTTCAAATGTTTTCTAACACAAACATCTTTAACCCCTTTATTTTTTTTCGTCTCGGAAACGGGAGTTCGAAAAGCATACACTTTCGAGCGTATGCCGACAAAATCAAGAATAGGTTCACCATTCAACTCATCTTTAAATTTACCTATCACTTTTTTATTAATCTTCGGAACTCCCATCTCATCCCGAAGGCCACTAGTATCGTAGATCGACTCCTTACCATTCTTTTCCACATCTTCCCGAACTATATCATTGAAAGTTACGTCCGGGGAGGGAAGTGGCACACTGTAAACAAAACTATCAGTATCCATGTAGGCTAATCGTATTCCAGGGAACCGCTTTCGAAAGTAATTGTAATGCGTCTCATACATAAGCAGCTTAGAAAGTTCGAGTACTGCGGCGCCGATGAAAACTGGTTTTACATATCTATGCTCATCCGTTTTCAGTTCCAGTAGGGCACTGTCGCAGGAATCGCCATCCTCTTCGGAAGTTATGAGAGTTATATGTTTCGTCTTTGGATTATACTTCTGAATCTTTTTACGGCCGCTATCCGTACCGTTCCAGTCCGAAACAAATTTAAAGTCTCTGTACTTTCGAACATCCTCTATTGTCTTACCGAACATTGCATTATTCATCAGCTTATAGAAATTCTTTTCGAAATCTGTCTTTCCCTTTGCCCTCATTTTAGTGTTAAAGTCAATATATTCTGCAAGACATGGCGCCTCATCGAAAGCAAGCACCCGATAAATCTTTTTCAATCTCATTCCCATCCGAAGATAGAATTCCAGCAACTTGTAGTGTAAGACGTATCTCTCTCTGTCCAACACACTTGTAATCAATCGAGTGCCCTGCCTCGGAAATTCATAGTGATGTGGCGCTAATGGCAAATCGCTGTGTTCTTCATGTAATTCGACCGGATATTCTAAGTCTACTTCTAGAAAACTTGGTGGAAAGGTGGAACCGGGTCCCCACCCTCCCAAGCCTGCTCCGCAATTCTAACCCATTCTTCCATCGTCATCCAATGAAGTCCACCCGTAGGGCATTGGTTGACTCATTGCCCAGCCGTAGAGATTGTTTGCATCGAGATATTTTATTTCAGTCAACGGTTTCTCTGGATCGTAATTCCCGCCAGCCCCTTCGGCGACGTAAGCAGGATGATTTGTCTGTAAGTAATGAATATTACACTGGCTGATACTGCCTCGAATCCCCCTCTGTACGAAATTCATCTGCTCAGCATCTTGAATGAGCCCAAACTTATTACCTGTATAAAGTAACATAGCATCCCATGTTAGACCGGCGCCGACATATAGTGGGCTGGATCTAACTTGTAAGCTTCTAAACATGTGTCGCGGAAATTTTCGAATATATTTGCAAGAAGGAGAACGTCCGTCTCACAATAGAATTCCATATAATCTTTAATCGTCTTACATCCCACTTCATCCCACACCTTCAATGCATGCTCATAATCAGATTCTGAAATCCCCTCTTCCGTCAATTCGCTATAAAATTCCCCCCTCTCCGGGAGCTCCTCCTCTCCCAGTCTGTCAACCGAGTCTAAATATTCATACGGGAAGAAACCTTTCGCCCTTTGAATGTCCGGGTACGTAAGTGGTACCGTCCATCCGTGGTCCGGCACAGTCGTTGCCAACTTCGCGAGCGACCCCATCATCAACTGAGCACTGTCCATAAACTTATAGAAAAGAAACGTTTCTTTATCTCCCTCTTCCGGTTCGGCCACTCTCCACCGACAACAACTGAGGCGCTAAAGATAAATGTTTTCGAGAGACCCATAATTCCTCCATTGCTCGTCTTAGCTATGATATTTGGCTCTTGTCCGGGACCATCATCTATTTCATGTAATTCTTTCAAAATAAAAGAACCATCGTATCCCTTGAGGTTGTGAAAGTAGATAGGAATGGTTCTCGACGGCCGGCATCCTTCGCAATAAAAGGTCGCCTCCTCCTTCACTACTCGGTATCCTGCCGGCTCTCCACATGCAATACAGACTGGATTGCCGTAATTAGAAGGATCCCCCATCGGTTTTATTTTCCAATAATACGATTTCGAATAATTCTCAGCCCTCCCCTTCATATCTTTTAGAAATTCTGTAACACAGGAGAGACCTGTGAATGTTCTTTTACCATAAACGGTGGGCCGCCGTTCCGAAGGGGTCCACCCCCGTTCCACCATAACATACGAAAGACAAATTGGAATGTGTCGGCCGGTCCCCTTCTCAATAATTGCCTCAGTATCTGCATAGACGACGTAGGGGGCGGGGACCTTCTTCCGATGTCCTTCGAATTGACATACTTCCTTAGGAAAAACTGGCTGGGCAGTGTCTGTTCCACAGTATACCTGATGTTCTTCTAATTCTTCTGTTGACTTAAAACCTCTTTTACAAACCGAGCAAATACACTTCCTTCTGTGTTCATTCTTGCGATTAGTATATGAATTAAGAAGACGATTTAATGAAGTAATTGGCACGAAGTGACCCCCGCCCTCCCCTCCAACTATCAGTAATATATTTGCTACCCGATCCGCTCCGCCGTCAGGGACTCCGCTATATAACATAGTTATGTCTGACGGGTCGGGATCGGACTCATAGATCTGAAACACTTGAAGTTTCGTGCCTGGATTTTGCTGCTCGAAGCGCCCGAACACGGACAGATCAGCGGGCGTAGGAAATGGTATTCCATCCCAACAGTAGTCAGCAATAAATTTGTAAAATGTATTCCATTTTCTCCTTACCTGACCACATTTCTTTTTGCGAAACTCGGGATCGCTCAACTTTATACTTGCTACGACAGCATACTGAAAACAATTCTCAGACCTCACCGGTAGAATAATTTCGCTAACACAATGCTTATTTTTTAACCATCCGGGAAGCTGGACTGCGCCAGCCCCGGCACCGAGTAAAACTTCTACTAGAATTACTTCAAAATTAAGTATCTCCTCGAGAACGAGGCCAGAACCCTCAACAGCTTGAATTGTATCAAGCATATCGTCGTAGCGTTTTACTAATTGTTGCCCCACATCCGCCCCTCTTACATCTTTTGTGTATGTATCTTTTAATTTAACATACAATGTACGCGGTTGTGTATTACCAGTTTTCGGATCCGATAATTTGACTTCCATTTCAGTATAAACAGAGTACATCTTTCTTTCTTTGGCCATACCTTCAATATCCACCAGCTCCCCGATATCCTCGACTCGCTTGACTTCAGGAAATTCTTTTTGTAAAACTGCTCCATTGAATGCTGTATGTAATTGACTGGCCATAATAATCTTTATGATATATACTATCCTAAAAATTTTTAAAATGAAAAAATAATTATTCTATGATAGGTCATCAAAATCCACTATAATATTTTTGTCAGCATTTATTTGTTTATATATCTCACCTAATCTTTCTAAGTCGACTAGTTCTTCCACATCTTGAATTTCTGGTTTATTAGGCGCAGCACAAAATAACCTCTCAACAGTGAAAGAAAGAGCACGCTTACTTAAGCGCGGTTTAAATGCTAAGAATTCTATCTTACTACCTTTCCGGATATTACGAGATACAATAGCAGGATTTTCTCGGACTGGCAATGGGCTCACTGTTTTAAAAGCACAGTCAATTTCTTGAACCATATCAATACATGTAGCGAAATCGTGAGCCCTCCCCTCTTTTAAACTGAAATTTAAAATACGCAACTGGCTGTGCCCCGCTCCCTCGCTTCTGATACACTTTAGATGGATTGTAAAATCCAGTAGTATTCTTGGAGTGAGCGGTCAGGCTTGCAGCATAACTTTTAGCAGTGCTTGCATCGAAACTTTCACCTAGGGTACGGAATACTATCAGATCGGTAAACTTTTGAAGACTTTGTTGCCAACGGACACACACCCCATCGCATGTAGCTGGATCTCCTCCCGAACCGTACTTAGGTCCGATATTGAAAACTACTTCTAGCTCACTGTCTACGTATATGAAAGGATCTACATATTCACCAAATACTAATTTGCCTCCATCATCAATTTTGATGTTTTCTCCGGTTTCAAGTATTTTTATTGCATCTGAAATAGAAAGGATTGTCATTGTCTTATCGTATATATCTTAATAAAAAAAAATTTTTTAAAAAATTTCTATGATATAGTATCACCAAAATGTCATACATATTCATAAATGGACCAACTGGAAGTGGTAAGAGTTACGATGCAGTAAATTTGGATCCGTATCACGTACCAGAATTTGACACTAGTTTTTCCAGCAACATTGCCGACTTTTATAATGGACGCCACGTTTCGATTGCCGATTTTCAGAACCAGTTTATAGAACATACGCTTAGTTTACAATGTCAGGCTGGGAGGGCCTCTCCTTCGGAACGCTACATTATTTGTGACTCTTCCATAATTCAACATCTGACTTTTTCTCGAATCCGGGGCGTTTCCACGGAGTGGGAAGAAAAAAAGATTGTTTCTAGAGCATTTGACCATTTACATAGTTTCATTATCATATTCAAAGATATGCCTTGGGATTATTGCAGGCGGAATGTGTTGACTCGAGCCAGGTCGTACGAAATAACCGCCTTAAAAGAATTAGAAGAGATTCACAACAAGTTCAAACAGACTTTCTTAGAAATTTGCCACGACTACAGGCTTCCATGTTTGGTAATTCGGAACGCTCTTACGCCCCTCGTTCTCAAGAATATACTTAATCCAACAATTGATACCGAGACAGTCGGACCAGTAGATTTTCCACAAGCTTTTGACTTTGGAATTGCATGGACCGGCGGTAGCCAGGGATTTTTAATAGACGGTTTCGAGGAGGAGGAACTTGAAAAAGCTTACTTTCCACCTGGTCAAGAACAACTAGAACAACCTCGAGTCTCACTCGAGAACCTACACAAACTTCTTAATGCTTGTGAAACAGTGTGTGCTTATAATGCTCCGTTTGACTTACGAGCACTTGATATGATGAAAAGGGTGGACTTTGGAGTTACTTGTCTATGGTTCATGTCAGTTGTGTACATTATACTTCAGCCAGAACTTATCGATAAAGCTGAACAAGGAGGATTGGAAAGAACGGACCGTGGCAACATGAGAAGTCGCTTTGAAGATCTTGCAAACTTAATATGTTCAGGAACTGAGGTACCACCTCATCCACATACTGCCGAAAAAGATGCAATAAGTGAACATTACTTACGACAGTACATGATAAATACTTGGCCAGGTGGGTGGAAGCGAGGTGGTAAACTGACACTTTCTTCTTTCAAGAAATTAAGACTTTTTCCATGGTACTTATTGAATAACTTTCGTAAATACTTACGTTAGTACTTACGTTAGTACTTGACAAGAACCAGCACAGGAACTTACGAAGTACTTACGAAGTTCTAATAACATTTTCTTCTGGCTCCCAACTATTGAAACTTTCCGGATAACCGCCCATTTTATCAGATAATATTTCTTTCCTCTAATTTTTTCGTCTTCAAAATTCGTTCTACTCTGTACAGCTCGTCGGCACCTTCCGAAAGGGCGCTCTGAAGTTCATCAGAATAGAAAGTGCCGAGTATTTCCTCTCCATTCAGATCTTTTATTTTGTAAACTGGCGGCGTTCCCAGTCCAGCCGCATACACAACTTTTGAAACCACGAAAATCTCCTCTGTCCAATTTGGTAAATATCCTTTCTTGAAAGTGGTCTTGTATTTTGTAATTCGGACCCGTTCTCCCGGCTTGAAGTCAGGGTTAACTCCCCGGCTGCCAACTCGCTGCCAACTCAGGACCGAATAGTGTATAAAATGCCTGCCAATCGTTCTCCTCTGTTACGTCCCTGGGTTTCATTTTGATACTTCCATGAACGGTGTTGTTGTAATTCTCGAGAAGTTGTGGTAGAATGGGGAGCCAGGAACGTGTCTGTTTATATGTAAAGTATTTCCACATCATCGTCTTAAGAGTCCGATTAAAACGTTCAACGACGCTAGCTTTTTTATCACTGTAGGTGTGAAACCAGTGAATTCCCGCCTCCTCCAACCACCCCTGCATTTTTCGATTAGTAAATTCCCGCCCCTCATCTGTCTGAAGTTTGTCGGGCCTTCTCCCGGATTTCTTAATCACGTCTTGTAGCGCCTGTAACGTATCATCA
The DNA here is from genome assembly GCF_041260155.1 of Ptychodera flava. Taxonomy (NCBI): domain Eukaryota; kingdom Metazoa; phylum Hemichordata; class Enteropneusta; family Ptychoderidae; genus Ptychodera; species Ptychodera flava. Next base: position 25,887,341 of record NC_091947.1, on the reverse strand, counting down.
GCCGTTTTTGACTGTATCGGCCTGGCCCATGCGTATTTACTGAGCACATCGATTACTGTTAGCATGTATCGAATGTTTTTATTCTCTTTTGCGAATGATGAAGGGAATTCCACGAGATCCGCTTCCCACTGGGCGTCTATCGATGTTACGAAAACGCGCCGGCCCCTTCGGAACGCGCCACGAGTACGAGGGACCGGTTTATGTAGATTATAAGTTAGCTGAGTTTTTAACCAGTCCTGCACCTCTTTCTTAGTAACGTGTAGTCCGCTGGCCCGTGCTGCGTCATACAATTTTTGTACACCTCCAAAACCAGTTTTCGGGTTGTAATATAATTCTCTAAGAGCACCTTCGGTGTTGCCTTCCATAATTGCTATATTATACGAAAAATTTTATGCCGTACGGATGCCGTAAATGAAATACTAGCCCTTACCAAAACCGACCCCGTAAAACATATACTTAAACCATATGCAAGATATACCTACTTTTGAAATCGTAAGTATTGATTCAGTTTGGAAAAAGTATGTAATAACTATACAAAAATGGTAGCCAGAGTATACATAAACCCAACATAGAATTAAGACCTATGTACACTTTGAGTACATAATATTTGGAACGCTGAGTACACATGACGTATATTTATTAACCAAATCCAAATACACATCAAGTATAGTTTTGTACATTCGATTAGTCTTTGGATATTTTGGCATAAGGTATACATGGTGTATACATTTAACACTGTGTATACATCAAGTATATTGACTTAAGGGAACGAGTGCTTTACGCGGCCAACCATTCTCACCTTTTACACTGAATCTACAGGAAACACGAGTATGAATGATATATATATATATATATATATATATATATATATATATATATATATATATATATATATATATATATATATATATATATATATATATATATATATATATATATATATATATATATCAAATGGTGTACTAGGAACCAAAATCCTGTTGCTACCTGTGGTGTTTAATGATGATTACAAGTAGCTCTTTCAACCGCTGAGCAGAGTTATATCAAAACAGATACTCACAAGACACGGTCTTTGGAATTATACAGGACCTGTATTTATGAAATAATTCAACACGAATGTAAAAGAAAATCTTAAAGTCAAGAGTGATACAATGTTCTTTCAGATCAAACATGTCTTTTCATTAAGTAGGCGGAAAAAACAACATGACTAACTAAAATATATGAATGTCTTGGAATACATTTTGGAAAAATATACTTTGGAGTATAGATTTGTGGTACTGTATATAGTACTTTTAGCTTCTCTAATAAATGTTCTCTGGTTATACAGACATTTTTTCTAAAACCATAAACTTAATTCTAATATATTTGTACCAAATATTATATAACTTGAAGCTATCATAAATGTTTTGTGGTTATACATTTACTTTTTTAAAAAACCTCTAATATATTTGTACCATACAGTACTGGAAACTTCTTTCATAACCATTCTCAGGTTATACATAAAGTTTATATGAAACAAAAACTTCATAATTGAAGGAGAACTATGATATTTAAAGAACGATAAATTGGCAATATAGTAAAGCATGTGAAAATACTGTCTTTTGTAAAAAAAAATGGTCCATGACAATACATTTTGAATTTTCAATTGTACTTAATTCAAAGGTGACAAAAAGATTGCAATATATATATATTGCTGTACTCACATACGGAACCTTGCATGAAATCTGCACTTTTCAAAATGCATCCAACAGAAATGTAAATGTAACAATGAACTGTCAAGTATTGACACTGGCTAAAATACAACATGGACATAACGAGTCAGTAATGTGACAGCTAGGAAAATCTTGTCTTCAAGCAAATATTCATTGGTTATATGGAAAATGGTGGGTAAATATGGAATATGCTTCTTCATGAAAAGAAATGTAAAGGCTAACATTGTTGAATATTCCAATGAGAAAAAACATTGCCTGTGTCTCTGTAAATGACACACATACATACCTGGTACGTGTACAAAAATTCAACAGTCATTTAATCAGCAGAAATTCATGCAACTTTCCTGAGTTGTTTGGAAAAGAATTTTGAATATTTCTCTTGTTTAATGTGTAATTTTCAGAGTTGTGAAGAAAATGAAATATTGCATATGTAATACATCTCTTGGCAAAATATGGAATTCCCAGGAATATTGTTCAGAAAAATTATTGCGATTTTAGGGTTTTAAAGAACCCCTTGGTTTTGATTTGTCCTATGTCACTACACTAAAGCTAATCTTAAAAGACAGAAATGACATATTTGAGCTCATTTATATACTTTTGAAAATATCACAAAACAAAAATTTCAAGCTGTGTACCACAGATGTATACACCTACAGTTGTAAGTACTTCTATTCTAGAAAAGTCAGAGTGGACAGACGTCCTCATAATCATACATACATACATAACGACTGATGCTTGATGCTAGATGGAAAGCAATACCAATAGCTTCTACCTGTATTGCCAAAAGATTACAGTAGTCAAACATTATAAACCTCAGTCATATCAATGTCTTCATTAGAAGATTCTCCACTGTCCTCTTGTTTCTTCTCCTTGTCTGGTGGTATGATAGGAAAAAATGTTTGGTTATGTATGGTTGTACTTTGTACCAAACTTCAAATGATTACTTTGCCCCTTTAACAAAACTCATGTTTCTCACAAGACAGCACTTCATTTCCACGTAATTTAAATACAGGCCCTGTTAGTTGATACTCTGTGATATCCAAATATGACACATCTGTTACTCAGATGATGAGAGACAGCATTCCTAAATTCAACATTAAATAGTAATTTTATGATTATGAATTACATTAACTTGTCATTTTGCATCAATCCTTGCAGATTGGTGGGGTTAGGGGTGCTAGTAGGTTACACTTATAAACTCTTGGCACCTGACTGCTACTACCATTAAACAGTGATTCAAGATGGCTCTATTGTATTTGTAACTTTTCAATCATTTCATGGAAATGGTAATTTTCCTAACTTATGAAACATTTAGTAGCTTAACTGAATTACTATTGACTTTGATTCTTTGAGCCGTTCATGATGGTTGTAGAATGCTAGAAGGGTATTTACACGTTCCAAACACCTTGTACAACCACGCATTTCTTATATAAATGGTATATAAGGCCGGAAACAAACAGCCCAGCCATGCAGAGCTAATTTTCGGGGTGCTACTAGACGTACCCCGGCCGCTATGAAGATTTCAACTAACTCTCCCCGTATAAAATCAAAACGATCGATGCAATACCATGTAAGACTATGTAACTGTGAAGGCTCTTCATGACAATTGTGCAAAATACATTTGTAAAATTAAATGGTTCAGTGCTAGGCCACGGTTATTTTGGTTTTGTCATGAATCATTCACTGGCACCAGCGAGTGGTCAAACTGTTGACGGGTAAAGCTGTTATAATGGAGCAACGCGATCACATTTCACAGTGCCGCGGTCTGTCAGAGGAAAATCACAAATTGTTCATGTACATACCTTGATCACCAAATTGTGTCGTTTTCTGAATGTCTCGAGATCGCCTCATGTTAAACTGGCGTGGATTCAGCGTTTCTTGTCAAGCGCAGCTTTGGCTATGGGATCGATAGCGTAGAACTTTTAGTGTGTCGATATGCGTGTGCGGTGACAGGCGCTTCGGATAGATAACTGTCAACTGCCGGCGCATGCGTAAAGAAAGGCTTTGATCATAATGAAGTAACGTTCAACGTTATTGGCCGGTGGTTTGATGCTGTGTGGCCGGGGTTTGTCATGGATTTGAAATTAATATCACGAACAAATTTTTTTGGGAGAGACTTCCAATGTACTTTACTTGAAATAGTACTCAAATCTGACTATTAGTGTCAAGATTACCGCATTTTACTAATGAAATTCACTGACGTTGAGGGTAGTGGCCTTGACGAATAGCCAATAGCAATGCGTTTTACAAATATCATGTAAGCTACCCTTTGTTTACAATATAACAACGAGCTCTTCGGTTCAAACATGGCGGCGTAACGAAATCGGGGAAGATCATTGCGTTATCTTGATCACTTAGCTCGTCCTAGTAAAAGAGTGCCAAGGACAACACGGTGGCGATGGAGGAAAGAGACACGCTCAGAGCGGCATGGCACAGAAGGGGCAGCTTGCTCGTATGGTTGCACTTAAATGCCGATACTGTGAGTACAGATTTGCCGATCCTCTCACCAGACGGACAAATGACGGATGACTCTGAGCAAAACGGAGATGATAGCTGTGAAAATACATATACTGCAGACATAGAGGATATGGTACATTCAAATCTAGAAACATCTAATTCCGGCGAATATGAAAGTGACAGGTCGCTAGAAGATATCACGTATGAGGACAACTCGGCTGTTGAAATATGCGACTCACACGACGCAGGGATGATCCAGCCATATACATTTGTGATGATATAGATTGGGAGTGGGACAAGTACGTCGACGATGATGACCTAAATGACTTTCCCAGTGACACCAATGACAATGGGTCGATTGACAATCGTAGCAGTGATTCAGGCGTTCCCAGTGGTCAACAAGATGAACAGACTTCATTTGAGGAAAACTTTCCTCTGTATTCTGGAGCTCCGGTTACAGTTGCCACAAGTTTACTGCTAGTAATATTATTCGCGATGAGACACGGGCTATCTGGAGAAGCGCTGTCAGATCTGCTAGCCCTGATCGAACTACATTGCCCCGAACCAAATCTACGCAAGCCATCATTAAAGTTGTTTCGGGAGTTTTTCAAGACAGTCCGAACCCCAATACAGCAACACTACTATTGCCAAAAGTACCACACATACTTTGGAAGACAGCTGCTACTTGAATGTCGAAACTGTAATGCCAAACTCGAGAGGAGGACCCCATATTTTATTGTGCTGCCAATAGCTGACCAGCTTCCAAACCTGTTGTCGTGTAGGTACATGTTCTCATAAAGTGACAATTGAGATAGAGACAGGAACAAATACACTACGGGATACACGTGTTTTCTAGATTTAAATAGTTTGAAGGTTTAGAAACTTCTGGAGAAATGTCAAAACATGCCAGCATGAAGCTACTAAATTACCTGTGTGATGCAATCACTGTTCTTCACATTTATTTTGATGCGATGACTTTAATAATGCTCCCATGTAGAATTTGCTCAATTTTTTTTTGCAAAAAATTGTCAGTTACATCATTGCTTTGGTCTGTTTCAAATTTGTATGAAATCATAGTACATGCAGACAAGCCAACAATAGATTAATTATTGTTACGGTACCTTACAATACATACCTCTGCATGTCTATGTGATTGTTTTGAGGCTATTGTATAAATTTAAATGTCACTAAGCATTAATTTAATGTTTCTGGTGCAAAATTTATGCAAATGTAAATGAAAATTGCATTTGCCAGCAAAAGAAACATCTTGCCATCATCCACCAATTTGATGTTTTAAAGGAAACAACATTTCTGTGTGATACTTTGTCTCACTGTACAGTACCCCATATCAAATATGTGAGGAAAGAAAAACTGCCATTGATGGCAATTCCCGTGGAAACTATTGAAGGAGTTACAGTTTTCTTAGACACATTAAACACAGATTGTAACTTCGAATGTCAAGTCCCAAATTCATTTGAAAAGGATTAATGTAAGCAACTTCAAGTCTTCATAGTAAATATCAGTGCCATGTTGTTGTCTACAAATGAAGCAAAATAACTGGAAAGATTTTTTGTTCACATATTTCTCTTGATGTGAATAATATAACTTTGAAGAAAATAATCAAGTGTGAAGTTTCAATAATTTTTCAGTTGGGCATTTAATAACTTTAATGATTCACTGAGCAAAACTTCCCTTTGGTGATGCTATATATTTCGATTTACAATCTTGTAATTTGTGTCATAGCTTAAGCTTATGGATAGCGTCTTTATTCAGTATAAAGCTCAGTAATATTTAATTCTTGGTATAAGTGTAAATTTTGAGTTTTCCTCAAATGAATGTATTTTCTGACTTGGACTCTGGACATACTTTCATATGCAGCTTCTGAGTCAGTCTCTGGCAGGGATGATGCTTTGTATATTTTGAGTAAACTTCAAATGTAAATATTTCTGACTTAGAATCTGGACAGATTTTTATATCCAATTTTTGGACTTAGTCTCTGGCAGGGATGGTGCATTGTATATTTTGAGTATACTTCAAAAGAAGTTATTTCTAACTTAGACTCTGGACAGATTTCTATATGCAGGTTTTGGACTTAGTCTCTGGCACGGATGGTGCTTTGTATAGTTTGAGTATACTTGAAATGTACACATTTCTGACTTAGTTTTCTGCAGATTTTCATATTTAAAGTTTGCTTTTTCTTGTAAGGTCATGTACATTTTGAATGTACATAAAATCTTCTCATATTCAAGACAAATACTTATGGTGTTTGATGTGTCATTGATGTATACATAGATTTAACACCCTTTCCTTCAGGTAGCATTGAGGTATACATGTGTTCAAAACTCTTTTCCATTGAAAGTCAAGCCTATGATTTAAATATACAAGGAATATACATGATTTTCAAAAGGTATAGTTTCTGTCAGGAATATGTACACTCTGAGTATAGTTTGATGCTCAAAGTTTTGGTAAGGGTAGTTTACTGAATGGTCTACTTTTCAATTGTCTGACCAGGTCCGTGGCCTCCCGTTCTGACACCTCCATTCCATATTCTTTTATAATAGTCTTGTTATCTGTCTTGCTTGGTGTGTAAAATAGTACTAACATTTGTATGTTTTCCCTGAATGGTTTACTAATACTAGTATATTGTTGAGTCAGAACCCAGACAGATAGTCCGTCGTGTCTTGCGCTGAAACCAAGTTTGACTAAAATGTCACTGCGCTTCTTCATATCTTTGGACGCAGCGCAGTCGTCGAGTACTATTAAAGTGTTTGTACCGGCCCATTCGTTCCGTACGAAGGCTAGTGTATCATCCACAGCATCGAGTCCGACTGGAAACACAAACACATTGTCATCGGTGAAAATGAATTTTTTATTATACGTTTTATTGTTCATGAATGTCGGACAAATGAAAACTATATATTCAAATTTTCCTAGGTACGGACCGGTGAGGAGATCCATTACATATTCCGTTTTGCCAGAATTTGTCGGTCCAGTTACAATCATGTTGAATGGTACAGTTGCATACATCGGATCTATATACTGTACATAAATGTAATGAATATTGCTAAAGATAACAAACCAATTTTACCATATTCATGAATAGGGTCTGCGCCGGTCACTGCTGCTGCCCGTTCCGAAGGCGCCTTCGGGGACCGAGTCGTGTCATTGTGAGGTGGTGGTCCTCCGGGCTCGTCCTGCCACTTCACAGGATCCTCCCTCCCTTCCATCTCGTGTATAGCACTTTCTCGAACTTCCGTGTTTATATCACCATTTACCCCGAAGACCATAGATTCTGTTGCGTATTGTAATTCATTATTATAACCCGAGATTGCCGGGCCTGAAAGAATAACCATCTTAGACGGCAAGAGAAGTAAATTGGGTGAGACTGCCATATCAAGTTTGACACCAGTATTCATTATTGTGTCTTGATATCGCCTATAACTGATTACTTTATCGGTATTGCGAATTTCATCTTCGAGGAGAACGCCGAATTCTTTTCTTACTTGCTCTGCACTGCCAGTATCGCCTACTATGGTACTACGAATATTCGCTTGTGCGCCAAGTATGCAATATACGTAGGCTTCAAGGCTTTCATTGAGGCGAGCGAGACCGGCCTTTGTTAGTCCCGAGTCTCCCTTCAGAGGAATGAAACTATTATATTGCCCCTCCGATCCATCATTTCGGAAGAAATAATAGTGTGGTCTGTCTTTGGCAGGCAGTACATGTTTTTTCTTTCCAAAAATTGTATGTGTATAGAAAACGCCTCCGTCAGCGGAGAGGAAAAAGTCATGACCATTGTATATTGCTTTTGGCTGTCGAACGGGACCACGATTAGTGTAATATTCATATCCATAACCAAGACCTTTATTTTGACCTTTTCGATAACGAAAGTCGGACTTCGTTGGGTTTATATTTCCAAATTCTGTACAGAGAAGTTCATATTGGACGAGATTGTACGGATTGTCGCCCGCTTTGAAGGTGGGGGTATCGTCTGGAAGTGCAACGCCCATTTCATGAAGGATCCGACGTATTGTAAAATATACATGAAAACGGCAGAATGATCGTATTTGTGGCGGAAATTTCCCTTCGGAACCGAAGAGATGGGCGAATGATATACCACAACCAGTAGTGCTGCACCATACGGCAAAATTTAATTGCTGGTCCCAGTATTTCATGTTTGGCCCGCCCAGCCAGACATTACTTTCTTTAGCTGTTCGATGAGTGATTACGTTATCTTTAAATATATCTCGAGGATGAAAAGTAAATTTATCTGTCGGCGTTACATATATTTCTAAGTCCATGAGAATAGGTTTTATTCCCCCATTCGGTTTGGAAGGAATATCTGCATGCTGTACTGTCGGTACGCTCGTCTTATTCAACTGAAAAGCAACTGGGAATGCGTCTGTACTCATTATTCGTGTTTCTATATACAGATAGATTTTAATGGAGGAGAATTTTCCCGGAATTCCTATCGGAATCGTTCCGTTAGGGGTACTAACATTCCAGACCATGTTAATATTATATTTCGGATTCAGGTTTAAACGAATTTTTTATTTTTTACTAAGAATAGATAACATACTGCAAACAATGGAGAATTTAATAAAGTCATCGGCAGCGGCAAATACAACAGTGCGTTCCGAAGGGCCAATCGCAGCGTCGGACGCTCGATCCATAATAGAAACAAAGCGTGAAAAAATACTCTGGGCCATCGCAAGTGGTCAAAGTAAGTTATTTTTTGGTAAGGAGATTTCAATTGCTGACGTAGAAAAATGGGGAGATGAAACGGTGAATAAAGCATTTAAAGTCTATGAAGCGAAATACAGTTCTCTTATAAGTGATAATATCACTCAAAGTTTCATAGATCTAGGAGCCCGCGCAATAAGTCAGGTAGTTCCAATCAATGACCGAGATAACTATGCAGGTGATCTTAAAAAGGATTTTATTCTAAACAGTGAAATAAAACGATTATCAGGACGGATAGCCTACACGTGGGGGCCCATACTTGCTCTAATTTCCACCGGTTTAATTACAGGTAAACATTTAAATTTTAAAAAAATCGGGTTTAATATAGTACCCGAAATAAATGGATTCAACTTCGCAAACGGAAACGACCTCCACACCGCAAACGACGACCTTCCCGACTCTGACACAGCGCAACATAGAGAAAGTTACAATGCCGCCGAAGCATCCAGGGAGAGTTGCTGCGGGCAAGCGACTAGCGGAATGGAACAGGCAAAACAAGGAGAAGAAACGCCAAGCAATGGTGGGGAATGATAGCGATTCGGTAGCGGCAGACCTACCGCCTACAATGAAAGAACAGTGTGATAGCTCACGCGATAGCTCACGCGATAGCTGGTATAATAAATGTTATCTTGTTTTAGGAATTGTGGGAGTTTCATTGACTGCATTAGGGCTATATTGGGGGCGTGCTCGGCATATTTGTCCCGTTCGGAAAGATCCTCCCCAAAATAAGAAAGCGGAAAAAACAGAGCCAGTAGCGGCTCCGGGGGCCAGCTCCTCTACATTGTATGAGATGGATTAACTCCCCATATTTTTTTATTTTTTATTTTATATACTTGTCAGCAATCATGGATACTAAAACAGTTGTAAACACAATGTACGATGGAATTGTAATCGCAGGACTTGCGATGGGATATCTTATGATCTCCAGCAAATTTTTGAAGATGGATATGGGCGATCCAAGTCGTCCAAATTTGACTCGCTTGGCAAAATTAGGCGGTGCGACTGCTGCGGCGGTTGCGACTAAAGATCTCCTTGAACAGAAGAATATTATTCCTGCAGAACCTTATACTTTGTAATGGGCACCTTCGGAATATTATTCATCAAAAATTATACTTAGTAATATATACATACGACGTACAACAATGATCATTTGGATTGAAAGCCAAACAGGTGAACCTGTTACTGTTAATTTTTACCCTTGTATTGACACGACACAGTTTACGAAGATAAGACTGCTAGAGTGTGGACTATATAATTCATGGCATAACATAACATCGACAAATAATGTACTAAAATATCAAGAAGGTGACCAACCAAGAAGACTAAATCATACGTCCAGGTAACTACAATATCGATACGTTAAACAAAGCAATCGGGTTGAAGCAAAAATTAATTTGAAAAACATCTGCCGACAAACCATGTTTATCTAACTTTGGCTAAAGATATTAAAGTCTATTTCAATGCCACAGGTAGCTTCGCCAACGTCGTCGGCTTTTCAGATAAACCTGAGAACAACCCAGTTATAAAAAGTACTATGAGTCCGAAGAAAGTGGATTTCTTAACAGTCACTAAATACATAGTTCATTCAGATGTCGTTGATGTTACTGGAAATTATGTTTCATTTGGTTCGGGTGAATACATACAGGGGAAAGTATCGGACTGTTTACAAATACTTCCCATCCGGGATACGAGAGAAATAAGTGAAAAGGTTACTTACGATTTTAAAAACGGAGCAATTTCTATGCCATTGAGAAAAGGGGGAGATTACATGAATTCAATTCGTATCTGGATAACGGATCAGGATGGAAACATGATCGATTTCAATAACTGGCCAATTAGCTTTTGTATTGAATTATTGTAGTCCAGAAGCGGGGCCGGTGTAACCCTATAGGAAGATAAACCATCCCACGACCAATCCTCCAGCAATGTATATCATTTCATATTTCTTTTGCTCAGGACTGGGTTGATAATAATCTGAGAATTGAACTGCCCCTTCGGAACGACCTGACGTAGAGTTGCTTTGCACCGCTTCTGCTTCTTCCAGGATTTCTGCATCTGTATCTCTTAATTCTGCCGCAGCATGTGCATCCTTTGCTTGATTTTCTCTTTCCCAGTCAGCCTGTAGTAATCTTTTTTCTGACCAGACGTTGCGATCATGTTCAAATTTTTCTAATGCTTTATCATGTCGGACTTTCTCTTCAATAAGAGCATCACCATTACCAGAAAGCTTTTGTCCGATAATATTTCCTCCTGTGAATGCCGTTGCATTTAATACAGCACCGAGAACTGTCATTCCTATAGCTGAAGCCATGATTGTGTATATTACAAGGTATTATTTTAATTTTCACTGTATATAGGTCCCTACGGAGTATGTCTGATCCAAGTGGCTTCGGTCTAGGTACAATTCGTATGCAAAATCTTGAGCTTGAAGATCTGAGTGATGTTAAAGTTAACAATAATACTAAGATGGCTGCTAATCATAATAAGGATTACGTCCTTCGTTATAAAGACCGCGAAAAATATTTCGTTTTAGCCAATGCTGCGGTGCAATCCCACGAGCATGCTGTAGAATTTTCCGAACTTAAAGACATTGATGAAACTGTAATTGACGCCACAAAGGCTTCGAATGATTCTACTCCTTTTGCTCTGACATGGGATGGGGATAGTCAGAAATTCATGCCTTATAATGTGCCGCGTAACATCTAGATATATTGGATAGTGAAATTGCAGGAGGTGTTGCTGAACCACCAGGAACTCCGAATGTGATTTATTTTGATAGCAATGTAAACAAATACAAGTTGCTAGATTTTCGTAGTTGGCTTACTCCTACGAATCCATACATTGCACTTCTTGGTATACCGATTCACCTTAAAATTAGTCCTCTTAATACAATAATGAAGGCAGATAATACACTAAGAAGGTGGATAAACGAGGGGGAGAATTATTGCTCGTATACAGCTAGCGGAGTTCCAGTTAGATTATTTTGGGACACAACTTTAAAGAAACTGGGTCTTAAAAGTGTCGGTGATGAGGCAGCTGTTCTCACTTTACAGACTGTAAATCAACAGATGACTGATAATATGAAAATACTTCAACATGGTACAGTTCTCATTAGATGTGTAAAGTTAGCTACGGGAGACGAGTTTGACGATTTGGTTGGATATTATGCTATGAAAACAGATAACAGAACAACTTGTGATATTATTATAAGTATTGATAAAGATCGGGGAGGGGAAATGAGTATTGAATGTTTTGTTGGTGGGAATAGAATAGAGAACGACTTAGGAACTACATTTGTACGTAGAGATAAAAGAGTGAACACTTTAGATATCAGTACCATTCATCTGAAACGTCTCATTTTGTTTGAAGTAATGGTCTTCCGACATATTTTAAGTTCAGAGGAAATTACTAAAATTTTATCTATCGGGTGAACAAGTTAACTAGAGTCGTTCAGAAAAAAATTCCACAGAAACCTATCGGAACGATTTTCTGAAAACTGTAGAATGACAGACATTGAACATGACATCACAAGTTACTAAGCAACATTCGAAGCCCGGTATTGCGAAAGCGGTATTGCGAAATTCCCTGCTGGAAAGTTCCTGCCTGAAAACGTACCGATAGGGGTATTGCGCAACAGTGTTCGGTAGGGGAAAATCTCGTTCCGACGACTCCAAACATAGTGAAAAGGGACAGCCAGCAGATAAAATTCACATCCAGAAACGAGACCCGCACCTTCGGAACTGTTCCGGTACGGGTTGAAGAGCAGACCGGCTCCGGTACGGCTCAGTCAGAATCTATCTAACAAATGAGAGAGAGAATAGAATGTCGTTCCGTTTTGCTCAGTGGGGGTGAGTCATAGCGCATTGCGCAAGTCCAGGACCTGACTCAGCAGGGAATTTCCCCGCTTAGTTCAGGACAATGCACTGCGCGTGAGTTCATATATAGGTCAGGGTCGCACTTTAGTTACATGGATGGTTAAATTTTTCCTTCGCTCCCTTTAGATAAATGAATAAAATGGGGTGTAAAATTCTTACTGTATCCCAAACCCCAATAAAAACTTACTACTTACCCGTCAGTGATGTTGAAGATAAGTGGTGCGCTCAGTCTCAATCGAGTACAACGAAGGGCCAACAGAGATGTGACGAAGTCATCTAGCAAGAGTATCTTATTGTGATAATTACAAAAACTATACCTTTATTATGTACCTTGAAAAGTGTACTTGCACTTTCAATAGAAATTTCCAATCGTACTCCACGCGAGCCCAGGGGTTTATTTAGTCTTCAGTTATTATGGGGAGGGTGGGCCAGAGGGGATGGGGGATGTTCACATTTTACAAACGTGCTCCAGGGGGAGGGTCACATTTTACAAATTTATCCTGGGGAGGGTCGCATTTTACAATGCTAAGTTTATGATGAATGCAAAATCTGAATCAATAGTTTAAAGAAACTTCATAACAATCCCATCTAATGCATTGTAATTGCAGTCACTGCAATTCGCATAAATCCTATAAACTGCCTAGGTTAAATGTGTAATTGTTTAAACTGTGAATGGTGCATCAATAGCAGCAAACAAATAAGGAAACACAGAGCACCTATATGTACTTAGGCAGTTAAACCCATCTTTAATAACATAATAGCCGATGTTTCTGTCTTGTGACCATCAGCTTCACGTTTTACAAAAACGACGTGTTCTATATCTGATGTCCACAACACAGCTTTTAAACATATTTATGTAACATGTTTTACAAAACAAAATGCTGTATCTTACAATAGCAAGGTAAGCTTATTGAGAGAGAGAGAGAGAGAGAGAGAGAGAGAGAGAGAGAGAGAGAGAGAGAGAGAGTTGACATTACTGAGAGTGGTGATGATGAGGAAGATGATATTTACCAAGATGGTGATGATGTTAGCGATGATGCTGGTGGCGGTGATGATGATGATGATGATGATGATGATGATGTGAATGAAAATGTCCTGAACAGTGGCAGTGATCCAGACTGAAGTGAATCTACAAACACTGACAATGATAGTGATACAGACAATTATATAACAGATGTTTTCCAAGTTACGCGATCTTCTATAGAGTATGCACAATTTAGGAACCATGGTATCAGTATCAATCAAAGTAAGTTCGATTGTGTGTTTTCCAAATTCACACCCACTGAGCATCCCACAGATGTATGACTGCCTATAAATCAGTTTTAAAGCTCCATTAGCTGTGACTTTTGGCTATTTTTATTGTATTTTTGTTCTGTGAACTGTAGTGTGTGGTTCAAATCCTTGAAGTACGATGAAATGCCCAGTATTTAGCCTATTAACACACCCTATATTTGTACAGTCAGCATTGTTATGGTTGAAAATTGAATTCAAGTCCGGACTAGAATTCGTTTGTCAACAATAACAATAGTCATTACACGTGTATATGCTTTGTTGACAAGCAGACATCTTGGCGTGCGAACATGTTATAGGGACAGGAAACAGCATTTGATACACGGAACAAGAAAACTAAAAATATGACCAAAAGTTACAGCAAATGTCTCTTTAATATATTTCCTTGTAATGTAATAAAGTCAGCAGTTCTATCAAGGTTATCCGCACATTTAAATTTTTGACTTTGGTGAGGGAAAGTCACGTTTGGAAAGGGGTATCAGGTTAGGGTAACATTTCACATGATGGACCACCCTCAATTTGCTCCGACCGATCCCCTCATTGTAACTGAAGGTTCCCTTACACATATCATGATGTTACCTCATGGTCGCAGTCCAGGACAGTGCCTTTGCATCGTGCCGTGGAGTAATGTTTTCATCGTTTTCTATGTTCCATTGTAGCTACTCTTTGTCTAAAACTTGTAATTTGTTATAGTTGTTTGTATCAGTGAGTTGCATGTACAATGCATTATATCTGGTAATTTGTCGGGTTTTTTTTTAAAACCATGTTGGGTTTGCTTTTTGAAGTCGTTCTATCCTATTGGGTTTTGTCAGTTGGACGCAAATAGATTGTCTATTTGTGACATAGTGTCCTTATATCTTACTGTATAACTTGGAAACAAGAAAACAAGCTTTGAGAGTCGAATATCTGTCCCCGAGGCAAATTCTCACTTTTTTCAATAAATTTTGATTTCTATGACATTGGAGGATTTTGGGTTTCCGACAGACAGTGTTAGGCTAAAGAGGTCATTCACTTTGACGTCAACTTTGCTATTATTTCGTCACTTATACCTACACGTTACCTTTCGCCTACGTCAAGAAATCGTTAACAAGACCATAAAATGATATTGACGTAGAGCTGATCACGCGTGATATCCACATGCACAGAGGATAATATGATGAGCTAGTTTTTCCCCAAGTATAAAGGAGCCGGAGAGCAGTAGGCCTGAGGAGAAAAAAATTATCATCAATCTGTCACCCTTATTTAATACACAAATTCATCAAATATGCAAATTAGCTTTTAATTAACATGATCCTGCTAAATGTCTTTGGGCGAAGTTTCAGCTCTGATATAAGCTTACATCTGTAAGAACTTTCATCAAAATTTGACTCGGTATTTATTGAAATATTAGGCCCTACCGGAATTACGAAAATTCATAATTCAAAATTCTGCTTGCGGAAAAGAATTCTTTGATTCTTGACTGTCAATAGAATACAAATTGCTGTCATAGTGACAGTAAAAAAAATGCTCACATACCCATTTCCCCCACTCCCTCCCCCTCCCTCCCAATCAAATGGATCGCCCTATCACACGCCATGCCGCAACTGGTGCATTGTGCTAGCTTGTCGCTGCACAGACTCCTTACTATGTGTGTATTTTTAACCGCTTACCCGTGTACCTTTTAGGATTTTTAGTGGACGCGCAACAAAGAATTTCCTTGCTTTGGCCTTATTGATAGCAGTTGACCTTTAAGACTTGAGTGACCTGGTTAAACTTTGACCTATATTTACAGACATGCTCATACATGTCATACCCCTCACAGGTACGTAGCAGGATGACTACAGCACGTTCGATGCGTCGGATATTCATGTAAAGAGTGTGCATATTAGACTTAGCCAACAAGATCTACTATTCTGCAAGGTCGGTGTGCTGTTCAGAAAGTAAAGTGGCACTGAAGTCAGAATCGGAGACGACGCTAACACGACATCAACAACGATGAGTGTATTGTGGACCCTGGGAGCGGTGGCTGCTGCAACGGTTTCGGTCGTAGGGATTCGTGCCGTGTTTGCCAGAAGGTTTGTGATGATATAAATTTTTGTGGGCCGACATCTTCGCTATCCATAACAACCTCTGAAAGTGATGGTTAGTCGTGGCATGGAGTAGCTGCAGCTACTTTAGCTCGAGGTTTCGCCTGAGTACACCCAGGCAAAACCTCGAGCATACCCAGGCAAAACCTCGAGCTACAGTGCTGCAGCTAAACATGGAGGTACATGTAGTCCCTTCCTAGATCCTCCCTTCATGGTCGTAGTAAACTATACCCTGGTTTTGTCCTGCCGAGCAACATTACGAATACTAATGCGCCAGTTGACAAAGTCATGACAATTTTTAAAAGACAAATACTGTAGAGCGTTATATAATCTTTGGCAAGACTTCTTTTGCCTCTCCCCCTACCCACAGGTGCGTGCAGAGTTGCTGGTGTTAATTAAACGTCCATGGCGGTAGTCGACCAAAGTCCCGGGATCGAAGTCTGAGGCCGTCGAAGGCAGAACCTCGCTACGACACTATGGTAACACTTCGGCCTCACACTTCGATCGACCACTAGCTACATGCAGTCCCTGTATCTCTATCCACTGTAGATTGACTATGATCCAAACAACGCTGCGCGCACCTGGTCATACCTGAAATAACTGTCAAATATAATCTTGAATGGGTTTAGAAATAGAATTAGGGTTAGGGTTTGCTTTAGGGTTGGCATGTATGCAGTATATTTTATAATTATTTATTTAGCTGTAGTACACACATGTGACATTGGCATGAAATGAAATACAAAAAAAAAAAAGAATTACAAGATTGAAAAACTTCACGAGAAAGAGATGAAATATTATTAACCCATCTCAAAATTACATTTTATAAACTTTCATCAGCTCATTTAAGAACTTTGCAGTGAAATTCACAAAAAAGTCATCAGAACAAGACATGTATTTGAAGGACATATTGTCAAAATGTTTTAGCTGAGCCTAAATATCCAAAATAGAATTACAGTAAGCATTTAACCTCTTAGTATATGCTAGACAAATAGGGGAGCAGGTTGAGGAGGGGTAAAGGAAGTCTTTACTTTATCTTTTTCAGGCCAACAGGTATCTAAGAACTGGTATGCTAATCATGCATGCATAATCATGCTTGCCTTAAACTTCTGGCCTTTTACATTCTTGTCTTACACATAAATGAGGGTTATCTCAAAGACCAGGCCACCTTAGCTGCAATGACTGTAGCCCATGGACCGTGCAATACAAATATTGCAGCTGAGGCGGCCTGAGCTGACTCTTGGAGTACTTTAGGCTGCATTCACAAATACTGGTGAGAGGGGCTGGAGGAATCGCGATCAAAATCTGATTTTATGAGGTCACCCTTCAATATCCTCGAAAAAATCACCCCCCACCCCACCCCCCCACCCCCATAGCTGCATAATCAAAATTGTTCAAGTCCCCCCCAAACTATCATTAAAGCAAACTATTTATCAGGGATCTATGTGCAGAAAACATTAACCACCTTTTTATGATGCACGCATAAATATTCCTGATATTCTAATGTAGTGGTATAGAAATGTCCCCAGCAGTTTGTAGACCCATAAGCAAGTTCTTAAATGGATTCATTTTTCAATGCATCATTGGATATTTTAGATTTATTAATCGGAGCTTACTTTTGTTAAAAAGAATATGAAACAAAATATTTTCAGATCCCTTATACCCAAAGCAAAACCTTCAAGCTCTCCCCTCTGCTACATGTACCCCCAAAAATCCCCCTGAATTCCTCCAGCCCCCTCCAGTATTTGTGAATGCAGCCTTACTACATAAACAGCAGCTGATATAACTTTGTTAATGCACATTGAGTTTTGTAATTTTACCTCGTTGCACTCCCTAAGTGTGTTGTTGAGCAGTAAAGTGTTTTATTATCGATTTACCAGGTTAGCGTTGGCCCATGTTTAATTTAGTCTTGTCAAGGAATCGTCATTGTCACCTGTCTATATACATCCATTAGGAGGTTAGATAATTCCATGTAGTTGTTTACATGCCCTATTACAGTTGTCAATCACATCTGTGTACAGCAGTTTTGTCCAGATTAGAATACATATAGTGGTAAAATTAAAGGGAGGGTTTCATGGGAACTCAGCTAAAATGTTGCCAGTGACCTCTTCAACAGATGTAAACACTGTATCTAGGGTATGTTGCCAATTGATGAAAGTTAAAACATGTTTGTTAAAAAAAGAATATCATAAAATTTAAATCTATAGCTATGTTGACTTGATGCATCTAGATACATGTATGTAGCATGAACTACATTGTAAACAAGAAAGTTTCACAGTTCCGACAACACCCTCCCTCTAAGTTTCAGTCAATGTTAGTAAGGGTTTATAGGTGTCTGCGCATTCACAAACCGAAAAGTTGTTTTCCTTCCAGCATAAACTGAGCACCTCAAACTTGTTACTATTTATGTCGACCTTTAGAACCCGACTTGGTCATATCTTGCATGACCTTTAACTCTTTGAAAGTTCACTCAATTTAAATGATTAAGCATATATCCAATAGGAATACTTGACAGGAATTGTAATAGCTAGTACTTTTGTTATTCTACTTCTCATTGTTTAAATATCAAATATTAACTTGATTTACAATTAGTAATGGGGTAGCTGCAATATAGCCCACAGGCCGTGCGCTGGCTTTCACTGTGAGTGTCATATTGGCTTTGTAGGGCCAGCCTGTAGGCAGTACTATGTACACAGCCAACATGACAGAAAAAGCCGGTGCATGGCCCATGGGCTACAATTATTTAGCCAGCAACGAGGAAATTGTTGGTTAATTACATCATATCATAGAATTCACTTATCAACAATACTAATAACATTAGATGTTATACACACATGCAGCCATAGTGTATTGACAGTTTGAATACCTGGGTAATTCAACATATTAGGTCAAACAAGAAACTATACAAACAGTACAAATATGTTGAAAAATTAATCAACAAAAGTTATTTTACAGCTAGCTTTTGGAAAGAATATGTGTTCTAGCTTCGGGGACACTGCACTGCAGCTGTAACTTTTGATGGTGTACACTAATACTCATTCCAAACTAAGTGTTGTGCATTACGAAGTGACATTATTACTGAGTGCATTCTGTGTGGAATATGCAGATGTCCCTGATTGAAGTCAAGATTGCGTTTCGGGTGTTGACAGTACACGTTTGATAGCATACTGTACAAAAAAAGGCTGTTGAGCCTTTGCATTTTAATACTAAGTTCTGATTTTGGGAGTAGAACCGTATTTTACAGGTAGAACAAATGTTACAGAAACACATCAAAAGTGACAGCCAATGAAATTTTAAAGCTCAACTACCTGTATCTTTTAGCATTATTTTTGTGATTTCATTTTCAAGCTACCGTAAAATAAGTTTGTGAGAATGTGCTAATTTAGGTGCGTATACACTTATTATTAGCTAACCCGTAGGGACTGTATATGCAATTTTGAACAAGATAAAGACTACACTGTGATTGAATGTTTGCCCAAAAATAAAATCGCAGCCCCATGAAGAAAAGCAGAAACCGTTTATAGTGTACATATCTGCACTGAAATTCAGAGAAAACGAGGAGAGAATAGGAAGATATTTTGAGATTAACAGATTTCAAGACTTACAGCTAGTGGTGCTTTAATATCTTTCAGACACCTAGTTCTTCAAATATCCGTGTGTCCAATTAGAGAGACATTTTGCAACTCTGCTGGAACAGAATACTAGTACATCAGCTATCTGTTATGTATGGCACCACGTTTGTCACCTTTTCATTCTGTACAATTACATTAACTTTACCGAACACATACATTATCAGGCAGAAGAATTTGAGAAATGTGATGGAGAAAAAAAAGATGAAGAAATACAAAAAATATTGCCAAGCATCACTCAAAAAGAAGTCATTAACCTTTTTCTACCAGTATTTGATTCATTGAAAAGAACGTCTCAGTAATGTATTTTGGTGATCAAGCTGCATGGTAACATCTACCTACATGTATTTACATGACAATGTATCTCATCCCAAAATGTGTACATACATACACATCAGCCATCAGGCGGGTAGTAGATACCCCTTTACCTGTCATGTGATATGTCAATTTTTGGGTAATTTCTGCTCCATTTAACAAATATTGTAACTTTTTTTGCAAGTTTCCAGGGCTTTGAGCATATTTTGTATATTTTTTGAAATACCATATTGCTGAAGACATTAATTTTTTCACAAAAATTTAGGACTTTTCTTCTCATTCATTACGCTGAAATCGTTGTCATGGCCAGCAGAGAACTTCAGAATGCAACAAACATAAATGCCCTCAAATCCAGTTTTTGATTGATATTTCTATAGTGTTAAAAAGTTTAATTATATCAATATTATTTTACAGCAAGAAGATAACTGACTACCCTCAAGACACTGTAATTCTCCATCAAATAGGCCGAGGAAGATATGCGCCAAGCCTGTCACCGTTTCCGTTGAAATTGGAGACATACCTCAGATTTGCCAAAATTCCATATAAGGTAAGGATCAAGTGTTTTGTAAAGTTCTCTGTTAATTTTCTGTACTGGAAGATAGTCGTGACTTGGAGGCTGTCCTCGCATCCAACTGCCAGTGACATACACACACAGAGCATGACAGCAGGGGAAGGGAAAGCAAGCTATAACCATGAATGTGGCTGCTGTGCACAATTCATGTACGTATTTTCCTGTAAAGTACAACCAAATGGATGTGCTTGACAATGACATAATTTCCCATATCATTCATGTTTTTCATTGTCAATTATGACAAACCCAGTGTCGCAAAATTCAAAAAATAAATGTATGTGAATGCTCCTTTCCCTTCTCAATGTTGACTCATGTCAAATTAGATGCCTGAGAATGGTTGGTTTTGCCATGAAATGTGTAGGTCATGGTTATAGGGTAGTCACTGTATAGCATAAACTGACAAAATAAATGACTTGTACGTCTATCACAAAACTGAAACACAAGCTATATTGCTGAATTTTGAAGTACCCAACAATGCAGGATATTCCTAAAGGGTAACAAAATGACGCCTGAGTGGGCAAACAGTTATCTGCCATATTGCAAATTTGTACCTGCTGTGTAAACTATATATTGCATTATGCTGTTACCCAGTACAGTCTTTCATCTTTGTTATCAGCGAACAAAAAATCAGCAACTATTTCTATTCCCATCCGCGCACCAGGCAAGTTAAGGTAAAATTTCACATACCTGGCCATAAATTTAGCTGCCTTAAGGCAGGTGTTTATTTCAATCTGTGCAGATACTGTTCAACTCTTCTGAATACCACATTTTACTTTTTTTCTTAGAGTAAGTGCACATACTATGTAATGAGTGTGAACACTCTATGCTGCAGCACACTTTTCAGTGTGTCAGTGCAGTACAGCATTAGGTACTCAGTCTTGTAATTGCATGTGACATCTACCATATTTTAGTGTTTTGTCTTTCAGTGTCATCATGCATAGTAGATGTCACGCTGGGTGTCAATTGCAAAACTCACTGTCAACCTGCCAATTATGGTCATAAATCGTCGTAATACTTGATCAAACTAATCCATAATTTGTCAAAAAGTTGTGTCAAATATTGACATCCAGTGTGAATCACATTTGCATTCTCCCCTTTCTCCTCCCTCTGTGACTATCTGTGTGTCTGGCTGTTTCTTCTCTTGCTTTCTCCCTTCCTCTTGCCCTCTTATCATAGACTGTACATTCCATGAAAATGTCTCCCAAGAAGAAAACTCCCTGGATCACCTTCAATGGTGTAGTGATCAGTGATTCCAGCTTCATCATTGAATTCCTCAATGACAAATTCAACGTGGATCTAAACAAACATCTGAGTCCGTCACAGAGAGCTACGGCAAGGGCCTTCCAGAAGATGGTCGAGGAGGAACTCTACTGGTAAGATACAATTCCATCAGGGGAGGTGGAGGTGACTGAATACTTGTTGGACCATATTGTACATTAATTTGCCTGGAAAATACCTGTTCAAAGACAATACAGAAGAACAAAAGTATTAATAGCTTTGTCCCTCACCTACATGTAAAAGTGACGTGACAGTGTTGATATTTGAACAGTTTATTCTTAATTTCAAAAGTTTGTTGACAATTTCCCAGATGTGTAATATGCTACGTACATGTTCACACAAATATCATATTTCAAGACACATACCAAAAGACATAGAGTATTGAGTAAATTGTTTGAATTTGCGTTTCAGCTTACACATTGAGTGCTTTTCTAGTAGCATACTAGTACTGCAAATAGCAAACATTGAAATCTCTCTGTCAGAATGCACCTCAGTGTAGTGACAGATGTTTTGATTTTGAAAACATAATTTTTGTCAAGTCATTCACATTGGAAGTTTGATTAAAAAGAAATGTGAAGTAAATAACGCCAGACAGTGATGTATTCTTTAATTTACTGGAGATATACCCATTGAATGCTTATTTTATTCTCTGTATATTAAAGGGAAAATGCTCTTAGGGGACAGATGTTCAGACTGTCAAATTCTTTACATTTCATTTCTGATCTACAACTTGATATAGCTCCTTTTAAAGCTTTTGGAGTAAAAAAATTCACCATCTTAGTTTTTCAAAAATCGAAAATTTTATTTTTACCCCATAAAATGACTCAGGGATGGCAGTCATTCTGAATTTCAAATGTAATTAAAGCTGCAAGCAGCGTTGGCGGGGCCCAAGCGGTTGCCATGGTTGAAAGTACTTGCATTAATGATACAATGTGCAAATTTTGAGCTTCCATGTGTTTCATGTGTAGAGAAATCTTTAGACTAGTTGTTAACACATGTGAAAATACATTTATAAGCTCACGCATCTCAATTCCCATGTGAAATGATTGTGAAAAGTATGCTTGACAGAGAGAGCGAACAAGCATTTGAAGTACAATTGATGTAGAGCATCATAGCTCATTCTGGAAATTTACCATGTGTCCTATGTGTTGACAAATCCTTTGACTAGTTGTTATAAGTGAAAATTTCCTGTCAAAGATCATTTTTCTCATTTCCCATTTACATGATTTTGAAAAGTGTCATAGACAAACGGGAAAGAGCATTACAATAAATTTCCACTGATTGTCTGGTCACTTGTCAGCCATACAGACTGATGTGATGACAAGAAAAATAAAATTTTGTCTGTCATCCTCGTGCCCGTCAATTCAGATCCGCCGCGTCAGCCTTTATTCTGCTCATGGGGAAATAATTAAAAAACAAAATAAACACAAAAAACTCGGCGATAGTATATGTATAAAACAGAAGCTTAAAAAAATAATTGACACATATTCCATTCAGAACTGTACTCATATGTAACTCTTATATTGCGCTGTCAAAACTGTGCAAATGCTGCGCTTAAGTCAATCAAAGAACTGTTGTTATACACAAATAATTAAGCAACACTGCTGTGCATTTATCTCTGCGTGCATTCCTATGATGTTGTCATGTTTAATTCCGTGTTTGTTGATTGAAGAATAAAAAAAAATTACAGTAACAAATTCCTGCCTCACCACATCATTTTATGTCTAGGCGAACCAGCATTTTAAGCCAAATTGATGTATACCATCCTAGCTCATTCTGTAAATTTAATATGTGTCCTATGTGTTGATATATCCTTGAACTAGTTGTTATACATGAAAATTTCGTGTCAAAGATCATTTTCCCCATTTCCCATTTGTGTCATAGACAAATGGGAAATAGTATTACAATAAAAGTCCATTAATTGTGTGGTCACTTGTCAGCCATACAGACTGATGTGATGACAAGAAAAATAAAGTTTTTTTTCTTCCTCTGCGTCCTATTTTCTGCTAATGAGGAAATACATGAAAAAAAACTGCAAAAAATACATCACGATAGTGCATTTATAAAACAGAACCGTACAAATAATTGACACTGACATTCAGATTAGAACTGTATACATATTTCACTCTTATATTTCTCTATGAAAACTGTGTAATTGCTGCACTTAAACCGCTGAACTGTTGCTGTACAAAAATAATAAAGCAACGCTGCAGTACATTTGTCTCTGCGTGCATCATGATGTTGTCATTTTTTCCTGCGTTGTTGATTGAAGAATGAAAAAAGAAACCCGCGTCACCACATAATTTTTGAAATATGTCTAGAATAAGAAAGAAACGTTTTATTTTTCTTGGCGTAGTACTAGTTGTTTTAATGACCTGTACACTATGAATTTCAAAATGTTGGGTAGAACAAAAGGGTGTTCTTCAAAACCTGAAAATTCCAAATATTAAAATGCAAAAGTTACTGGCAATAACAAAGTATGGAGTTGTTACTCAGGAAACAAATGCTAAACATCGTGGTAAAAGTTGAAACTACAGTCTCTTTTATAAGATTACAAGTTTTGCAGGAAGAAGAGTGGGTAGCTGAACAAATCATAACAGCCTTGAGTACGAATCCTCCTTTTTAAGTGTCAAATAATACTAGTCCTGAGGCAAAAGTTAGGCGTATGCGATGCAGCTATATTTAATAATTACAAACCTGTAATCGCTATCAATGCTGTACTGCACATATCGCTATAGACAACGGCACGAAACCTGCTTCTGCATACCAGTTTTTCAAACGAATTAGATATCCATTCTCATAGCAGTTCAAAAGTAAAATACTCTTAGACTTGAGAAATGTGTGCATTATAGACTTTCGATAAATTTGCTTTACGCTTGAATTTAGCATGGAGCTTTGGTAGCTCTAGGAATTTAACAAGCGATGCTCGGACACTGGCAGCGCACAGCGCATCGATGACACTTGGGTCAGGGGTCATCATCAAAAACGTCAGTGCCTATTCACGGCCAGCTTGATATGAATCATGCCACGGATCGCGAAAATCACGGATCATATATCCAAATGTTCATGTCTAATACGTAAAGAGAACCCGAAAATATAAAACCATAATGATTTGATATGGAGAAACATCATTTTGTTTCACTGACGGTCAAGTTAAATGCTCAAATATCGCGACAAGACTTGCACATTTGCACAATATGAATGCGGAAGTACGTCGACTCATGGAGTCCATGGTCGACTGTACTCTGCGGACGAGCGAGCGCCTTCTCTGAAAATCTGTTTACAATATCACGTCACAATACACTGAAAATTCTTGCGAATTCATCTTTAAGGAAGCCAATTCACACAAGTTCCTAACGTCAGTACAGATATTTTCTTGTTGGCAGCAATACACCAGCAACATTTTCGCCGTTCAGGAGTGCCTTACTCGCTCTACGTTGAAAAAAAGCCGTATGCTTTTAACCATGCCGTTCCTAACTTTGCAAATTCCAGTCGACTTTCCTACTCTGATCATAATCTTTCTTTCCATTTCATAGCTTTACTTGCGCTTACAACCTGTGTTAGGGGTGGTTTCTCCCCAATATTGGTGGAGCTGCCTAAAGTCAAAAACGAAAGTTTGCCGTTTTTGCTTAGTTTCACCGTCACTACGATCCTTCAGTGTTGATGATGACACTCACAGGCGTGCTGTTTGCATGGCAGGGCTGTGTGTTACCGGCGTTATACGGCCTCCCACCACATCGTATAACGCCGGTAACACACAGCCCTGTCATGCAGAGCTAGGTATTTGTATAAGTGTAGTTTATGCTATGTTCTGACGTTCTACGGAAGAGAACGTCGGAACGTAGCATAAACTATACTTATACAAACTACCAAGTAAACAGCACGCCTGTGACGACGTTGTACTGCACAGTGCACGGAGCAATCTGTAGGTACATTGTGCGAAGTTGTCCAACCCAAAACTTAGTAACATCTTAGTCAAATAGTCATGGTAAACATGGGTACTTTTGGTTTGTTAGCTATTTCGTAACAATTTTATTCATTACTGTATGTGTTACAAATACAATCTTCTGACGCATAGGTCGGGGATGCACAGAGATAAAGTACTTCTCAAGTTGAATGCAGGACAGCGCGTGGACAGACAAAGTGATGACGTCATCTGCAATTTTCGATCCGCAAGTTTGGATAATATTTGCCTAAATCTTCTCGGCAAACGCTACTTTTTTCTCGCATTTGCGATTTTGCGAGCAGGCAGCGGAAACACTGCCTGCGTCATTGCGAACAAAGGAAGGCCACAACGCACCTTATTTTCAAGCAGGCGATTTATGTTTGTTTTTCAGATTTCGTCCATTGAAAATCCTACCAGCACGCGAACGGCAAACAAAGAATTTATTGTATGGCACCTAATTGTAGAGTGTTTGGATAACATAGCCTACACAAGAACGTTCTAAATTACTCATGGAGTTGATCGTTGAAACTGAATAGTGACAGTAGTGGTACTTGGAGCAAAAGTTTCTAGCATTTTTGTTTCTGAACGTTGGTGACTCAAGTCCACATGCTTAAATATTCAAACCTTGGAATTGAGGAAGTGCATATTTACTGAGTGTTCCCACTGTAACAAGCTGCGCAAACAAACATTCTGAACAGCTACACTAACAACTGATATGGTCGCACCTAATTAGACCTAGAACAATGGCAAGAGCGTCCAGCTCTGATTAACCATTTTACCTGCAGGCTGTGAGTGACGATTTTGCAGTTCGCCGGCATTGAGTCGATAGCCTGTTATTTCAGCAACAGTGACGCAATACATTTTTCTACAAGTATTTTACTTCTCACTTTCCGATTTCAAAATGTTTATGACAAACAGCCTATAATGTTTATCATACCCTTACTTCATAATATTGACATTTTAGTTTCAATTAGATCTCAACGTCACCACGAACTTCATTACACAAGGTGTTGTTTTAATCGATGTGTATCAGCAATTTTGATGTGGTCTTGTTTACATTTTTAATCAGCTACATGCTCTCAGTTACACAACACACCAGGGCCACTCCATGCATGTCAGATAGAGAAACATAAAAAAATCACCACACTTGCAATGTCATATATCTTACTTTTTTATTCGTGATGAACAAGTGAGCGTGCATTCAGACACCTACATACAAAATTACCCGAATAGCTTCATTTATGATCCTTGACACTCACAAAACAGCTGTGTGTAGACCCCAGTAATTGTGGCAGGACCTTGTCCCGCTCTATTTCAGTCAATCACAGCAGTCGGCCACCCCTAAAGTTAGTGGCACGCTCTTCTAAGTACTTCCGTGGCAGTATACTTGACAACGTCATCCTGGCGTACAAAACCTGGGCGAAGAAGTTACTATACACAATGGGCCGAGATTAGGGTTCGTGCGACTGCTAGTTGAATTTGACAGCGGGCATTGCAGTCTGTTGTTCCGTCTTTGACTCTCAAGTGTACAATATAACATACATCACTGATCGATCTTCTGACTGACGAGGTTTTAAACTGCTGCCTTATGAACATTGGGGCGACTTAACCGATCCAAATACCTTTCCCAAACTTGAAAGTGCTCGCACTAAGAAAGATATGAAGTAACATTTCAGTTAAATCTGTGTGTTGGTTTTTGAGAAGAAATTTTTAAGGATTAAATTGCGATTTTCGCTATATCCACTACAGCGAACAAACCTCCTGACTGACCCAAACGCCTTTCGGAAATTAGAAAGAACTACCACTAGGGATTATGAGTGTAAAATTTTAGTTCAATCTGTGTATTGGTTCTGGAGGAAAATATTTTAAAAGATTAAATTACGAGTTTTGCAAAATCAAATATGGCGGCAAAACCATGTGACCTATCCGAATGCCTTTCACAAACCTGAAAGAGATATTACAATAGATGATACATGTAAAATTGCAGTCTACTCGGTGTGTGTTGGTTCTAGAGAAGAAGATTTTTAAAGATGAAATTACGATTTTCGCAAAATCCAATATGGCGGCCAAACCACGTGACCGATCAAAACGCCTTTCACAAACTTGAAAGTGATCACTGTAAGCATGACATGAGTAAAATTCAAGCTTAATCAGTGTTTTGGTTCTGGAGAAGAAGATTTTTAAATATTAAATTACGATTTTTTGCACAATCCAATATGGCGGCCAAACCACGTGACCAATCAAACGCTTTTCGCAAACTTAAAAGAAATCACACTGTAGATGACATTTATTAAATTTTAGTTCAATTGGTGAATTTGTTCTGGAGAAGAAGATTTTTAAAGATTCAATTGTGATTTCAAAAAATCCAATATGGCGGCCAAACCACATGACCGATCAAAATGTCTTTTGCAAACTTAATAGATATCATTGTAAGGATGACATGAGTAAAATTTTAGCTTAATCGATGTTTCGGTTCTGGAGAAGAAGATTTTTAAAGATTAAATGACTATTTTAGAAAATCCAATATGGTGGCCAAGGTCACGTGACCGCATGCGATTTTATTTGCAAATTCTAGAGACCTTAGGTCATGCTTACTATACAAAAAATTTCAAATCGACTAGACCCCTAGGTCTTCTGGAGAAGCCATGTTTAGGTTTTTGGAAAATCCAATATGGCCACCAGGTCACGTGACCAATCAAAATTTCAAGGGTCAGGTGCACGAGTACTAATTGATACCTACTAGCCCTGCAAATTTTAGAAGTTTTCGTTCAGCCGTTTTAGAGATCTAGGTCGACAAAGAATCGGCAGAAGAAGAAGAAAAAGAGGAAGAAGAGGAAGTAGTAGAACTTGAGCAATAACAATAGGGTCCCAGCCGGTCGGCTTGGGCCCCTAAATATTATGTAAATTGTTTCCCTAGAAGTCCCAAACTTTGCATGATGACCCATGATTTTCATTAGCTCACATTTGGTATATGTATATATAACAAAGAGAGCTTATATGATAAGTCAGTGGCGTCTGTACGTATGTAATTATGTACCTGTGGATGTATGTCCGTCCACATCAAAACTCCAAAACCACAGTAGCTACCATATTAGTTTTTGGTGTACAGGTTCATCCAGGGGTGGAGACGTGATTTTGTTCAAATGAACATGTCAGTGTCAAAAATACACAAATGAGGTAAGAAAAGGGAAAATCCAGAAACTTGCTAAAATTCTGTAATCACTGGGCAGATTTGGTTGAAACTTGGTATGCAGGTTCTTTATATTGACCGTACGGTAGTTAGATTTGTTCAAATTGTGGTTAAATTTTTATAGCTGTATTAATAGGACAATTTTTCCGGATTTTGGTAATAAAAATTTCCACTCTGAACTGCTCGTCCCATTGCCGTGAAACTTGGTATGCATGATCCTAGGGTTGGCCTCTCATAAATTTGTTCAAATTGTAGTGAAATTATCATATTTGTATTTTGGAGCAATTTTTCCCCATTTTTGGTCAAAAGATCATTTTCTTCCAAAGTTTTTGTTTGATAGCTTTGAAACTCGATATTTTTTATCCAGGGGTTGACTTCTGTCAGATTTGGTAAAATTTTGGTAAAATTTTCATATTTCTATTTCTGAGAAAATTTTTGCCATTTTTCAGTGAAAATCATTTTCTCTGAAATCGCTCGTCTGATTGCTTTGAAACTTGTTATGCATGTTCCCAGGGATATACGGCACTCACTCTGGCCTGTCACAACAAAACCAAGTGTGAGCCAAGTGTCATTGATGCTATGTTTCTTGATTTGGTAAGAGATAGAATGATTGAAAGTTTCTGTGAGGAAAGTTTAACAAAGGTTTAAGTCATTCACTTTTCGAGGTGCATAATACCCTTAAATCAAGTTTTTAGCTCCGCTGCCAGCGACACGGAGCTTATCAAATAGGTTGATTTTCCCTCGTCGTCCTCGTCCATCGTCCGTCGTCAGTCGTGCGTCGACAATTGCCTTCTCCTCTGAAACCGCAAGTAAAATTGCTTTGAAATTTTATATACAGTTCACTTGGGGTGACCTCACTTAAGTTTGTTCAAATCGTGGTGAAATTTGCATATTTGTATTTTTGGGGCATTTTTTGGTGTTTTTGGTAAAAAAATCTTCTTCTTTGAAATCGCTTGTCCGATTGCTTTGAAATGTGATATGCAGTTTACTTATGGTGACTTCAGTCAGATTTCTTCAAATCATGGTGAAATTTGCATATTTGTATTTTTAAGGCAATTTTTGTCATTTTTGGTAAAAAAATCTTTAAAAATCTTCTTCTTCTAAACTACCAGTCAGATAGCTTTGATATTTGGTACATATGTCCCTAGGAATAATCTTTTTCAGATTTGTTCAAATTGTGCAGAAATATGCAAATTTGCATTTTAAAGGCAATTTTGGCCATTTTTGGTAAAAAATGTATTTCTCAAAAAGAACTGGTCAGATAGCTTTGAAATTTGGTATACAGGTTTCTATAGATTAACTAAGTAATATATGGAATTTCTGATGAAATCTGCAATTTTGTATTTTTGGGGCAATTTTTTCCATTTTTGGTCATAAAATGTGTATTTCCACAACTACTCATCTGATAGCTTTGCAATTTGGTATACAGGTTCCTACAGATCACCTTAATGATATTTATTGAAATTATGATGAAATCTGCAATTTTTTATATTTTGGGGCAATTTTTGCATATTTGGTCAAAAAATTTGCTTCTCAAAAAGGACTGGTCTGATAGCTTTGAAATTCGGTATGCAGGTTTCTACAGATGAGCTAAGTAATATGTATTGAATTTCTGATGAAATCTGTAATTTTGTATTTTTTGGGCAATTTTTGCCATTTTGGTCAAAAAATGTGTATTTCCAAAACTACTCATAGCTTGGAAATTTGGTATACAGGTTTCTATAGATGAACTAAATGATATTTATTGAAATTGTGATGAAATTTGCAATTTTGAATTTTTGGGGCAATTTTTTTTCATTTTTGGTCAAAAATGTGTTTCTCAAAAAGTACTGGTCTCACAGCTTTGAAATTTGGTATACAGGTTTCTATAGATGAACTTAATTTGGTCTTTTTGAAATTATGATGAAATCTGCAATTTTTATTTTGGGGGCAATTGTTGCCATTATTGGTCAGTAAATTTTATTCTCAAAAAACTACTCATCAGATAGCTTTGGTTGACATGTTCTTTAGGGATGATCCGATGTGATATATTCAAAGTATGATGAAATCGTCAATTGTGTATTTTTGCAGCTATTTTAGCCACTTTTTTCTGGCCACTGCATTGAGCTATCAAAGATTTCCACCTTCTTCATCAACATGTGTCAAAAATAGTTATTCTCTACATAAACACAGCGGAGCTATATCGGCCGCTAGGTCGCTTGTTTAAATAATGTTGCTTTTCTACATCTGACATGGGTTGCAACCTTCAACTGTAAGTCTAAACAGCTTTGATTGAGTATTTTACTGAGAGCCATGTCGTTCAATCATCTTGCCATCTTGTGTTACCCTTTGCAGTTCATTGAATGACATACTTTTGTTTTATGGGCTCTGCAAAAAGGAAAATTTTGATCCCAAAGACTGCTCATACCCCTGACCTGAGTAATATCCTGATAGATGCCCAAAAATACCAAAAGAAGTAATACCAAGTTGATAAACATCATGATCTTCATGATAAAATGCCTTCATTTCATGAAATTTGTCCTCAAAAGTCACAGATATTTATGACTTAAATTTTCACAGGAGCTTCATTTTTAAACCACATTTATCTCCAATTACGGAACAAACACTGGGCAAGGAACATGTATATATGCACTACAATCAATTTTTTCATGTCAAACACACAAGTATTTCCATCGACTTTCATTCCTGTTCTGAGGTATGCCCATGTAGTTGCTTTGCTTAGAACAACAATGGTACAGGTAATAAAGATTTCTCACCAAGATTTTTTATCCTTTATTTTTTCGTTTGCTTAATCTAGGGCACTTGTTTATTCCCGATGGATAGACAAAAACTCCACAATGACCAAGCTGTTTCCAAAGGGCTTCTTGTACAGCCATATAGTGCCTTTGATGGCCACACGAGGGGTAAAGAAAGCTCTCTACAGCCAGGGGATTGGTCGACACACTGAGGATGAACTCTACAGCATTGCTGAAAAGGACATCAGAGCATTGTCTGTGTTTCTAGGTAAGACCACAGGCACTCGCAGCATTTCTTATATGCAAATACTTTCCCAATGCACCTGTTGATAAGACACTCATGTGTTTAAAGCTTTAATTCCCCTTTTAATCCACATAGTAAAACAGTACTGATAAGAACCGTGATGAAATCAATAGGCCTGTGGTTACATGCAGTACTACTTTGAGCTCATGAAAGCTTAGGCAATGTCTACACAGTACAATAACACAAAAATTACACATATGTTCAGAGTGGCATTCTCCTATGAACCCTTCTGCAACGAGTGTAACTACTCACAGACTTTTCTGAAACAGTGTAAAACGGTGGACCAATATTAATTTCACTGCTGTATCGATTCTGATCAGTGTTGTTTGGCTGTTTGGATGGAAGAGGTTGCAACTTTGAAGGCATCTTCCAGTATTTTGTTTTTTGTTGTTGTAAAATGTTTCTGTTCTACTCCCAAGATCACAATGAAGTGCTATACGTTCAGCTTCTCAGTACAGCATGTATGTGTATGTGGAATGTGTGTAAGGTCCAATGTTATCATTGAAAACTGATCACGAGTTTTAGTTTGAATCTTAGTCTTAGTCTTTGTTACTCTCTGCGGACGAAGTCCAGGGGGACGTATACTGTAAATTTGGTTCTGACGACTGTGTCTGTTTCCTCAGTCCACACAGTTATCTAAGACATACCTTGGCCAATTTATTTTAAACTTTGTACAAGGATAATACACTATGACATACATATGCACATCCATTATTTTGGGTGTGGCATTCATAATTAGTGAATTTTGAAAAAGAGTTTGATAGACTGTGCCAAATTTGATGAAACTTTGTACAAATGTTGGTCACACAGAGCTCTAATATAGCACGCAATGAAATATGGTAGTATTTTGTCAATTGCTAATTTGCATATTTAACGAATTTTCATAATTCCAGTAGTATGTCAAGATATATTGACTTGAATTTGATGAAACTTGGCAAAGATGTTCACATATACCAAAGCTGTAACTGTGTGCAAAGACATTTAGCAGGATCATGTCAATTAATAGCCAGCATATTTGACAAACGTTTTAATTTGGTTGATATGTCTAGAAATTCTGCAGCAAATTTGATGAAACTTGGTAAAGATCTTTATCACACAATCCTTTAATAGCGTACAAAGACATTTAGCAGTATCATGTTAATTGATAGCTAATTTGCATATTTAATGAATTTTCCTAATTAGTGTGCTATGTCCTGATGTACTGCATTAAATTTGATGAAACATGGTATAGATGTTGATCTCTCAGTACTCTAGTACTGTGTGAAGAAATTAAGCAGTATCATGTCAGTTAATTGCTAACTTACATATTTGATGAACTTTCATAATTAGTGTGATATGTCCAGAAATGCTGTAGCAAATTTGATGAAACTTGGTAATGATGTTGATCTCTCAGTGCTGTAATAGCAATGCAAAATTTTAGCACCACTTTGTCACTTTATTGCTATTTTGCATACTTAAGAATTTTGTAATTAGGGCAGTAATATGTCAAGAAATACTACATCAAATTTGATGAAACTTCGGACACATGTTGAGCTCACATTGCTTGTACAGTATACAAAAATGTTTGTCAGTGTCATGTAAATTTATTTCTAATTTGTATATTTAGTGTACTTTTCTAATTAGTGTGATATGTCAAGAAATACTGCATCAAATTTGATGACTCTCAGTATAGATGTTTATCTTTCAGTGCTGTAATAGCATGCAAAAACATTTAGCAGTATCACGTAACCTTATTGTTAATTTGAATATTTAGTAGACTCTTGTAATAAGGGCGGCATGTCCAGAAATCCTGCGGCAAATTTAATGAAACTTGATAGAGATGTTGATCTCACATTGCTTTAACAGTGAATAAAGGTGTTTTTCAGTGTGTCAAATGTCCAGAAGCTCTGCATCAAATTTCATGAAATGTGGCACAAGTGATGATCTATCAGTGTCATAATGGGATGCAAAAATGTTTAGCAACATTCTGTCGAATAATTACTAATTGATTTATTTAACATGATTACCTTTTTAATTCAGGTGACAGCCCAGATTGGCTTAAAGTTTTCACCATCATGTGCATAGTTTTCCACATTTGTTCACACTTGTTATGTCTTGTTTCTTCTAAGTAACCAGATGTGAAATGTCTATCATTTGAAATGTGCAGTTTGATAACATGACCAAAATAAACCTTTCTTCCAGGTGACAAACAGTTTCTGTTTGGCGATGAGCCGTGCGAGGAAGACTGTGCAATATTTGGTCAGCTTGCACAGACATTATGGCAGCTGGAGGGATCAAGACAGCAAGCTTTGTTGAAGGGTGAGTCAATAGTTTTACATTTACCACCTGATAAATCCTGATTTACAGGATTATTGCACGGTCTAAGGACAATCTGATTAAAATCAGAAGTAGATTACGGCCATGTCTATACTTACTCGTAGACTCTTGCTATTGCCTCTCACAACATCTGACCAACTCCCATAGAAGGTTGCGTTCAAATCTCACGTTCTGGCCAGAACAGCTGACCTATCAGAAGGCATCTTACAGAGAACAATAGGAATGAAACAAGACAAACAAACTGATAGGTTTATGAATTGTAGACTGAAATTTGAAAGTGCATCGTGTTGTGTACTTGTCACTGCAGATTTGAACACAATGGGATGATTATAGGGAACCCAACATCTCATCGACAAATTTGACCTCGGGATCGAAGTCAGCTCCAGTCCAGTGTTATTGATGTAACGTGCAATCTGATTGGCAGCTTCAGAGCACAAGATTTGAACACGACCTTCCATTGGAGTTGGTCAGATGCAGTGAGAGGCGACAGCAAGAGAATAATGCTGGGATTATCCTTGTACAAAAATAGCAAGTGAATCCATCACAGACAGCATTGAACGGTACAGAGCTACCGAGTAATTACAATTCATTGTACATTGTAAAAATAGACTTTTTGTGTCAATCACAAGAAACTGTTGTGCTGCAAAATTGTTGCAAACATTCTCATTCCTCCAGGTTGCTCAAAACAGAGTTTTGGACTATCACTAAATCTAGTTCCTATTTGGTTTCCTAGGTGACTGCAGCAACCTCAGTGAATACTGCAACAGAATGAAAGAACGGTTTTGGCCTGACTGGGAGCAGTGCATCATGGGAGACCAGGAGTTGAAGGGCTTCATTAATTGGCCTGAAACAGACACAACAGTCTTTAAAAGTTCTGAATAGACAATCACTAGAAAGCACAATGTAACCATCTTCAAACAAAACAAATTGGCTTTTTCACAGTTTTAGTTATCTGGACAGCCAATACCAATCACAAAACTGACAATATTAAAGACACTTTTATGGTCAAGATATCTGGTTTATAGTGAAACAATACAGGGTCTTTTGATTGTCTTAATCACAAAAACGTGTGTTTTATGAGAGTTAATAGTGTGTTTCTAACTTGTTACTTCTGTGTATTTTCTCATTGTGTGACTGCAAGACTTATTTATTAGCTCCGCTGTCAGCGATCTATAGATGAACTAAGTAATATATATTGAATTTCTGATGAAATCTGTAATTTTGTATTTTTGGGGCAATTTTTGCCATTTTTGGTCAAAAAATGTGTATTTCCAAAACTACTCATCTGATAGCTTTGAAATTTGGTATAAAGGTTTCTACAGATGAACTAAATGATATTTATGGAAATAATGATGAAATCTGCAATTTTGTAATTTTGGGGCAATTTTTGCCATTTTGGTCAAAAAATGTGTATTTCCAAAACTACTTATCTGATAGCTTTGAAATTTGGCATACAGGTTTCCACAGATGAACTAAATGATATTTATTGGAAATAATGATGACATCTGCAATTTTGAATTTTTGGGGCAATTTTTTCCATTTTTGGTCAAAAAATGCGTTTCTCAAAAGTACTGGTCTAACAGCTTTGAAATTTGGTATACAGGTTTCTATATATGAACTAAGTGTGATATTTTGAAATTATGATGAAATCTGCAATTTTTATTTTTGGGGGCAATTATTGCCATTTTTGGTCAGAATATTTTATTCTCAAAAAACTACTCATCAGATAGTTTTGGTTGACATGTTCTTAGGGATGATCTGATGTGATATATTCAAAGTATGATGAAATCTTCAATTTTGTATTTTTGCAGCTTATTTTAGCCACTTTTTTCTGGTCACTGCATTGAGTTTTTAAAGATTTCCACCTTCTTCATCAACATGTGTCAAAATAGTTATTCTGTACATAAACACAGCGGAGCTATATCGGCCGCTAGGTCGCTTGTGAATTCATGAATATTTACACACTAGAGAGACTCACTGCACATGTATTTTTGCTATTGACGGTTTACCACCAAGTTTAATGAGAAAATGTCAAGGAGGGTCAAACTTTTCCTTAAATTAGTGAACAATATCAAAGAAAAACGACGAGGCAATTTAATATCACAGTACCACCCAAGGGAGTGGAAAATGTCAAGCGGGAGAGAACTCTTCAGGTTTGCATGAATTAACGCTATGAGACTCTTTAAACAAATTCAGAAAAGAAAAAGTTGTTTAACTATTAATGCAGAATGCAACACACTGAGTATCCAATAATATAAACCTCTAGATCAATCTGAAATGGTTCAGAGTAGCAGGTTCTCAGAATGTAATCTATTTGGTCCATTATGTATAATGATTGTCGACTGGAAAAAATTTATTATAGCTTTGCTTTTATGAAATGATCTTGACCTATATTTTATGTTGTGGCAGTATTGAATACAAGAAAACAAGCAACTTTCTGAAACATATGCATAAATAATTAAACCTTGGTATTGATGGCAAAAATACAGCGTTCATATTGGTGAAGATGTGAAATAACAGTGCAATATTTGTGATATAGCAAGCTTGAACATTGGTAAGATCTCAGTTAGAGAGATAATCCCTCTGTGAACATTTCATGCCAGAATTACAAAATGCTGTTTCAATATAATAGTGATAAGCCACGTCAATTGTACCGCCATTTTGACCTGCTCACTCCGTATGAAGACTTGCCATGGTTCAAGCACAGTCTGGTACATGTC
The DNA here is from genome assembly GCF_041260155.1 of Ptychodera flava. Taxonomy (NCBI): domain Eukaryota; kingdom Metazoa; phylum Hemichordata; class Enteropneusta; family Ptychoderidae; genus Ptychodera; species Ptychodera flava. The sequence goes on along the minus strand of NC_091947.1, from coordinate 25,850,197 downwards.
GTGAACTGGTCAAAAGCTTGTGGAATACCTGCAGCTGAGGGTGATTTGTCACATAATTTACAAAAAAACTATGCAGTGAACAAAATATGTCACGAACTACAAGAGTATCTATAAGAATATGAGTAGACTTGTATTTATGAGATTAAAAATCATACAATGATGTTCTAGCATGATGATATATGTAAATTTTGTTTATTTGTTCATGGTAATATTTCAGTCTCAGATTTGTACTGCTATGTCAAAGGCTTTTCTATAAATAAAATCCTTTCCTACTAATATTTCAAATCAATCAATTCGATGGTGCTGTTTCTTTGTTTGTGATTGTCATGCTTGCTTGATCTGCTTCTTGTTCTTATCTGAATGGATCGTCTTTGTCCTCATAATGCAAGTTTGTCCCACATAATTATGACCCTTCTCACTTTAATTCACTGTTTCAGTGAATACTATATCCTGGCAAATTTTGGTACAGCCCACGTTGTGATATGTAAAGCATAAACTCAATAGGTATTTAAGGTAATATGAACCTCGAAAGTGAAAGACTTAAACTTTTGCTCAAACTTTCCTCAGTGAAACTTTCAACCATTCTCTTACCAAAGCAAGAATAAAATCAGGGGTCACCGAGCAAACTTTGGTACGAGAGAGACAAATAACTTGCGATTTCTCGATATTTGAAATCCAAAATGGCCGCCATCCCTGTGTTAACTCTATGGGAAAAAATTAAATTTTCGATTTTCGAAAAACTAAGACCATGAAAACTTTTTTTTCACCGAGAGCTTCAAAACGAGCCCCCAAAAGGGGTAGGTCAGAAGAAAATTGATAAATTTGAAGGCCCGATTTTCTGTCCCCAAGGTGCGTTCTACCTTCAAGTACCAGTCCGGGTCAGCTCCAAATTGGAGACTCATTATGATAATGAATCCGGCATTCAGCCAATCATCGACCAGATTACATCATTAATAAAGTACAGGTCACGCTGGGTCACAAATTACCCACCAAGTGTGATCGGCAGTTTTGGGCCGCTTATTAAGCCCCTGTCTTGTGAATTTCGACGAATTTCGACAGTCAACATAATCCACGTGTTCTGCAGAAGGTCAATTCCAACAAGGAGTCCGATTAGTGAACAAATATTCGAAATATTGACGATTCATTTCTACCCCCAGTTTATCGATTTCGCTCAAGTACCGAGAATCATTTTGTGGATGTTCGTCATCTCTATTAGAAATACTGTTATAAAGGTTATTTGTGTAGGTACGCGTATAACATTTTGCAAGAAAGAAGAGCAATGTCAGAGCTTTAAAACGATACCTGTTTTGTAGTTGTCAAACGCAGACTAAAATTGGTACGCGATTTTGAAATGTGTTGACAGAGTGGCCACACAACTGTTCCCCATACGGTAGAATTTGTATCGCTGCCATCTCCGATACAAATGGGGTATTCTAAACGATCTGTGTAGGTACACGATTTATATTTCGCAGGACTTCAAGCCAGAGTCTAGGAATCACAGCGATATATGGGGTTTGGTTGTCTCAGCCAGAATAAAACGGTACGCGATTTTGAAATTGTGTTTTGACAGAGTGGCCACACAACTGTTCGACATTATGACAGAATACGGCGCGGGAGTTCGACACAGTATGGCGTACGTAACGAAGGACGCATGTGGAGGTTGCCAGGAAATACAATTTTTACTGATGGCGCGCTGGCCGCTGATTGGCTAATGAGAGGGGGAAAATATTATGGTATAGCGTCTCCAATTTTGGAGCTGACCCGGACTGAGTACAAGTGATTTAAGATGTAGGCCTACAATATGCAGACCAACATGTTGCAAAATAAAACGGTTGATTTAACTTCAGTACATATTTAGCTTATTGTGGTTGCATTTCTTTTGTTGGATCATTGTTTTCAGCGTTAAGCAGTATTGTTCCAAGTAGACAGATTTAGTCTTCACGTCGTGGCACCCCTCTCTCTCTCACAGCGCCTGGTTCAGCAGCTTCTGTGACTCTAGCCTTACTGGTTATGCTATCTCGCAGAGCCGGCTTACACAAAGAGAGCTTTCGACTTACGACACATCAAAATCGGTAGATTTTCCAAGTTAAGGAAGGGTCATGTTCAACAGAAAAGGAAGAAGGTTTTAAAAGGCCACAGTAAAATTGGAGATAGGGGAGAGTCATGTTCAACAAGTTTGTTAGAGGGAGAGGGTCATATTTGAGATAAAGGAATTTGGTGAGAACAACATTTGAAACAATGGACATACTCTGATTTCCTCCGACCCACCCCCTCATAATAAGTAAAAGCTCCCTAAAGTTACCGGCAGGAGAGATGTCTCGGATACACCTGTGCCGACTATCCAAGCAACGCTGCAAGCAGCTGTGAATATGCCATATAGACTTCATGATAATTTGTTTTTAAAAGGACATAATTTTGTGGACTTATGAACTGCAGTTTATCAGTTCAGTATGAAGCCATCACCTACATTATTTGCATTATGAGTGACCATCTTTCAAATATTACACCCATCCAAACGATTGGGTAACACCGAGAATGTATTTGCCAATATATTTGGGGCCGTCGACGCACTTGGGTGGGGTGGGGGTCCAGACCCCGATGAGTTTGCTTGCGTCAAAATCGGCAGTAACAATTCTGCTGTAACAAAAATGAAATAAAAATTCAGACCATGAAACCATAACAAATATTTTAATTTAAGTGCAACGCTTGAAAGCAGAGACTGAGAAACTCGACAGAAGAGAAAGAATGGCAATACAGACACAGAACTAGAATTCGGTTTTAAGGTAGCATGCGCCTCGAAAGTGAAATTGAGACTTAAACTTTTCTTGGTTTGGTTTATTACCATGAAAAGTAGTAGTACACTTCACAAGTCATAACAAGCAAATACAAAATTTACATTTCAGTGGTAATGTGGAGCCAGAAAATATAGCTGTTCGCTAGTCGAGCCTGGCCCGTTTACAAAATTTAAATTAGTTGGGTTAACACGTACGCTGTTATACAAAGAGTTCTACAAACATTATTTTATATTTATATGATACAAGTTCGATATCAGAGCGAGGTATTCCTGAAAATTCTTACACAATGATGTGACGACTATTATGATTTAACTAGTTCACTGTAGGTATTCCTGTAACAGATACTCTCTCAGTGCTTTTGTAAAGCTATGCCTGGAAGTATGAACTTTAATTACATTAGGTAACGAGTTCCATAATTGAGCACCCGTATACGAAATTGCCGATTGACCTTTACATGTGTACATTTTCGGCAATGTTAAATTCATCCCTACTTTTTGACGGGTGTCATAACAATGATCCACAGCTTGGAAATAGTCTATCATGGGATGTGGTACATTTTGATGATATAAATCAAATACAAAATTACCAACAAACAGCTTGTAAAGCTTATAAACATCTAAGATGCGTAATTTAAAAAATAAAGGTAATGACGGCGTTCTTAATCCAGAAAAAGTTATTGTTCGCATACACATTTTCGGCGTGATAATAATGGAATTTAAATAGGATGAATACGTATTTCCCCATACTTCTAAACCATTTTGCTTTTGCTCAAACTTTTCCCAAGGAAATGTTAACCCATTCTCTTTAAAAATCGAGAATAAAAATAAGGAATCACAGTTCCAATATTAATACTGGAGAAATAAAGTACCCAAGATTTACAGACATTTACAATTCAAAATGACCATCATCCCTGTGTTGTCTTTATCGGGAAAAATTAAATCTTTGATTCTCTAAAAACTAAGACAGTGAAAGTTTTTCTTTCTCCAAGGGCTTCAAAATGAGTTACCACAAGTGTTAGATCAGAAAAGAATCGGAAAAGTTTGAGAGTCCGAATATCTGTCCTCGAGGCGCATCCTATTAAAGGTCACACAGTCACCTGTAATCTAAATATGCCCATATATGGTCAAAGGGGAGTTCCTTGGTATTCAAAATGCCCATGTGAGGGCGCTGTTTTTAAAAAGCGGCCATCCGCTTAAAATCTGTGATTGGTTAGATTTTCTCTTTCCATGGTAACTGTGGCAAAATTGGAACAGGTGACAGTATACCTTTAAGCGTATGGACTCAATTTGATTATACGGATCTGGCGCAGTACTCTCTCGGCGTTCATTGAGAAAAACGTGACACAATTAATAATTGAAGGTCTACAGACTATAGACTACGTGCATCGTTGAAAAAGTGTAAACGTAGAGTTTGTTCATCGAATATTCGTGTGTAGGTTTTGAACAAGGCGTGTGATTGGCATTCTCCATACATGGCGAGCAGCACGGGTTTCCTTAAACCAATGCCGCATGAAAGGGCCAGTAATGCTAACTTTTGATAATTTTTTTCACCACTTTTGTTTTGAATGTGAACCATAATTCCTTGTTCTACTCCCCAAAGCATATTGATATACACATTATTCGGCTTGTCAACTCAGCCCGTACGTATGTAAACTGCATGGTTATTGTTGAAAAGTGACTTCTTGTCCCGACTATAGAATTCAAATGTTAACATTAACCATGCATTTTACACATATAGACGCCAAGTTGACAAGCTAAATAGTGGGTGTTTCAACATTCTCTGGAGAGTAGAATAAGAAGTTGCAATCGATATACAAATAATGAAAAAATCATCTAATAGTAGCATTACTGGCCCTTTAAGGAGTTTCGTTTTGCGATGGGGAGGGAGTGATTGACACCAAATTAAGAAATCACTTTATAGTGCGTTAGCTTTTATGATCGGCAACCCTTTTGCAAAGACAAAAAGGTAACATTTAGCAAATTATATCCCGGAGGTCTTGCAGAGACTGAAGTAAAAATCAAGAGTGTATCTTCCTTGGCAACCAACTTTAATCAAAACAATACTTTCTGTTGTAAACAATCCCTATGATTGACAGCGCTGATTATTTTCACGTTTCTGGGTATATATATATATAGAGAGAGAGAGAGAGAGAGAGAGAGAGAGGAGAGAGAGAGAGAGAGAGAGAGAGAGAGAGAGAGAGAGAGAGAGAGAGAGAGAGAGAGTTATGGTTCTTTGTTTTGCAGACAGTCTTGTATATTTTGGCATAGATTGTATATATACTATACTATCATATATATATATATATATATATAATATATATATATATATATATATATATATATATATATATTGCACAAAGTAATAATAAACGATTACACCAATATCGTGAGAATCTTGTCATTTAAAGTTACAATCTTACGACTGCTTCACAGGTCTGTTCTCCTCAGTGATTTTGGCAAATATTATAATGATAACATGGCGTGGTAGCTAGCCTAAGCCATGCCACAAGCAAGCATTTAGTTCTCTAACTTTTGACCAGCGAACTGTCTGTCGGTTGACATTTCACAAGGGAACGAGGCAGTTTCAAGAAAGAATAGATGATTCGACCTGGCGTGCACAACAGATGTGAGAGAATGAGACACCAATATCTCTCTGCGATGTAGTCTCTCCTGCCATACCTTGAAGATGGACATCGAGCCTGTGTTTGCACTTGATTTGCACCCCGGTTTGCACCATGAGCGGCGAGCTTCAAGCTCTTGGAAGTTAATTGCAGTGCAGGTTTCAACCTGCGCTTGCTCCGGTCCCCTCCCCCATTCCAATGAGTGTGCTGCTCACAAAATCGTCGAAAATGGGCTGTTGTAAGCACAGGAATTCGAAACCGTCACTGAACTCGGATGCAACCAGTTGCATCAGTGACAGTTTCGCTTGCATTGAGTCGAATGCCTGTGATTGCACGGCTATCATTGGTCTGCAGTACGAGTGCAGTGATTGTGTTTAATTCATTTCAAACTTGAAACTACCCTCGAATTTAGATTTCCATATCAATGAGGTAATTTTACATCCACAGTTTTCCGAACCAAGCATCGTACTTCGACATTGAATGAAAAAAAAGATATCATTTACTATGGAGTCATCTCCCGGAAAAAATCACAGACGAAGAAGAACAGAGTTGGAGACTGAAAATAAAAGTGAAGCCTTGCAATTAAACGTTCGATATTTCGTCGTCTAATTTCCGAACTTGCCACTATACGATGTGCTGATCACATGATCTTATCAGGTGACTATGCTCATTAATAATAATATGCAGACAAAATTCAGAAATTCTGACCGAAATTATTAGCTGACCATATTTTCGTGAGCAGCGCAGCCAGCGGTAGAAATGGGATAGGGAACCAGGCCAGATCAACGCATAGGTCTCCAGGTCTCCAGGCGTGCGAGATCGCGAGACTGGTGTCACACATCAGGTTCACCGACTAAAACGGTGAACAAAAAACATGACCATAAGTGTGTTGTGGACGGTAGGGGCGATAGCAGCCGCAACAGTTTCGTTCCTGGGACTATATAAATTTCTATTTCCCAAAAGGTAAGAAGCGTTTGTAGGTTTGTATGAGTATATCGCGATCGGTAGCTGCAATTGTACGACTGGGGCCATGGGGCCGTGCGCTCATTTATCTGACGAGTTAGCTCTGCTGCCAGCTACCGATACAGGTATAAGTAGTTGATTTTGAGGAAATCAAAGCAAGACCTGTTAAAACTCACTGCAGTGTCTTGCCTGAACTTGCCTGGTCTTCACTAAGTGCATGAAGAGTTTCGAGATGTCAATTGTTAGAGAATACACACCGTACATAGGTATGGCACTGAACACGAACGGATGAGCGACGAAGGTTTGTTGAGTTCCGTACGGCATTTCCGGGTTAAGGGAGCTTTCAGTCATTACGTAATGCGAGGGGGACAGGGGGAATTAGGGGTGGCCCGTCATTTAAAATAATACCCTCCCTACAATCCGTCCGTCTGCTGTCCATATAGCTTTGAAATTGGGTCTATAAGCTTATGTGTTTAATTGGTTGACTCCATTGTCATTTGTAAAAATTATGATCATGTCTGCATATGCAAATTTGTAGGGTTAATTTTCTGATTGTTTGTTGCAAAGTACTTCTTCTGAAAAACACTTATCCGATAAATTTCATGTTTTCTATAGATTAGTTAGGACGACTGCTTTCTGATTTGTCAATAGAGTATAAAAATGGCAATTTTGGGTCAATTTTCTCATTTTGTGTCAAAAGATGTATTTCTCTGAAGCTGCTTATCCTCTCGCTTTAAAATGTTGTTTGTAACTTTCCGATAATGACTTTCTTCCATTAGTTCAAATGGTGATGAAATGTGCACATAGTATTTCAATTTTAAAATGACCTAATTGTCTGTCTTTTGGTCGTCCGGTCAATACAACGACTGTTTCGCAGTAGTTGCCTCCATAATTGTTTTTTTAGTGACGTGCACTGTTCTAGTTCCAGATAGTATCAGATAGGTTGCTGTGTTCTCTTTCAAAGTCACATTTTTACGATCAGTACTTTCTTTTTCATCACAAATAGATCGCACAGGGAACCATGAAAGTCTTACTCTGATTTGTCAGAAATTACCTAGCATTCACAACATTTCAAGTGCCAGCAAATTTAGGTCATAAAACAGCGTTCCTTTCATATGACACAAGGTATAGCTGCTGGTACGATGTGACCTTTCACGTCCATTTTAATACAACAAGCCATACGGAGCATGTAGGCCTATGGTTCGGTGTATGACAATGGACGTGAGAAGCAGAATTTGCTTGATTCAAAGACTTCTCGACTGATTCAAAGCTGAGAGTCTCTCGGTCACAGAATTTGAGTGGAGGCGCTCTTCAGTTGCATGGTGTGCTAACTCGTCACCTTGTTTTCCGTATGCCCAGACCCATCTTCGCTTGCCGAGGTCTCTTGTCAGGGTAGCTGGATGTAACGGACCAGTGCGAGCGGAAGATACCCCAGACCTTTCCCGGTTATCTCACAATACATTGCTTTGAAATTCAACCCTGCAAACGCACTTGGAACAAAACATGATGTATTTTGTTGCATAAATATTGTATTACATTGTCCGGCAAAACAGTTCATGCTGCCATAAAAGTTTGCTACCTTGTGTATTAATCGCATGTATCGGCTAGTGTAGCATTGCGTGCGTTGTTACTCATCCAGGCCTATCTTACTCACCTGACGTTTGCGCGAAAAGCATCATGGGATCGGTAACGACACTAGGCGAAACGTACCAGTCAAGACAGACAAAGAAATGCTCCTTGTTGACAAGAATAGGTACACTATTGTTGACATTGTACTGGCCAACTTAGTGCCACACTCGACCTTTGGACCTGTCTATTAAAATAGACCTCACCTCAGCATCGGGTTGAGGATTTCAAAGCCCTGAGATTCGCAAACGTCAATATCGTCGCGCCAAGCTGCTAATAAGAGGTATCTTGGAGTTTGCTGTGACTTATTAAATGGGACCAGCCTGAAAGGTGTGACTGTCACCACCATCTGGAATCATAGAAATTATGTAAGTCTGATCAAGTCCAACTGCAAAGACACTTCAATTGAAACGATGTCGTGTTTGTAATGTCTGCAATGTGTTTGTATGATGGCTTATTCCGATCGATCTGTACAAAAGCCACACTATCCGTACATGACGATTTAATAATTCAATACGGGGTCGCCATTGATTTCAGAATTTTGCTCTCGCAACAGTCAAATATTACAGGGGTACGCTCAGTAAGACAATAATTAAGTGCTTTACTAGCCGTTGTCGAGATTGATTGTCAGCGAGTCGAACTTTAACACACGCGGAAAACCAGCGTTGGTGTTTCAGCCAGGTAGAATTGTTTTATAATGCCGGTGTCCCGGACAATCGATAATTAGGTCACGACCTCCGTAAACGCACTCTAGGGTACGTAGTCGTGCGAGAGCCCCAGAAAGTGTACTCTTGCAGGAGAAAATATTCTCTTTCCACAGGATCACGATCACTTGTCTTTGAAAATAGCTAAGTTTATACTAACTTCAAAATTTCTGTGTAACACTGCACAGTTTGTGTGCGATACGATTCGACCATCACCTCGAAGTGTCATCGTCAAGACATATGGTCATATCAATACCACCATGAAAAATACTCTCTCTCTCTCTCTCTCTCTCTCTCTCTCTCTCTCTCTCTCTCTCCTCTCTCTCTCTCTCTCTCTCTCTCTCTCTCTCTCTCTCCTCTCACACACACACACAACTTCTTGCCCTACCAAACGACGATTACCAGTGCTGTATGACATTAGATTTGGTTTGATTTGCAGAAAGTAAAATGGTATTAACATAAATTACAAGTGAACAAAATCGTGCTGGGATGATTCGATAACAAAGTAAAACGCGGAGACGTATTTGCAACGTGTTCCAAAAAATAAAAATAGCCATCAACAGACAGCATTTCAAAAACAATTACCCTTAATAAAATCCTGCCAAGTTCTTCCCAGTGTTATAATAGATAAAATAGCTTTCAGGTATGTCGATGAGATTATCGCGAAAATAGTTCAAAAGCGTTTTTCTACGAATTACCGTTTCATTTTTGCATTTTATATTCTGAATCAAGGACATTATGGGCATTCGGTTGCACCACTATACGCGATGTGAGATAGGGTGGGACCATGTAGTATCGCCATACATCTGCTTCAGTATAGAAATATGCCACCTTTTCCGGTTGAAAACTAATCTATGCGCTCACTCAGTCTATTTCAGGTTTTGCACATTTATGGTTTCTGGAGTTCTCGCAGTCAAACCTTTAAGCTAGTACGCGCCTCGAAAGTGAAACACTATATATTTTTTGTAATCTTTCCTAAAGGAAGCTTCCAACCATACTCTCACCAAATCAAGAATAAAAAAAATCAGGGGACAGCTGAAACAAATTTACTGATATTTACCGATATTTGAAATTCAAAATGGCCGCCGTCCCTGTGTTAACTCTATGGGGGAAAGTTTGATTTTCGAAAGACTAATAAGTCGTTGAAACTGTTCTTTCTCGAAGATCTTTAAAATGAGCTACCGCAAGCGGAAGACCAGAAAAGTTTTGTAAAAAAAATTAGTCCGAATATCTCTCTCGTGGAGCATTATTCTACATTGGTTTACGAAGATTAAAATAAGTTTCCAAAAGGAGTACTGTACATCTCCAGTAAACTAAAGAACACATCTCTACTGTTATCTTCGATTAGATTTCTCTTTTAATCAAACTTCAAATATGAATGACTCGGCAAAAATTACATGCGCTAAACTGAAAAAGATGATCGGGTGTTTTTCTAGTCTTGTAAGTTTTCTAGTTTGTCAACATATGAATTGATTCGTATCTCGTCGTAACATATTCGTACTGTGTTGTAGTTGGATACCGTTACCGATAACTTACTGTGCAGGGGAATACGTCTACTGGCAGGAGCTTTACTTCTCGAAAGATTTATACTAAGATTAGCTGTTTCAAGTTGGAATACTATTCATTTCCCTTTGTTTTGCAAAATACAGTTATTTTCCCGAAGTTATGATAACTTCTTTGATACTCGTGTATACTGTCAATACTTGTACACGAGACATTCCAGAGAAGAATGACCGTAGCCGGTGAAATAGTGTGGTGACGCATGCTTGATCAGATAAATCGGCTGCTGTCACTCCATTCCAAACAAACAATATCACCGAACCGGGCCCGCACGATTGTCAAGCTGAACATAAAAAATAGTAATGCGGCCTCTATTTGGAACAATGTGGTTGATGTAATACGACAAACACAATAAGGTTACGACTACTCTTTTTACTTGTGTTTGGCATGGCACATCTTCTACAAATGTTCCAATGAGTGGTGTGTTTCTAATTTTCCCACATTCAGCTTCACACTGTGTCGGTGAAGGTGCAGGGTCGGTGGTATTGTTTGTTCTGGAGTGACATGACATATGTGTTTCAGAACGCTGACTCATCTGTTGTTTCTGTCACTGCCTCTGTAGCACCGTGGCGACCCAGAAACGACCCTCGAACTCAACTTTTCAAAAGAAGTACGGCCCTCGATTTCACTACAACCCCTAGATTCAACGATGTTGATGTGACCTTTCATCAGCTTGGCAAATTTGCCCAGTCGACTCGAGGCATACCAACTTGTATTCATCTATGAATGTTGCGCCACCAACACAAGACTACATTTGATATTAGTTCTTGTCCTCAGCGTTCAACAAATACAATATTCGTTGACATTATATCGATAATGATATTGAAATTTACACTGATTGACATAAAGGATGGGAAAGAACGGGGGAGAGAAATTTAGATTGAATCTGCTTAGTGGCAGGACTAGTTGCATCGCAGTGGCTGTGTTAAATTAAGTTTAGTGTACAGAAATTCATGATAATGTGCCTGGAACACAATTCATAGCCTGGCTGCATGCCCTCGTTTTCATCAGCTATCGTGCTAGATAAACCTTTCTTCAGTCGTGAAGGCGCAAATTAATAAAGGGAAGATGCGTATAAACCGTCTTGTTTTCCGTTTTTATTTAATCCTGTAGTTGGGGCCCGAAGTCGAACTATCACCAAACAGGATAAGACTTCGTCCTTGTACATCAAGATGAAATCCGAAGCACAAACTCGGCTATTTGCTCTTTCTAAGCTAAACTCCGAATACGTCTCGTGACGATTGTAGCTGCAAAGGTGGACGCCTAACATTTTTTCACTTTCTGTCTCAACAGGAGCACAAAAGGATATCCGAAAGACACCGTCATCCTTCGGCACACCGGACGGGCGCGATTTGTTCCGAGTATGTCACCATTCCCAATCAAACTGGAGACTTATCTCCGGTTTGCCAAAATTCCGTATGTGGTAAGTTGTTCACCGTACCAGTGACCGTTTTCCATTGTGAATTTTGACTCTTACGAAATTTTCTCTCCTTCACGCTCTTAGATGATCTGGCCCGAGTTCTTGTCTCTGCGCCACGTACCTGCCGTGCCATCATTGTTCAAGTCGTGATTCGGACATCTCTGTTTGTCTAGGACGTCTGAGTTTGCCCTTCGCAGCCAAGGCTGTCAGTCACGTGCATACCGCTCAGGTTCTGGGTTTTGCATTGTTGAAAAACTGCGCCAAAGACAAAAACTCTGTTAGTAATAGAGTTTTCCGTTGAAATGTTTACGATCCCAATAAAAGCATGTCGTGGGATGGCCTCAGCCTGTCTGGGCAAGTGTCATCTTTACGCTGTTCTCATAGCAAGCAAACAAAAATCATAGTATAAATTCAAATCCTTTCTCTTTCTTTAGTTCATGAATTGAAATTAGTTGCTCTGTACTGTGCTGGCTATAACCTCCATCATCATTACGAAAAACACAGTGGTGTTCCTGCATTTAACCCTTTAGGCCTAAACACCTATATAGGGGTAGCTCTGGTAAGTTACCAGAAAGTCAGGCCTGAAAGGGTTAAATATGTACAAAAGTCACATCTTGTTTTAAGTCTACCTAGTTCAACAATGAGAGTAATTTCTTTTTGTAACCCTTTGAGCAAAAAACATGGACAGTTACGTTTATAGATAACTTCACTGTGTGCTTATAATTAATATCCGATCCAATTTGTCCGCGGCGGTTCCCAGACACTTCGCACCAAAACCACTTCGCACCATACCATCTCGTCCCATACCATTTCGCACCAAAACCACTTCGCACCAAAACAACCTCGTACTAAAACCTCTTCGCCCCAAAAATCACGTCGCCCAAAACCATTGCGCCCAAAAAACAATGCCACTTCACTCCCCAATTTATCGCTAACCGTTAAAAGCTGAAAATAACCAACCACTGCCAGTGAAGTTATAATCACCTTTCTATCATCCCAGGACTGAAATCTTGAAATTGCACACATTTCGAGAAAATGACATCGCATCGTGCAATACCGCGCACGGTACCTGAAATGCACAGGCGCTCCTTAGCTGGGTAGTCTGCTAAGTAGATCGATTTTAAGATCGATCTATTGATCCCGTAGTCGATATGCCCGCCACTGCAACCTAAATACTCTGGTTGTGAGTATTTAGGTTGCAGTGGCGGGCATATCGACTACGGGATCAATAGATCGATCTTAAAATCGATCTACTTAGCAGACTACCCAGCTAAGGAGCGCCTGTGCTGAAATGTACAATTTAGTAGTTTGCGTGTTTCTTTTTTTTCTAATATACCGTATGGTTTCATGGAAGAATAAATGGTTCGTGGTAGCCAAGTTGTAGGTAAAAACAACGTTATGATTCGTGGCATCGACGTTTTAGCCTGCTTTAGGACGAGTTGACGGTACTATACTTTGGGCGAAGTGGTTTTTGTACGAGGTGGTTCTTGGGGCGAAGTGGCGTTGGACGAGGTAGTACTTGGGACGAGGTGGTTTTGGTGCGAAATGGTTTTGGGACGAAGTTGTGTGGGGCGAACTGGTTTTGGTGCGAAGTGTCTGGACCCCTCCGCGGCCATGCTATTTGTGTACTCGTTGAAAACGGCCATACACACATTCATTCATTCATTCATTCATTCATTCATTCATTCACTAATTCCTATACTGGATCCTGCCGATACGAATGATAACAATAACATTGCTTTATATTAAGCCATTCAAAAGCGAAGCAAGTACTATACTCGGAGCTTTTTTATGGAAATGTGATCACCTGACGAGCAGGTCGAGCCAATATATTCAATTGTAGGATATTTGATCGAAGCTGAAGTCAATATATTCAATTGTAGGATATTTGATCGAAGCTGAAGTCAAGATAAGATGACAAAGACAGAGTTGTGCATGTATTACCACTAGCCTAGGGAGTTGTTGGGGTACATTTATAGAGAGTTCATTTAGAGACGCCCCTCGGGAAACCCCATACATATGTGTCTAAAGGTTTATGTCCACTAATCTTGAACAATTGATAGCTCATTAAACGTTGAATAAAGTACAAGATAAAATTTCAGTACAAGAGACACCGATCTTGTTTTTTTGAACTGAAAGCCTCACTTTTCATGCAATTTCTTTCAGTCCGTTTTCAGCACCAAAATGTCACCGAAAAACAAAATTCCGTGGATCGAATTTAATGGAGTGACGATGAGTGATTCCAACTTCATCATTGAATTCCTGAACGATCAGTTCAACGTGGATCTCAGTAAGCATCTAAGTCCATCAGATAGAGCCATAGCCAGGGCCTTTCAGAAGATGATGGAAGAAGATTTTTACTGGTAAATGCTAAATTTTTTTTATAGAAGATATCAGAGAATACAATACAGAGAACTTGATGTAAAGATTAGAGTGACTGATTCAAAGTTTTCAACTACTTTCAAAATGCGAACAGACTAAATTATGATCGTAGAAACTGCCACAAAAGTGTTACATACAAGTTTTCAGAGACGTTCTTTTAGAAGGGAAATTTGGCCCTGGCTGTAGAGTCATTCTACTGGTTATTACTAGAGGAGAGCACGTCCTGGACGTTGTCACTTTTGTTCAACGTTCGTCACACCGCTATGACGTATGCTTGCTGCAGACTCTAAATTACCAACAGACTCACAGGCGCTTGGCACATTGCTGGGATAATAATCGTATTTAATATGTAGAGTTGATTTATATTTAGTAAAAAAATCACCGTACGTGAGATATCAGTGTAGACCTATAGGCCTACATGTTGACAGGCATTATACCGAGTGGCTATGGCTGCCTGGCTCGGGCCAGGCGAACGCACTGCATAATCATCAATGTGTAGAATGTCTACATGACTTGATTATTTAATAAAGAATAACGGTACGTGATATTACTGTACATGTCGGCTAGCTTAACCGAGCGGCTGTAGCTGCAGGGCTTTGGCCCGTTGTCCACTGCTGCACAGACATAACTCAAGGCGTGAAAGCTTTTCACCGCCCGATTTCATAAATCAGCGAAATTCAGGATCTCTGAGCGTTTTCGGTGATAAAAACTGGTCATCGGTCAGGTGGTTGCATAAACAATCGATCGACTGGCCCTTTTGCCTAAAATCATACCTTACCCAATGCTACTGGCGAGAAATCGTCCTAAAATCGGCTGGGCACACCAACCCAGCGCCGGCCATTTTGAATGAGTTGCATGCAATGTATGCGCCTGTGCATACAACCCTTGGCAGATGACGTATTGTCTTTCAATTGCCCTTCTCTCATTGGACGCGTACGTTGCAGGAAGCTTATTCAAAATGGCCGGCGCTGGGTTGGTGTGCCCAGCCGATTTCAGGACGATTTCTTGCCAGTAGCATAGGGTAAGGTATGATTTTAGCAAAGGGCCAGTCGATCGATTGTTTATGCAACCACCTGACCGATGACCAGTTTTTATCACCGAAAACGCTCAGAGATCCTGAATTTCGCTGATTTATGAAATCGGGCGGTGAAAAGCTTTCACGCCTTGAGTTTATGTCTGTGCAGCAGTGGACAACGGCCCAAGCCGGGCCAAAGCCCTGCAGCTACAGCCGCTCGGTTAAGCTAGCCGACATGTACAGTAATATCACGTACCGTTATTCTTTATTAAATAATCAAGTCATGTAGACATTCTGCACATTGATGATTATGCAGTGCGTTCGCCTGGCCCGAGCCAGGCAGCCATAGCCACTCGGTATGCCAGTCGACATGTGGGTCTATAGGCCTACACTAATATCTCATGTACGGTGATTCTTTTACTGAATAATCAAGTCGTATATAGACATTCTACATATTAAATACGATTATTATCCCAGCAATGTGCCAAACGCCTGTGAACAGACTCACTATGCAGAGCCATGCCCCAAAACGGCCACCCAAACTTGGCATGAACCCTGATCCCGGTCCATTTCGAGCCGGGCTTGAAGCTTGCTGTGGACTCTCCATTCCCGTACTCAACCTAGTCTGTCTAAATGTCGTAAGATACCTCTTCGGCATCGTATTCTGTCACAAGATCATTCACAGACGCGTGCGTGGTTGTCACCTCGAATGGTGTATTTTGTCGCGATAACGGACAAGACATCAGACATTGCAATTGTACCTCATTGCATCAAAATACAGACACAAACCGCTACTATATGTATTAGAGTTTATTAGAAAATATCCACTCCCCGTCGTTTGTAAAAAACCATCTCGTGTAATTGAGACAAATTAGTCCAAAATGTGAATCATCGCAGTCACCTCTTGGAGCCTCAGAGGAAATGTGACCAAAATTGATGAAAAGCACAAACGAAATCGCCATGCTCTTCATCCACAGAGGCGGTATAAAACGTGCGCTATTGCGTCATTTGCCAGAGTTTAAATCTGTTGACTTTTCAAGCATTCTCCATGCCAAGATAATGAGTGAATTTTCAAAAACCGTGGCTACATTTTGGAAAAATCGCTATGAGTGAAAAAGTAAGAAATAAACAAAAATAACATCATAACATCCCGTACAAGGAGCCACAACAAAGCGTTCTGTTGTTCAGGTCGCTCTTATTAAGGTTGCTGATATCTTCTCTCACTCTACCATTGTAGGACTATCGCTTACAGCCGGTGGGTGGACTCACGGACACAGCAGATACAGGCTGAAGTCAATCTGCCGAGAGGTTTCATCACAACTCGAATCGTTCCCATGTTGGTCAAACGGAACGTCAAGAAAAGCATGCATGGGCACGGCATCGGTCGTCACAGTGAGAAGGAGATATACCATATCGCAGAGAAGGACTTGAGGGCGGTCTCCGACTTCCTGGGTGAGCATATCCAATACTCGTGTATGCACAGTGTGTAACTGGTTCGGGCGGTGGAGAGTACAATTTTAGTTCTATTCATGGCATTGATTGATATTCGGAAAATAGAAATTAGGTCCTGGACAGTGCTACTCATGGTATATTTGCAAATCTTCACTTTAATGAAGTCCGGGTAGGGTGATTGTCAAAAGGGGCGTCGCGTCAAGGGATTTCCTATCTTTAAACATATGGATATAACAGTATATCTTAATCTTATCCACGTATGTACTGCTGCGATTTGGATTTCTTAAAACTGTATTTCTCCAACACTGATTTTACAACACAGGTAACAAGCTGTTCCTATTTGGTGACGAGCCCTGTGAGGAAGATTGTGCTATATTTGGACAACTGGCACAAGCTCTTTGGCAACTTAAAGACTCGCCTCAGGAGAAACTCATCAAAGGTTGGAATTTTTTTTTCGTGGAATTTACGTTTTGTCGATCGCCTTCTTGCGTACTGAAATTGCATCACCCATATCGGAGTGGACCGTTCGGATCATTGGAGGTGGGATAATAGGAGAAGACTTGAGAACTTTTCTGAATAGGCACAATATGCACGCCTTTCCAAGAATTCCACAATGATTTTGCCTTTCCATTTACGCAAATAGTTAATTGGCTAAAACGGGAAAGCTGAATATTTTCTGCACTTTTCCATCTCGGTTTTTAGAAACTGGATTGAAAGATATGACAGTGCAATAGTGGCTGTTGAACTGTTAACATTTTATACGGGTAGCTTATCGATTGACTGATTTGTTTGTTTGTTTGTTTGTTTGTATCAGGCGACTGCAAAAACTTGCAAGACTATTGTCACAGGATGAGAGATAGATTCTGGCCAGACTGGGACCGTTGCACCATGGGAGGAACCGTTGAACTAAGGGGTTTCGTCTATTACCCCGAATCGGACCCAACGGTGTACAAACCGAACCACGACTGACATTTCCCGTGATTCTCTGCTTCGCAATAATTACTGTGCTCACAGCATTCGCTGTTTTGTAAAGTTTAAGGGGTTATCACAAGAGGTTTGGTCAATATCGCGTCTTACTCAAGTGATGTGTCCACGTCCGCAGCAACGAGTCAAAATGCGGACACTATATCTACCAAACTTCGTGTAATGTAAAACATAGGGCCTGAAAGTGTAAAATGAGTGGGTTTTTTCCGTGTTGTGAAATATGACCTTAGATCTTCACGAAAGTTATATGGCCCTCTAAAACTCGGGACGCCGAATCAACTCGCGTCAGCTTTCAAGACAATGCTCAATCTAGTGGCCGCTCTGCAGAACGAGTAACATTACGTCATCTGTGCATGAAATGCTGATACAGTAGCCACAGCAGTTAGTTCGTCTTAAAGAATTATACATGTTCTTAGACGCGCCCCCCCCCCCCCGATTAGGGAAAACTTGAAGTGAGTACAGCGTCGTAACTCGTTCATTGTAATGAATGTGCAAATTTGTTGCAGTACGAATAAATCTTTACAAAGGTATTTACATCGTCTGCTCGTTAGGTTTCGCTACTGGCTTGCCTAAAGAGAAAATGTAACTTTTAGCAAATATCCTGGAGGTCTTGAAGAGACTGACTTAAAAAATTAAGTGTGTATCTTCCATAGCTAAGTTCCAGCCAACTGGATGTAATTTCCAATGATGTACACGAATACACCACATAATGAGGCAATTGAATCAGCGGCAGGAAAGATCATCAAACAATTACACAATCAAGCAACCACCAACGAAATACATGATAGCTCTGCTAGAGATAATCGTAAAATACATCACATTTGAATTCAACAATGAATTCTACCGGCAAATATGTGGATGCTCGATGGGGTCGCCTTCTTCGCAAGAAATAGCAGATATTACATTTCACGAGACAGAAATGAGAATAATACAGAAACACAAACAACAAATACCGACCTGGCTGAGGTTCAGGGACGATGTTTTTCTGATTTTCATCGGAACACAACACGAACTCATTGAATTCATATCAAACATCAACAAAATGCATCCTACTTTCAAATATTCGTTTGAAAGCTCTCAAGAAATCACATATTTAGACCTGACTATCTACAAAGGTCATCGATACAACGAAGAGAATGTTCTTGACATCAAGACACACACAAAGCCAACAGATACATTCCAGTTCTTACAAAGAAACTCATGCCATCCGGCAGCAACATTCAAAGGTCTGATCAAAGGTGAAACATTACGATACATCAGGACATGTAACAACGAAACCGATTTCACACAGAAAGTCACACAATTTAGTGAAAAATTACAAGACCGACAATATAAAAAATGAAAGAGAACGCATTATGAGAGAGACAGATCATAAAAGCAGAAAAAGACTGCTTGAACTGTGCCTACAACAAAAAGAAAGACAGAACGCCACCAACAATACAGTAGTCTCCATAACAACATATAGCCCGTACATCGAAACGACAAAAATCAAGCAAGCCCTAACAGAAAACTGGAGTGAACTTGAAAAAGACGAAACACTAAAAAAACTGTTCCAAAACCAGCCAATAATCGTATATAGAAGGAACAGCAATATAGGCGACACACTTATAAGCGCCAGACTTCACAAAAACTACAATAGCTCAAACTTAGGTTCACACGAACCAACACAAACTCAACAAGATAAAACAGTAGACATTTTACAACCCTTTTCAGAATTAGAGCGCGAAGCCACTGCAGTGAACTGCAATAAAACTGCTCACACTAATTAGTTTCAGCTGTAGCCAGCTGGCAAAGTCGACAACATTGTATTTCCCATGCAGACAGTTTGTCTGGGGAAGTTGAAATAAAAAAGATTTGTACATGGACCAGTGCATGGTAATGTTACATTGTATCTTAATCTTGAACACAGGGTGCCAATCGTAAACTCTCATTTACAACTCGAGCCTCAGACAGAGCTAGTTTTGCCTTTGTACAAGCAGACTTTTTGGTCTTTATCAAGTAGCCTTGTTCAACACCAAAGTGGCCACGGCTACAGCTGAAACTAATTAGTGTAAGCAGTTTTATTGCAGTTCACTGCAGTGGCTTCGCGCTCTAATTCTGAAAAGGGTTGTAGCTTCCCTACTTGAACAACAAACGTAAGTGGAACAACATATTACCAAATAAAAACAATCAGCCATTCAACACGTCTCACCAATCAAAAATGAATTTTAAGCGACTGATAAAGAAAACTGTGTTTTCGAAACGTGGCGCCAAAGGATCGTAGTGTAACAGTAGTTTCTCCGCCCCAGTGCGGATTAACAGAAGACACGTAGATCGCGGGTACGTCTCGCCATGGCCAAGCAACATTTTACATAAAACAGCCAAACATGATATACACTGATATTATACACAATATTATACACAAAACGCAAACCACCCAAATATGAACGATGTGTGGAGTTGCTATCCCTTTACCATATATATATATATATATATATATATATATATATATATATATATATATATATATATATATATATATATATATATATATATATATATATATATATATATATTACTTGATTATATATATCAAATATATATATTACTTGATATATAGAAGAAGTAATCTGTCATATATATATATATATATATATATATATATATATATATATATATATATATATATATATGACAGATTACTTCAAGTATACACTAATATTATAATTTGCACTTTAGTCTTGAAGTAATAGATGTCATCTGTATTTCATTGCATCCTGCAATCTTCAGTTCTGTCTGAGGATTACAATATGCATGATAATAACACAAATTTACAAATTACTTCAGTAAAAAGTAATAAAATCTGTTACTTAAGTTTCATGAACCCTGCAATCACTACTTTTACCCTCCTCTTTGCCTTTTATACGGTTGCATTTTTAGAACGTACAGTTGTACAATGCCCTGGTGATTTCCTCTAATATGATAATGATAGCATTTAGTGGTAGCTAAAGCCCGGCGCTAGAGCCACAAGCAAGCACTTAGCAAGTTTTCACAAATTTAGTGATTAAGTCGGTGACTTTGACCCGTGAACTCTATGTGGATGGACATTTCACATGCGAACGAGGCAGTTTCGACAAAGAATGATGTGTAGGTTGATCTGTATAGCGTGTACAACAGATGGTGAACATGGACCTCGAAGTCCTACGTTGGCGGCGCTTGATGTGCGCCACGAGCGGCAGCAGGTTAACTGCAGTGCAGTTGCTCGCAGTTCGCCACTTCGTCGCCACTCAACGCAGCGCGCCGGTTAGAAGTCTCCTGGCATTCGAGACCGCGAGACTGAATTGGTGTTCCGCACAATTGGTTCAACCACCAAAAGATGATCATGAGTGTGTTGTGGACGGTAGGGGCGATAGCCGCCGCAACAGTATCGTTCCTTGGACTTCGTAAATTATTATTTCCAAAAAGGTAAGAAGCGCTAATATATATAATTTCTCTCGGTTCGATACTACAGAGACAAAATAACGTCTTCGCGTCATGAATTTGATACTTGGCATTGATAAAATTAATACAACATGTGGCAATACATGGACGCCATCGACATCGCAATCAAGCACGGCGAACAATCGCAGCTCTTCCCAAGGACTCGAAGTGAACAAAATAATTGCACAGCACAAGCGGCCAACTCGTGAAATCAGATAGAAGCGATGAGGGCGATGAAGTGAGTGGAAAAGCCATTGCAGTACAAGCATTACGAGCAAGTAATTGACCACATGGAAAGCGCAGTTAAAGCAATAGAGGACTCCAAATACATTCAGGCCAAAGATAAAATTGTGGAAGGTATTACTATAATCAACCATAGACATAAACTGATCTAAAGCTGTCACCTCTGGCTGATCCATCATTAATGAATGAATGGAGTGGAACGTAATTCGTTTATCAGAGTGAGAGTATAGAGAAGACGTTGTATACTATCGAAAAGTATCCGATACCGGTAGCTGCAATAATTGTAGGACTGGGGCCTTGGCTTATCTGGCGAATTAGCTGCAGCTGCAGCCTTTGATCAAGTTGAGGGAAGCAAGACCGATTTATACCTTACTGCAGCTACACAGCCTTTTCTGGCCCCGTGCCTGCATGAAGAGGCTGTGAGTTGCCAATTGAGAGTATAAGTATATGAAGTGTGACACTCTTGGGGCCACTACTTTTTGTTATGTTTATTAACGATATTTCACTGTTAGATATTTCTGCAAAGCTCAGCTTGTATGCCGACGATGCCAAGATCTATCGCACCATCACATCCCTCGCTGACTGTGTCATGTTACAGCAAGATCTTGACAAATTTGCACAATGGTGTAACAACTGGAAACTGTCACCTAATATCAGTAAATGTAAATTTATCAGTTTTACACTTAAGAAAAGAATCATTTCCTCTCTTGATTACTCCATCAATGGTACCCCTCTTCAACGGGTCTCTGTTGTCAAGGATTTGGGCATTTACCTTACTTCCACCCTTAATTATTCTTTTCACATCAATAACATTGTTTCTAGAGCCTTCAAATCTCTTGGTTTTATTAAGCGTCTCTGCCAGCCATTCATGACATTTCAGCAATTATTTCTCTGTATTTTGTTTATGTAAGATCTATTCTAGAGTATGGCTCTGTTGTGTGGTCACCCCACCAGAAGGGCCGGTCAGAAAAAATCGAGAGAGTACAAATTAAATTTGTGAAATACATTTGTCGCAAACTCAATGTTCACTGCAGTAAATCCAGCTACCCATTTTATTGCAGAATTCTGAACATTCCTAAGTTACACAATAGAAGACTAACCCTTGACATGTGCTTTTTGTACAAAATAATTCATTCACATTATGATGCTCCAGATATTCTAAATCAAATCTGCTTTTATGCCCCCAGTAGAAATTTACGCAGGAAACCCCTTTTTAAACCAGACTTGTGTTCTGTTAATTGCAGAAAATTCTCGACAGTGCCCAGATGCATGTCTGTTTTTAATGATATCTCTTTTAAATGTAATATAGATATTTTTTCTACGCTGTGTAGTTTTAAAACTATTTTATCCAGTCATTTTAACAGTTCTCCTTTTTGATTCGTGTATGTTTTTTTTTCAATTTAATGTATCGTGCTACTTTTATGGTTGTCTTGTACATTTGTCTTGTGATTGTGTGACTTTTTTGTTTCGCAGATCTGTTAGTGGGTTTGCCCGTTGATCTGTGTATCAAATAAAATAAAAAATAAAAAACTGAACGCGATCGCGAGGGGATGAGTGCCAAAGGTGTGTTGAGTTTCGTCGATATTGCAGTTGTTACGTAATGTAGGGGGAGAGAATCGGGGGTGGCCCGTGATTTAAAATATCACCCTACCTTCAATAAATCTGTCTGCTGTCTATATAACTTTGAAATTGTGTCGTCAAGTGTTTGATTGATTGAGTCAATTGTCATTTTGTAAAAATTATGATCATATCTGCATATGCAAATTTGCAGGGTTAATTTTCTGATTTTTTTTGGTGCAAAGGAGTGCCTCTCCGAAAAGGTTTATCCGATAATTTTCATGTTCTCTATAGATAACTTAGGACGACTGCTTTCTTATATGTCAAGATGACCATAAAGTTTGCATTTTAGGGGTCAATTTTCTCATTTTCTGCCAAAAGATGTTCTTCTCTGAAGCTGCTTATCCTCTTCCTTTCAAATGTTGAGCGTAACTTTCCGATAATGACTTCCTTCCATTTGTTCAAATGGTGATGAAATGTGCACGAAGCATTTCAAATTTAAAGTGACCTTATTGTCCCCTTTTTGGTTGTCCGGCAATACAACGGCTGTTTTGGTTGCCTCCATAATTGTTTTTTTAGTGACGAGCACAGTTCCTATTCTAGATAGTATCAGATAGGTTGCTGTGTTCTCTTTCAAAATCACATTGTTTGCGATATCAGTACTTTCTTTATCATCACAAATAGATCGCACACGAAACCATGAAAGTCTCACTCTGATGTGTCAGAAATTACTCTATCATTCACAACATCGCAAATGCCAGCAAAATTTAGGTGACAATACAGCGTTCCTTTTATATGACACAAGATATGGCTGCTGGTACGATGTGACCTTTCCCGTCCATTTTAATACAGCAAGTCAGACTGTGAATGTATGGTTCGTTGTATAAAAATGGACGTGAAAAGCAGTATTTGCTGATTCAAAAGGTGAGAGGATTCTATCGGTCTGAGAATTTGAGTGTGGACGCTGTTCAGTTTCGAGGTGATAGCTTCAGTGTGCAAACTTGCCACCTTGTTTTCCGTAAAGACCCTTTTCCAGTTATCTGACAGTGTGCTCTTGCAGTAGAAAACATTCTCTTTCTTTTAGGATCACGATCAATTGTCTTTGAAAATAGCTAAGTTTATACCAACTTCAAAATTTCTGTCAAACACTGCATAGTTTGTGTGCGATACGATTCGATCATCACCTCGAAGTGTCGTCGTCAAGACATATGGTCATACCAAGGCCACCATGAAAAATACGATGTAGGAGATCAACTGAATCCCTTCTTCTTATTCTCTCTCTCTCTCTCTCTCTCTCTCTCTCTCTCTCTCTCTCTCTCTCTCTCTCTCTCTCTCTCTCTCTCTCTCTCTCTCTCTCTCTCTCTCTCTCTCTCTCTCTCCCCGATTCCAGGTTTTTCGATTCTTCTAAAACAACTTCTTGCGCTACAAAATGACGATTACTAGTGCTGTATTACATTAGAGTTGGTTTGATTTGCAGAAAGTAAAATAGTATTAACGTATATTACTGGTAACAAAATCGTGCTTGGATGATTTCGATAACAAAGTAAAACGCGGAAACGTATTTGCATCATGTTCCAAAAATAAAAAGGCCATCAACAGACAGTGGGGGAAAGTTTGATTTTCGAAAGACTAATAAGTTGTTAAAACTGTTTCTTACTCGCAGACCTTTAAAATGAGCCACTACAAGCGGAAGACCAGAAAAGTAACGTAAGAAAATTAGTCCGACTATCTGTCCCTTGGAACATCCTACATTGATATACGAAGAATAAAATAAGTTTTCAAAGGGTACTGTACATCTCCAGTAAACTAAAGAACACATCACTCAGTACTGTTATCTTAGTATATGCTGTCTTCTTCTCCGTTTTCATTTAATCGTTAAGTTGGGGCCCGAAGTCGAACTATCACCAAACTGGATAAAACTTCGTCCTTGTACATCAAGATGAAATCCGAAGCACAAACTCGGCTATTTTCTCTTTCTGAGCTAAACTCAGAATATGTCTCGTGACGATAGCTGCAAAGGTGGACGCCAAACATTGTTTCCCTTTCTGTCTCAACAGGAGCACAAAAGGATATCCGAAAGACACCGTCATCCTTAGGTTCACCGGACGGGCGCGATTTGTTCCAAGTACGTCAGGATTTCCAATCAAACTGGAGACTTATCTCCGGTTTGCCAAAATTCCGTATGTGGTAAGTTGTTCACCATACGAGTGGCCGTTTTTCCTTGTGACTTTTGACTCTTATGAAATTTACTATCCACGCTCTTAGATGTCTGGCGCGAGTTCTTATCTTTGGACCACGTGCCGGCCATACCAGCATTGTTCAAGTTGTGGTTCGGACAACTCTGTTTGTCCAGGACGTCTGAGTTTGCCCTTCGAGGAGAAGGCTGTCTATCACGTGCATGCCGCCCAGGTTCTGACTATTGCATTGGTGAAAAACTGCGCCAAAGTCCAATAGTAATAGTTAGTTTTAGCGTTTTCCGTTGAAATGTTTGCGATCCCAATAAAAGCATGTCCTGGGATGGCCTCAGCCTGTCTGGGCAAGTATCATCTTTACGCTGTTCTCATAGCAAGCAAAAAATCATAGTTTAAATTCAAATCCTTTCCCTTTCTTTAGTTCAGGCAGATGAATTGAAATAAGTTGCTCTGTGCTGGCTATCACCTCCATTATCATTACGAAAAACTCAGTGGTGTACCTGCATTTAGATATGTACAAAAGTCATATCTTGTTTTAAGTCTAACTAGCTCAACAATGAGAGTAATTTCTTTTTGAAACCCTTTAAGTAAAAAACAATGTACGTATCATGGACAGTTACGTTTATCGATAACTTCACTGTGTAGTTATAATTATCCTATCCGATTTGTCTGCGGCCATGCTATTGTGTACTCGTTGATCGTAGGCCATACCCTCATTCATTCATTCATTAAAGTTCATTCATTCATTCATTTATTCATTCATTTCTATACAGTAACTGGATCCTGCCGATACGAATGATAACATTGCTTTATATTAAGCCATTCAAAAGCGTAGCAAATACTATACTCGGAGTTTTTTATGGAAATGCCATCTCCTGACGAGCAGGTCGAGCCAATATATTCAATTGTAGGATATTTGATCGAAGCTGAAGTCAAGATAAGATGACAAAGACAGAGTTGTGCATGTATTACCACTAGCCTAGGGAGTTGTTGGGGGTACATTTATAGAGAGTTCACTTAGGGACGCCCCTCGGGAAACCCCATTCATATGTGTCTAAAGGTTTATGTCCACTAATCTTGAACAACTGATAGCTCATTAAACGTTGTATAAATTACTTGATACAATCTCCGTACAAGAGACACCGATCTTTTTTTTACTGAAAGGCTCACTATTCATGCAATTTCTTTCAGACCGTTTTCAGCGCTAAGTTGTCACCGAAAAAGAAAATTCCATGGATCGAATTTAATGGCCTGACGATGAGTGATTCCAGCTTCATCATTGAATTCCTGAACGATCAGTTCAACGTGGATCTCAGTAAGCATCTAAGTCCATCAGATAGAGCCATAGCCAGGGCCTTTCAGAAGATGATGGAAGAAGAGTTTTACTGGTAAATGTTACATTTTTATCGAAGATATCAGAGAATACAATACAGAGAACTTGATGTAAAGATTAGAGTGACTGATTCAAAGTTTTCAACTACTTTCAAAATGCGAACAGACTGAATTATGATCGTAGAAACTGCCACAAAAGTGTTACATACAAGTTTTCAGAGACGTTCTTTTAGAAGGAAAATTTGGCCCTTGCTGTAGAGTCATTCAACTGGTAAGAGGAGAGCCAGACTCTCTCGCAGCTCCTCGGCTCGCTGGCTTCACCTCAGACCATAATACCGCCCTCAGCAGTTGAGCTGAGCTTGCTCAGCTCAGCGAGCTGGCGACGCCTGCGCTACACTATAACACACATGCGACCCAATAGGTTCTGAGTTTTTCACACTGTTTTCTCTGTCATTTTCTCTTCTATCTTCATGCTCTGAATGATCGGAATAAATAAAATAAATGGTTATATAACCTAACCTAGCCTTTATTTATTTTACACTCCATTACAAGGACGTATATCTCTCATACACACATGCTGTAATTAATTAGTCAACACAACTAATTATGCTAATCTGTGGACTTATCAGAGGTTGGTCAACATCGAAAAAGGAGAAAGTATGAAGATCTTGGGCATTCATATCTTTCGCGATGTTGACCAACCCATAAAATCCCTGATAAGTCCACGGATTAGCATAATTAGTTGTGTTGACTAATTAATTACAGCATGTGTGTATGAGAGATCTACGTCCTTGTAATGGAGTGTAAAATAAATAAAGAGTCACAGAGGCTAGGTTAGGTTATATAACCATTTATTTTATTTACTCCGATCAGTCAGAGCATGAAGAAAGAAGAGAAAATGATAGAGAAAACAGTGTGAAAAACTCAGAACCTATTGGGTCGCCTGTGCTACACTATAACACACTATAGCTGGCTCAGTGAGCGTCGCTTGTTAGAAAGACCGTTGAGGGCGCATAACTGCGTGGCGAACGAAGGGGCTGTGAGAGAGTCTCAGAGGAGAGCACGTCCTAGACGTAGTCACTTTTGTACAACGTTCGTCACATCGCTATGACGTGCTTAAGCTTGCTGTGGACTCTAAATTCCAGTACTCAACCTAGGACTCTGTCTAAATGTCGTAAGATACCTCTTCCGCATCCGTAACAAGATCATTCACAGACGCGTGCTTGGTTGTCACCTCCAATTGGTGTATTTTGTCGTGATAACGGACAAGATATCATCAGACATTGTACCTCATTGCCTCAAACATACAGAAAACGAACCGCTGCTATATGCATGAGAGTTTGTTAGAAATATCCGCTTCCCCGTCGTTTGTTAAAAAAAGAAACCCATCAAGTATAATTGAGACAAATTAGTCAAATTATCGGTAAAGGAGCAGCTTTTATTTGTGGCAATGTGAATCATCGCAGTTTCCTCTTGGAGGGAATGTGTCCAAAATTGATGAAAAGCACAAATGGAATCGCCATGCATATTATCCACAGAAGCGATATAAAAAACGTGCGCTATTGCGTCATTTGCTAGAGTTTAAATCTCTTGACTTTTCATAAGTATTCTCCATGCAAAGATAATGAGCGAATTTGCAAAAACCGTGGCTACTTTTTGGAAAAATTGCTGTGAGTGAAAAAGTAAGAAATAAAATTAAAAAAAAAATACTTCATATCATTCCGTAAAAGGAACCATAACAAAGCGTTCTGTTGTTCAGGTCGTCTTATTAAGGTTGCTGATATCTTCTCTAACTCTACCATTGTAGGACTATCGCTTACAGCCGATGGGTGGACTCACGGACGCAGCAGATACAGGCTGAAGTCAATCTGCCGAGAGGTTTCATCACAACTCGAATCGTCCCCATGTTCGTCAAACGGTACGTCAAGAATTGCATGCATGGGCACGGCATCGGTCGCCACAGTGAGAAGGAGATATACCATATCGCAGAGAAGGACTTGAGGGCGGTCTCCGACTTCCTAGGTGAGCGCTTCCAATCCCTCCAGTGTATATACAGTGTGTAACTGGTTCGGGCGGTGGAGAGTACAATTATAGTTTTATTCATGTCATTGATTGATATTCGGAAACTAAAACTTACGCCCTTGACAGTGCCACTCATGGTAATATTTAAATTAGCAAATCTTCTCTTTAATGAAGCCTGGGCAGGGTGATTGACAAAAGGAGCGTCGCGTCAAAGGACGTATATTTACATTTAGAGTTCCAAGACTTCCTATCGTTAAACACCTTGATACAACCATAAGAGTACATTTTACATCTTATCCACGCGTGCACTGTTGCAATTTGAATTTCCGAAAACACTGTTTCTCCAACACTGATTTCACAACACAGGTAACAAGATGTTCCTATTTGGTGACGAGCCCTGTGAGGAAGATTGTGCAATATTTGGACAACTGGCACAAGCTCTTTGGCAACATAAAGACTCGCCTCAGGAGAAGCTCATCAAAGGTTGGAATTTTAATTTTTTTCCATGTAATTTACATTTTGTCAAGCGTCACCTGGCGGTACCGAAATTGGAGCACCCATATCAGAATAGACCTTTCGACTCATTGGAGGTGTGATAAGCAGGAGAAGATTTGATAACTTTTCTAAATAGGCACAATTTGCATGCCTTTCCAAGAATTCCATAAAGATTTTTCTCTTTCCATTTATGCAAAAAGTTGTTTGGCTAAAACGGGAAAGCTGGATATTTTCCGCACTTTTCCATCCCGTTTTTCAATGCAACATGTTATATGGTATGGTATTTTATTTCAAATGCTCGGGCCTCAGCCCATCGCAAAATATACATCTGAACAGAGAGATGGGAAAAAAATTATCACAAGTCAACAATTCCTAATGTGTATCAGTCTTATGAAGAAACTCTTCTGGCACTTTAAAAGATCTATGCACATACAGAGACAATCTGTACTGAACAGAATGAGTTTTTGAAGATGACAAAGCAATAAATTTATAGTGAGTGGAATACAGTCGAAATTTTTCTAGTATCAATTCTATTTTGTGTCGCTGATACAAAGGTCAGAACAATACATTATAGCTCCACCGTTCATAACTCTTCAGAATACCACTATTTCTAAAAACGATGACTTTGGTTTTCTCGAGATTGACGGATACACCATGCTTACAGAAACGTTCAAGATGGTTTAGCTTTCTTTGCAATTTTACGGGTAAATCGGCCACATCGGTCACTTCATCAGCCTACATCAACATTCCTATATTAGCAATGTCTTTATTTACAAAAATACCACTGCTACAAGCTCTATCCATATATGAAGCTAATTCGTTCACAAATAAGGAAAATAAAAAGGGGCTCAGCATGCATCCCTGCCTTGTGCCTACAGTACAATCAAAATAGTCTGTTAAGCTACCACTACATAAAACACATGATTGTAAGTTATTGTACATTGAATGCAGTACTGTTAAAACTCTACCGTGTAACCCATACGAAATAAGTCTATGCCACAGATAACTATGGTTTACTCTGTCGAAGGCTTTCGAAAAGTCAATGACTACACAGTACATCCAATGCAACACTTTATATTACAGTGCAATAGTAGCTGTGAAAATGTTGAACTTTTGTGTGGGTAACTTCTTGATTGATTGTTTGATTTTTGTTTGTATGTTTCAGGCGACTGCAAAAACTTGCAAGATTATTGCCACAGGATGAGAGATAGATTCTGGCCAGACTGGGACCGTTGCACCATGGGAGGAACCGTCGAACTAAAAAGTTTCGTCTCCTACCCCGAATCCGACCCAACGGTGTACAAACCGAACCAAGACTCACATTCCCCATGATTCACTGCTTCTCCGAGTCCGTAATTATTCACAGAATTCGCTGTTTCGTAAAGTCTTTAGGAGTTATCACAAGAAGTATGGTCGATATCGCGTCGTATTCAAGTGATGTGTTCGTACTTTGACGAGTTGCCCAGCAACGAGTCAAAATGCGGACACATCACGAGAATACGACACGATATCTACCAACCCTCGTTTAATGTAAAACATGGGCCGGAATGTGTAAAATGAGTATGCAAATGTTTACTAGTAGGGTTTATATGTGCTCCCTGTTTATCACCATTTGGCTGTTTATCTGTTGTCTTTGTTTTAGCGTTGAGAACGACAGAAAGTATCATAGTTACGTCTACCGCTAATGATATACTTCTGTGTCGGTGTCGCCATAGACAGTTGGAGAGAGAACTGCAGTCTATGGAGTTACACAGGCCCTCCACCTGATATGAAGGACGGTACCCTGCAAAACCATACTTTACCGATGATGGCGCCCCGGTACCTCCTCTGAGGAAGCCATACAAAATTTAAATCAAAAGTGCCTGCTGCTTCTTTACTCATTCCCAAGATGTCATGACCTACATTTGTCAACCAGCTTGGCAAGCTACGTAGTGCGGCCGAAGATGTCACATCTCTACCTCTTCGATCTGCGAATCGAGTATGATTTACTGTTGACTCCTGTCAGTCCCCGTCCGGGAACGAGGTTAGCCTCTTAAACTTTGAGCCTCTTAAACTTTATACGTCACAGGGCAATGAACTCATTTAAAATTCAGTGCTCCAGACAGCTTTACTGCCCGACAACAGACAAATATCCTTTTCATCTGGGGGTTTGTGTTAAGATAAATGTAACACTGTGTTTTCGTGCAGCACGCAGACGTAAAACTAGGTCGCCCTAAAGCATTGCTTCGTGACGCCGCACATTATGATTGCCGTGTAAACGTTCTATCGTACTTCTGATATCGAGAAACGGCGTGCTATGTCTCAAACCTTCATAGGCTACAAAGCAACTTCAATTTTCCAGCTTTCGCTTTGACGAGTGAATTCCCTTTGGCATATGTACTTCCAGGAGAGAAAACACAGACGCGAAGACACAATGATCTGTTTTCCTGGAATTCAAGGCGCTACCGTGACTCCAAGTCTTTCTTATTTATGTTTAAAACATAAGGCTGCAAGCCACAAATCTATAGACCTCTGCTGACTGTTCATGATTCCAACAACATCAAAACAAATAAACTTACTATTACGTAATAAACCAAACAATTTTTCTCACATATTATGCGGCAGTGGACATTTCAAAATAGAAAATTACAAATTAAATGTTATTAGTCGTAATGATAATTCGAAATGTGTTGCTTTGGTATGAATTAATTATTTCATGATATACTCTTAGCTGAGATGATCACTTCCTGGCGCGTCTAAGTAAAACAGTTTTAATATTCAGAAACATACAGCTTAGTGATTGACTTCACCATGGTAACAGGGCTTCACTATGGCGACCATGTTTTGTAACTAGTATGTCAACGTATGATATAACTAGGCCATAAATGTGATGGGTTTCTGACAAAGAAAATACTATCAGTATGTGATACATGTAAAGAGTGGTTTCGCTTTCTGTCCTTATAAACACTGTAAACATTTGAAAACGGTTTGTTATATTTTTCTGAATAGATTAATTTTTGTTTTAGATTCTGATTATTGTACTGATTTGAATAAACGATTTACGAAGGCCAACGCGACTCATCTTCGTGCTGTAATATGCGACGACCTTGGGACTTCCTAAACGACATGCAAGCAAATCTAAAGAAACACTATATTCCCAGTCGTAGCGCTACGCTTAAAGAGTTCAGGAGTTAACGAAACTATTTCATAAGTCCATTTCGACTGATGGATTGAATAATAAAATAAAAGTTAACCTTCTACTCGACTCCGCATAGGCAAATTTTTTGTCGTACTGTTACGGTCAATTACGTCATTGAAACCGAACATAAATCATTCTCAGCTTTGGAAACGCGTAGCTTCTGGCACGTCCATTTCTGGACAGATCATGATATTGCAGTGTTCGTTATACTCCTGGCGGCGCGCTTCTGTACATGTGTGGGACCAAAAGAGTGTGCTGCCGCCATTTGATTTGTTGCAGCTTGTCAAATTCTGATCGATCGTTCCATGGGCGAAAGACAATTCATGATTACAAAGATTTATTTTATACCTTTTCTCCTCATGTCTTGACAGAGACACGGGTTGCTCGGATGGTATCGGAAACGTTACTGTGAAAATGTTGCTACTATTTATTCAGAATCAAGTCATCATCTCCCCCAGAAGCGTTCCGAACTAAGCTTAAAAGGCTGCGTATAACATTATGTTGAAGCCGTCGGCCATTTGATCTTTTGAAGGGGTGATGGTGAGAAGTAGGCAAAAATTGACTTAGTAAAAGTTACTAACATTAATGCCACAATTTTGTTATATTCACATGAAGTTATGTGGGAAAAAAACCTAGAAATTTGTGCATGATGTAAATATTCTTTAAATCGTCAAATTTAGAAAGATGAAACAAATCTTGCGTGTCAAGGGATCTGGACCACCCTCCAATGACGTAATGGCCCATCCCTTAACATTGATGACGTTTAAGCGGATTTTCATCAATTCCTGTGACGTCATCGTGCGGTCACGCTACCGAAGTCGGACTTTCTTTTTCCAAGACCGAATGATCCCCGACTTGTATAACAGCTGTCACGTGGCTCCAACGAAGACAGATTTTATCAGAGGCAACCCAAAAATTATTACTGAGTATTTTCACACTATCTCTATCATTTTCTCTCCTTTCTTCATGCTCTGACTGATCGGAGTAAATAAAATAAATGGTTATATTGTAATTAATTATTAGTCAACACAACTAATTATGCTAATCCGTGAACTTATCAGAGATTTTACCGGTTGGCCAACATCACGTGAAGAAAGATAGGAAAGGTTACTAAAATTGGTTTATCTCTATCTTTCCGATGTTGACCTACCTCTGATAAGTCCACGGATTAGCATAATTAGTTGTGTTGACTAATTAATTACAGCATGTGTGTATGAAAGATATACGTCCTTGTAATGGAGTGTAAAATAGATAAAGAGTCACAGAGGCTAGGTTAGGTTACATAACCATTTATTTTATTTATTCCGATCAGTCAGAGCATGAAGAAAGGAGAGAAAATTATAGAGAAAACAGTGATAAACTCAGTAATAATTTTTGGGTCGCCTGTGATTTTATTTATGGGGACGATATAAGAAATTGCATCGTTATAGTTCATTGCACAGGTATAAGTTGCAAACCCGACTAGTACTAGCGGGACAAGGGAAAACTGATGACACGGAATCGAGCGGTCTTTCACCTTTTCACCCATTTACATCCGAGTCATACACGTAAAAGGTCCCCGAAAATCACGGTCGTTGCAAGAGGGAAAGCATGCTCTGCAACATAGAATCGTTTTGATGTTCTTTAACAAAGTTCAACTGCAACTACATGTTCGAACTAACTGATTTCCACTGTGCAAAATTGTTATGCTTTTAATAATTAGATATCAATTGTACACAACAAATGTGTCCTTGATCAAATGAACTATGACATGCAATCACCTGTTTTAATATAGTAATACTGACATTCTACATACACCAAATGGACAACCATTTAATCCCGATTAAAAATCCCTTAGAGACTTTCAGATGAAAATTTTTTGAAAGGTTTTTTCATAAAAGACGAGACGATGTGACTAACAGCGGCAGTTTCCCGTTCAATTCGCATCCCGTGTGCACACGTGTTGATCCCTACAAATCAGTGATTACTGTGTGCAGAAGAGTATTTTAAACCAATTCAAAATCAATGGAGCAATGGAGTAATGACCTTGGGGAGAGAAATTACATTTGCAACAGACTTTGCTGTTCACATAACGACAGATGGCTCCCTGGCTTTGAGTTATTTGCATAATAGATGCGCAGTTCACCTTGCGTTCACAGGATAATTATTTTTCGTAACGTAAAGTTTAATGACCTACCGGACGAAAGAACCCTGGTCATCGGCGCTGTCGTGTTCATCATACTCATTACATTTGCTGCTCATTAAAGATGATTCGCCTCAGTTGCAAATTTGGGCTTAGCGTCCCTCACACGCGGCTATGTTGCATAATTTTACGGTGATATGCAGAGATATGTCGGTCTTCTCTGCTTACGGTCTATGGTCTTTATTTCCTCGGTCCTCCCCTCTTCAGACTACAGAACGATCGTGAAAAAGACATTACATATAGAGTATAACATAACATGCAATATTTGGAAAAGATTGATGGGGTTATTATGTTCCTCTGATTTTCTTAAAGCCCGATTGGATTTATTTGCATTTTTCTTCCAAAAAACGTCCTGAAATATTCGTAGAGAGGTTTGGATTTCCGTTGTTAAAACCATATTTTGTTTTTGAAAGTGTCACTTTTTCAGTCCCTGGTGATGGATTTGCTTGATTAAATTCAGATGCATAATGCACACACGTATATTTGCTGCAGCCATATTTGAGTTGCAACGCCAAAATTGTTTAGTTATATCTAGGTTTTGCATTCGTCGCCAATGTTTGAAAAACGTATAGTGATAACACTTGAATAAGTATTTTTAACGCATGTTGCATTTAAACATCTTATCGAATAAAATGCGAAAAGATACAGCTCATGCGGCCTCAATAGCTTGGCAACAAAAGTTGAGGGAAAGATTTGTTTTAGTTTTTAAGCCAAGTAAATTCCTTAGCAGTTTTATGACATGGCATGACTACCAGTCATTCAACTAACTGTTGCAGAATAGGTACAGAAGTATATTTGAGGAAGATGTATACTAGTACTTACAATTGGCCGACGACATATAACCAACCGTCATTAATGGGTTTGTTCACACCCCTCATTACCATATTTGAATTTCACAACGAGTTTAGTAAACCTATTCCTCAATTGGTCATCAGCTAAACATTCCATTTATCTGAAAGTGGCAATTAATTCAACCTTATAGCTATTCGTACTCTCTGTTTATGTTCCAAAATCAAACCTTTACCAGCCTTGACCGTGACAACCATATGCATTTGAACAGAATACGCAGGTAACTGAATGAAAATTTGATGTTTCCTCAAAGCGTTCACGACTCACTGTTATATCATGGTGTGTTCGACACCGAATATCATACTCTCAAGTGATATCTATTCCTTAAGATTCGCTTGCCATGTTAAACAGTGAAGTATTTTACTTACTACATGAGCATTAACACAGAATGTCGGTAAAAGCAAAGTTTTTTGCTTCTTTAATGTAAAATCGACGAGGGGACCCCGGGTTCAAGTTCTTTTCTTGGCCATAATATAGATTACTTAAAGGTATACAGTCACCTGTAATCTAAATATGCCCATATATGGTCAAAGGGGCGTTCTTTGGTATTCAAGATGCCCATGTAAGGGCGCTGTTTTTAAAAAGCGGCCACCCGCTTAAAATCTGTCATTGGTTAGATTTTCTCTTCCATGGAACAGGTGACAGTATCTTTAATATAGATTACTTTCCAGGTTACAGACACCTTAGCAATTTTCAAGAAATACCATGTACCAGGTCATTGCACCTATGACTAGTGCATTCATTACACCTAATTTATCACCCAGTATCGTGTTGGGTGAGACTGGGTCATATGACATGCAATAAAAAGTGATATAACACGGTTGTGACACAATCTGGACACTTACTTGCCTGCTCGATGAGGTGATAAGTTGTCCGCCGTTGTGGGACGCATTTTCGTATTGTGTTTGTATTTTATATATTTTAGTTTTTAAAGGTCTTTAGTCGTTAAAGGTCTGAATATGCCAGGGTGAGCAAGCTCAATTTTTGTTTGGTTTGGTTTTTTTGTAGATAAAACCAAACATAAAGTGAGAACTCCTTATCCCGTGTTTGGTATGGGTTCAAGACTGCACTAACTTTCATTACATATCTGTTAAATGCTGAAAACAAAATGATTGGGTAATTTTCATTATAAAGTGATGCAATCCATCCATTCGCGATCCGTACATCAAACCTGATATGCGGTGTTCCTGAATTCGTTCATCGATTCATCATACATTATAAATCAAGTTCACACAAAAAAGGGAAATAATTCTCTAAAATCTGCCATTGTGTCTGAATCTTTTCAATCAAAATACTTGGAAAAGTTACATAGATTTTCTAAAAGTAGCCGATGAGATGTTGTATCTTTTTATTGTATCTTGATTTCCATCGTTTGCTACTTCATATAAGGCCGAACAAAAAAAAGAAAGAAAAAAAACCCGTAAAATCACGCGTTCTTTACTTGGCATTTGAGTTTTGCTTGACCGAGGATGTCTTTTATGTTTTTTTCCCTAATATATGTATGATACATTTTTCTGGAAATGTTATGGCCAGTGTTTGACCGCCCTGAACCCCTGAAAAATGCATATTTAAAAATTAAAAATATTTTGGAAAAAAAAACCCTGCCTACATTATTTTTGAAAACCTTGTTATCCAAACAGCACAAATTATTTTTTGGCCTAAGGCCATTTACAGAAAATTCTTTGTTTGCCTTCCTTGGACTTTTGAAAAACCTAGCTACCAGCAAGCCAGGGGGAAAAAACAAACACAGACATTAAACACAAGTGTATTAACATAAGCTCATTTTTTGCTCACGTGTTGACACACGTGAGCATATGTCGCAGCGATGTCTGTCTGTCTGTCTGTCTGTGTGTCTGTCTGTCTGTCTGTCTGTCTGTCTATGTACTCAATATCTCAAAAACGGCTCATCAGATCAGAATCAAATCTCGTACATAGATTCAGTTTGCAAATGGCAAGAACTGATTAGTTTTTGGTGGGTGTGGCTTCCTTACTTATTGCTCATTTGCATAATCAATGATTTTAGAAAAAACTGATATATATTGACAACGACTGCACACAATTTGATGAGAATCGCTACAAATGTTGATCACACCAAGATATATCAGCTCTGAAATATATCAAGGGGTGACGTGAAAGATAATTACTAATTTGCATGTTTAATGAAATTTCCTAATTAGGAGTATATATCTGAATTTACTTAATCAAACTTGACGAAACTTGGTATGCATATTGAAGATACTATGATTTAACCTTATTGAAAGTCATTAAGCATTTTTACTTCATCCAAATCCTAATTTGCATATTTAATGAATTTTTGAAATTAAGGATATATATTTGAAGTTACATGACCAAAATTGATGAAACTTGCTATGTACATTAAAGATACTATGATAGAACATTATTAAATGTCATTCAGCATTTTTACATCAGCCAATTCCTAATTTGCATATTTTATGAACTTTCCTAATTAGGGGTATTTATCTGAATTGACGGGACCAAAGTTGATGAAACTGGCTATGTACATTAAAGATACTATGATAGAACATTATTGAAAGTCACTAAGCATTTGAACTTTAGCCAATTCCTTATTTGCATATTTAATGAACTTTCATAATCAGGGATATTTATCTGTATTGACCAGACCAAAGTTGACAAAACTTGCAATGTACATTAAAGATGCTACGATACGACATTATTGAAAGTCATTAAGCATTTTTACTTCATCCACCTCCTAATTTGCATATTTAATTAATTTTTGAAATTAGGGATATATATTTGAATTTACATGACCAAAATTGATGAAAATTGCTATGTACATTAAAGATACTATTATGTAGGCTAACATTATTGACAGGCATTAAGCATTTTTGCTTCAGCCAATTCCTAATGTGTGCATTTAATTAACTTTCCTAATTAGGGATATATACTTGGATTTATTTGATCAAAGTTGGCATAACATGCTATGTACATTGATGATTATACCAGGTTATACCAATATTGATAGTCAGTTCGCACTTAAGTTTTCATGTCAGCTAATTTATAGTTTGCATATCTAATGAGCTTTCAAAGTTTCGAATATATAGTTTGAAGGACTTGAGCAAAGGCAATTACACTTGCTATATAAAGTGGTGATACAATGATAGCAGTCAAAGAAATTAATTATTTTTATTTCAGCTAATTACATATTTGAATACTTAATGACCTATAGAGTTAATCTGTGGTGAATATTGTTTATTATGTTGATCATAATACTTTCCAATGAAGTTGTAAACATGTGGCAAAGGTTCAGATTTACACATAACTGCAATATATAATGAAACACGTGAGCATTTACAGTTCATATTTGGTTATTTTTGTTTATAATAGTGTTTTTATCTTGTTTGTTTTCTTAATTTTCATTGAAAACCTGCCAGCAAGCGGACGGTAAACAAAGAATGTTATTTAAAGCGCGTAATAGTTAAATACACATTTCGACAGAAATTTATCTACGCTTCCGGCAGCATACTTCCGGTAAAATTCAACCAAATCTAACAGTTTTCGCATTTTCGTGGACAATCCATTCTCTCTTTCTCATTTATTTTGCAAAATACCGTTGGCGTTCACTATGTAGTGTTAGCAGTTGTGTGAGTGTATACGGGAACAAATTTATTTAGCAAGCATTATCAATGGCAATTTAAGTTTGTATTTTATAAGTTTTGTGTTGTTCATACCAACGCTGAAATGGTAAAAAATTTCATAAGTAGATCGAAAATTGAGAAATTGAGTTTTAGTGCTACCTCTGAATTTATTTTTTTTTTTTGGGGGGGGGTGGGATACGTCCCATGTAAAGAGGTTACACTAAGTGCTATTTCACCACACCTTTTCTTTTAAGGAAACCTTTAGGACTCGCTAATACCATAGTCCACTCACAATCGGCACCGTCACAAATTTAACTTCACTTACTAGAATTCATTGCATTCTCAAGTTTTCACGTCGATTGGACAATTTTACATACGTACGCCATTTAGTTCGTTCGTACGCATATGAGCTTATAATACCTTATAGTTATAGTGACATAGAATCAATGTCATGCATGTAGCACTCCTAGCCTTATTAACGTGCGCTGGATTTGTCTAGATGTATAACTAAGCAGATAGTGTAGGTCACGGTCATTGACCGATAAGGGTCAGCTTGTCGCTGTCAGATCAGAGCTTCGTCTCTGTTCAGCCGACCAGAACTCCATAAGTATATTCTACTATCTTTTCATTGAGACAGTGATTCACTTTTCCCTACGGCTAAACACTTTGACATTAGACAATGACTCGAGTGAGTACGTTAGTGAGTGCTTTCCTGTTCAAGTTAATGCTTTGACCTTCTTCTCAATCTCCGTCGTTGGTGCACCCAGGGAAAATTGAAATAGCCATGACTCATGAACCCTTCCAAAATTGTATTGCGTCGGTGCATAGTACTTCTGTAATCGGAGAAAACTTCCTGATATACTTATCACGACTCGGCGTCCGACGCTTCAGGAACTAAAAGACGTCGACGTCCGATTCCAACACCTCAGACAAAACGACGACTCTTGTACGTGATCATGTCACACTTCTGCAGATTAGAGACTTGATTTAAAAACTTCCGATATGTGCACACTATTATTTGCCCGTTTGCTTTATATTTACCTGCATATTTGCGTTGTTAAGTCGCCCTTGAAACGCATTACCGAGCTGCCATGTAATAAACGGAACTATTTGCAGTGTCAGTGTTTAGCTAGCTTGATTACTTTCAAAGCACTCTATTACCACTATCTGTAAAGATTATGATCACAAGTTAATCGTTAATTAAGGTTGCGACGCACGTAACACAGCGTATTTTGCTCAAATCACTTTTTTTTGCAAAGATTCGTTCAATTTTCATGAATTTGTTAAGCCAATATTGGTTGAGTTAATCACCATTTAGGGCAAGCAGTCATAAGTTGGTTGAACGGAAGTGTAAGTAACTCGATTGGAACTAATTTTGGATAGTTGAATAGTGAAGTAATGTCGATTTTATCTACAAATGTTATCTGGTCTGCTTTTCTTTTTATATCACACACTTGTTTTTATGAGTAATTTGCAATATTGCAACATTCAGCTATACAACACCTAACACTTTCGAGAAATTTGAAAAATATGAAAATCCAATTATCCAAAAATTAGTTCCAATCGTGTTAAGTTTACACAGATTTCATAAAGTAGATAAAGTTTTTTATCATTAATACCTAAACTAAGGTTTTCTACCTCAAATATGTACCCCTTTATCTTTCAAGTAAACTATTGCTACTATACTAAACTTTAGATTCTCTGCTTTTTGAAAACATATAGTATGAAGGTTTTTTTATATTTCATCTTTGATGAGAAATATTGCTGTGAAATTCGTTGTGCCGCAACCTTTACATAGATAATTTCGAATCATATGAGTCATTCAATTTTAGCGATTATCAATGAAGTATGTGATATTGCGTGTCAGAATGACGTCAATTTGGTAGCTGAGCACAAACTTTTCCATAATAAGGGAGCCTTCAGTAATTACAGGGGGGTGGGCCGGGGGAATTTCGCGAACACCTGTACCGTAAAATTTGACCCTCCCCCAATCCTCCTGTCTAAAATGTGACCCTCCCCCTTGTCCGACATTCTAAAACTTGACCCTCCCCCCCCAACCACTGCGGTATTCTCCCCGGGAATAACTAAAACAGTATCAGCTAAATTACATAACAACTGGTTCAATTGTTATGTAAGGGACAAATTACAGAGGGGAGGGCTGGTGTTTTTGGAGGGACAGTCGCAATTTATCACGCAAGAATTTTTGAAGAGATATGGTATTTCATACATTTTAGGGAGGGTCACCATATTTTGTGCAACTATAAGAAGGCAAGATGTAGCTGATTTAGTGCTTCATCCAAAAATATCAAATCATAATACAAGGAGTCTATCAGGCAAATTATCGACAATTTACCCCCACAAAACATGCTATATCTGTATTTTATATATGTTTGATAATGTATTTAAATGTAATTTGCTTGAATAGGGAAGTAAAATGAACATTTGTGTACAAGAAATTGATTTCTGAATTTCATCTAAAAAGTTGGTTCACTATCCATGGTGTTTATGATGAAATTATGAATAGTTTTTTCCAATACAAAAATAGGCAAATCTTTGCATTTGTGTAATC
Organism: Ptychodera flava; assembly: GCF_041260155.1. Taxonomy (NCBI): domain Eukaryota; kingdom Metazoa; phylum Hemichordata; class Enteropneusta; family Ptychoderidae; genus Ptychodera; species Ptychodera flava. The sequence continues at coordinate 25,808,981 of NC_091947.1, read as the reverse complement.
TTGATTATTGATATTAATTTCTTGATTAGACTAGAGTGGTTACAAGTCTATGGTTGTGTAAGAAATTTGATTTTGGAATTTCACCAAAATGTCGATTCACCATGGATAGGGGTCTATGATGAAACTATGAATAATTTTTTTTCAGTACAAAATTAGATAAATCTGTGCATTTATGTATGCTTGATTATTAAGATTATTGTTCTTGATTAGACTAGAGTGGTTACAAGTCCATGGTTGTGCAAGAAATTTGATTTTGGAATTTCACCAAAATGTCGATTCACTATGCATAGGGGTCTATAAGTGTGTGCGTATTTTGTTGGTGATTTCTTATTCAGGAAATATCACACGGACAATCAAAGTTTTGACCATAATATCAGCTTCTGTCAAAAGTGACCCTCCCCAAAGATAGGTTTATAAAAAGTGACCCTCCCCCTTGAACTGTTTTCTAAAAAGTGACCCTCCCCCCAATTCCCCCGGCCCACCCCTCTGTAATTACTGAAGGCTCCCTAAAAGTGACAGAAAACAGGTTGTTGAAACGTCAACTCGCGTTTTTCAGTTCGTCGAGGCGGTGTTGTTATCCCGCCTTTGAATTGCAGTGACTGCATTTTAGTCCAGCCCCAACCCGCTGTATCCGTGTGAATTCAGTGTTCTTACGTAAGGATGATATCGCTTTAACCGGGACCGTCTCCGTTGAAACCTTGCAGCCGGTAAAATATCTCTGGACCTAGAGCTGAGGGAACATCGACATTGTCACCGAAGTAGGCTTTCCCCGCCTATCCGTGTGCTTTCAAAACCTAAACAGAACACTGCGGTGAGTTGAGATCACTTTTCAAATAAAAAAACGAACCTCCGGAATGTTAGTATGCCATAAGACAGGTTGATGAAATATCTCTCTCTAAAATCTTGCATCACGTTTTTGTTTCACCTTATCCGCTCAGGATGTTTGGCTCTGACGTCACGGCTTGGTAATAGCGGGCTGTGGCGGTACGGGGCCTACTCAAATTATCAAAGCTGCATACAAATTTACAGATGTATATAAATACAGAGATATCTATATCATGCGATAGTACAATTACAAGCGTAAAACATTTTCATTGAGAGCATCAAATTGGTCACGTGGAGGCGCATTTAAGTTCTGTAATTCTTTCATTCAATATCTCAAATCAGGGTTAAAGTTCGCGCTATGCTAGGAACTGACGTTCAACGCTAGGATGTAAGAGATGCTAGCCCCTCTATTACCTTATTCGGATCACTCAAGCTGGCTTACCCTTTTAATTAGTTTCCTTAAAGTCATGGTGAGTAAACCAAAACTGTGCGCCGCGCTTTGGCGACGGGAAAGATGATAGGATCACAAAACTGTTCTATCCACCGAGCCGAATTTAATTAAGAAATGTGGAACTATTATTACAATTGCACACACTGCTAGAGAGTTTTAATATACTGCAACACTGGCGGTCACGTGAATGAAGCTAGATGTACACTTCGAAACAATCAAAATAAAAAGGAATGTGCACTCTCAATTTTTTCAGCCTACATTTCCACCGCGCCCAAGGATCAGATCGAGAGTACATGCATTGTTACTTTCTGCTATGTGAGTCACAGACTATCCGTGATTGAATAATCCCCCTCTCTGTCTCACATCGTGTGGGTTGGCAGAATCACCAAGTGCTTGAGTGGCGCGCGCAGCCTCATGTATATTCATATCTTGTTGATGTTCGCTGCCCGGCAAAGCCACTAGCCATTCGTTCGCAGGAATGCACGGTGTTGACTTCACACATCATTAGTATGCGCACAGAAGACGGGGCGTGACCTCCATACGAGCAGACAGTGAACTAGATTAGCAGATTTTACAAGCGGAGCTTGTCTTACCGTTGTCCAGGAAAAATCAGAGAGCGTTGTCTTTCTCTCTCGCGAGTCGCCTTCATTGTCGTCGCTTCCAATATGTCACAGGAAAGGTGAGTCTTGCCATACCTGTTTTCGGGGTTGATTAGAGGTACCCAGGAGTTCACGGTGAGTTCAGACAGTGTACGACTAGGAACAATTTGCCAATTTTACTTCACATGTCTACACTACGTCGCTGGCTTCACGTGAAAACGAGTCATGCCATGTGTATACTCCGATATACATAAATCAATCTAACTGTTGTAGTACGTAAAATTCAGACAAAGGAAGTTTTTGTAATCGAAGCATATGTTGTTCGGACATAAGGCTCCCGTTTCATTCGAATTATGTGAAAACATAGTATTTCTGTTTCGCTCAGGCTGTAGCCCGGGTATCAGAACATCTTGTCGGGAAACCAGACTATTACAAGGAAATTAGAGTTAAATCTGTAAAAAAAAATATCAGCGTCTGACGGAAGTGAGCGAGAGTTGCAGATTTTTTCCCTGTCACGTAACTCGACACTGAAATCCGTTTTGAAACTGTTCATCTGATCATCGGGGCTGATATTTTCGTTGTAGAGTGTGTATAAGCAATTATGTGTCAGCGACCCATATCCAAAGCATGTGACGTATTCGTTAACTTGTTGACGGAACGTGTCTCGCCGCGACTGGGCCATTCGAGGTCGTGCCTCGGGGACGATAACATCTCCGACCTCCCCCACGTACGCCATCAGCTAAATCTTGGAGGCGCACATCAACAAACCAAATTTAAAGCAGGGGTAAAGATAATGCTCTGTATGCGTCGAATACTCAATGGGCGGAGGTCGCTACTGCTTTCTGCCAGGGGCTGAGAATAACAAAACATCAAAATACGATGTAGAGCTGGAGGGCTTTAAATTTGAGTTCGCAATACGTGGCGAAGGGCATCATTGACACGTCACTTTCATATGTGAAATAGGAATAACTGCACATATTAACACCTGGAAGGTGCTAATGACACGCGCGTATTTTACGTAACAGAACCTGTCAAAAATATTTTTGCGGCTGGCCAGTCAACGTGTAATGGTATGAGAAGAGTGCGAAGTCAAACAGGACCATCATTCTTACTAAGTCTAAAACATCGTTTCTGATTCATTATACCGGGTATTTATTCCAAAAATGAAATTGTCATTCTGTGTATATTTTATTGAGTACATATTGCGCCTAAATTCATCTTCAAATACGCATATTGTTTCCTATGAATTCTGATTTAGTGCCGTTCCGATTTCGGTGATTCGCACAAACCTGTCCCTCTATCTCCATCTCCATGAAATTACACGGGGGTCACCTGTAATCCTTTTAATGGAAATGTTGAAAGACTATAGTTTCGAAGTCTTTTGCGAAGCGAATATAATGCAATAATCTACTTGCAGGCCCTGAAGCCCCTGTGTTAGGAGTGGTCCATCCCTTACTTTTTCGAATTCATATGTGCGTTGAGAGTTAAAAATAACAAAAATGTGAATATGGGGGCATGTTTCTCTGGTTTCGAACAATATGAGCAAAGGTCTTAATATAGAACTCACAGCAAAGTCCGTCATAAATATGGCCGATTTAAAAACAGACTGCCAACGATTGAGACATATCATTACAAATGCAATATACTTTGAATTGGTGGAGTTCATAGGAATCAAATTCTCACAGGTTGACCATACGCGCAGAAGATCACGTATTCGTCGATCGGGTATCGAGAGCGAGACCTGATCGAGTGGCCAAGCCCTGTATAGTTCCATTGTTGCCCTGGCAAATCGGGTGTTCCCCTCGTGAGAGAGAACATGGTGGCAAGGCACTTTGCTGACCTTGTCAACCCGTGGAAGGTAAACACCGTTGGTGATGTCAACAAGTCGTTTTAGAGCAGAGGACCTCTGCAGTGCAACCAAAGGACGGCGAGTGGGCGAGTGAACTGCAGGCAAATATCACGGCGTGTTGTCCTTTGCTGTGTTTGTGTTTACTGTTTATTGTCTATTGTCCTTCGCTAAATCTTGGGCCACTCTCACCGACTGAAATCAACACAAAGATTGAAATCAACAAGCCATACGAAAAATGTCCTTCGAATTTGACGAACGCTCATTACAACAGACGAAACACACGGATGAGACATGTATCGACAACCTGTCTATTTATTTCCTGATTATCAAAAACTACTATGACCAAACACGACCAACATTTGAAGTTCCCGAATGATTGTGAGATCAAACATTCGTTCGCCCCGCTGGATTTCGACTTAAAAGTCCATTTTACTGTCAGTCGAAATATTGTCATTTCAAACACAAGCACTGGCCTCCAGATATATACATAAACGGGGACATGGAGATAATAAAGATAACCCTGCCTGATTAACTGATAAGTTTCCGAATAGACTTAAGGCTTGCCGTGAAGGTTGCATAAAAAGATTGTTGTCGTGTGCAGTTGGCCAAAACAAGGACACAACAGTGTTTAACCCTTTCACCCCAGTTCCCTGTATACAGGTCCAACTTTACCATAGAAAACAATGGATTTGGGACAAACCATGGACACAACAGTGTTTAACATAGACCATAAAAGTTAGATTGTATTTTTTCCTGATTTATTTTCCTTTCTATTGTTTCACAGTATGCCCAAGGACACTGTTATACTACACCAGACTGGAAGAGCTAAACACACACCAGCTCTGTCACCGTTCGCCATAAAACTAGAGACATACCTACGGATGACGAATATTCCGTACAAAGTACGTATCTCAATGCCGCACTCTCGTGCAAATATACATTTCATCGATTATTTCAGGGCAAGGACCGTTAGTTATGTTGATCTTTTCGTATTTACTGAACAGCGTTTGCTGTAACATGATTCCTAGTCTAGTCAAAGAACCATGATATTGTATACTATGTTTGCAGATAAGACAATGATGCGTCACAACACTCGCTCCGATGAGAGCACTGTGTAATCCAAAAAGACTATCCGCTTTTCAGCAAACTGTGAATTTTATCTAACACGAATATCAATGTCTTTTCATTGTCAGAGAGAGAGAGAGAGAGAGAGAGAGAGAGAGAGAGAGAGAGAGAGAGAATGAATGAATCGTAGGACGCAACAAGCTCCCTCTCTCTGTCTCTTCTCTCTCTTGTTTTGTTTATCCATTTTAAAGCTAGCAGTAATTTATCGCATTTCACTCTCTGTTTTATGTAATACTGCCTCGTGTTCCCTTCCTTTTCCTCACATTTTAGCAATAACTCAGTCTCACTCTCATAACGTTGAAACCACTATCAGTTCCCTTAATCAGCTTGACGCAGTGTAACTTATAAGGATCGGATCAGTCCTACCATAGTCTCCCCAATATGTCTGGAATGTTGCATGGTTCACAAACATATTTTGTTACATTGTCTTTCATATATTGATTCTGTTTGCATTCAGTCATATCAAAAGCTGACAGTTTATTGGTCAAAACCCATTGTCTGCTGCAAAAAATGTATCACAATATTATTTCCTGTTCTGCCCAGTCTTGATCAGTTGTTTGGAATTATATCAGCCTGGGCGCATATCATTGATATGAAAATGAAAAGGCGTTATTAACGGTTGTTTACGAGCAAATTTACTGAAGGAAATGTTTGAATGTACGTTTCATTTCTGCAATCTTATGACAAACACTTCTAGTACTTCAGTATGCTACGGTATATCATTTTGTAAAGTAATATTTTTGCTGATATATGTTCATTTAGCATGGAACTGCATTGTCACAGTGAATTTATGTCCGGACCTGAATTTCACCAGTCGGTAGGTAACACACGTAAATAAGCAACAGACACAAACGTGCTGTACTGTAACAGCGAATACCAATCGTTTGATTCTGAGATATAAACGGAACACATTGGGCAAAAATTCCAAGTTCTATTCTCGTAGCTCTTACCCAACAATTTCCCTCGCGTTATCCAATATCCTCTGTTTTTAGACCGTACATGGGAAGAAAAAATCCTCCAAGGGGAAGATTCCCTGGATCGAATACAACTCGCAGGCTGTTGCGGACACCACATTCATAATTGAATACCTGAACAAGGAACGCGATGTGGACCTCAGTAAAGAACTGACAGACGAGCAGAAAGCCGTGGGAAAAGCTTTCCAGCGAATGGTAGAAGAAAATCTGTATTGGTGAGTTTCTCATTCCAGATGCCAACTTAGCGTGATTATGATCACGTGACCGAATTACGTCATCACAGTTGCAGCGGATCGGGAAGGGATGACTCAGACATGTCCGTTGTACCGATACTTGTCTACAAGAATGTATGCTAGTCACACAGTCGCTGTCAAGTGAATGTTTAAATTTTTAACAAGTTCGGATAGGAAGAGAATCCACAATCACCAATAGGTGATAGGATATCCTACGAAGACTGACACTGAGCATTCAGATTCAGATTTGGGTTGAGTTTTTGACTCCATTCCCCATTCCCTTATTGACATATTTCTTCAATTCTTGTTGGAAATAAACAAGCGTTGATGGGGTCTGTGATTCCAGCTTAGATTGCTAGCGAGTGCCTTCAGTCGATAAGTCATGTGGTAAGGCATGTCCGCTTAGCAATCTTACAATTCGATTTGGGCTCTACAGCAACAATACAAGAATGTCATCATTTGACACATTTTGTCAAAATACACCAACGTACAGCAAGTCACCATTTAGGACATAGGGCGTTTTGAGTAACCGCGACTCCATTTCACCTTGCAAGAATTATTTTACAATTTAAAGTGGATCATACCGCTATTTATCTCGGTGTATTATTCCGGGACGTGTCTTTTAGATTTATCCGCACTCTGACGGTCAATCTTGCGAACGCTCTAAAACTCATGCTTGGCAGTACCCTGGATGGCTTACGTGCTATATTTATCATATTTACAAGGTAATAATTATTATGCGCGTGTCAAAGTTCACGTTTTAACAACAGGACTCTCTCTAAATTTAGGGTAAACCTTTCTCGGTTTCTAG